>NW_027508753.1:2500-417500 GCF_051911475.1 Siphateles boraxobius | reverse complement strand
CATTCGAGCGTAACGCGCCAGACGCTCAATTCGCGCTATCTGCACCATTTGTGCAAACTTGACGCTTAAATGAGGCGAATTTGCGTCTACCGCGCCGCGCTCTACGCCTCATTCGCGCCGCAGGAATTTTTTACGTGCGTAACGTGTCTTTGCATTGACTTAACGTTGAAATCACTCGCGCTAGACGCTCTATTCGCGTCCGGTGCGAACGCACCATAAGGGTACACTCTAAAAAGAGATGTGTTAAAAAACAACACACATCATGTGTTGATGGTATTTTGACACATGTTGTGTTAAAATGTAACTGGATAGAATAGCACTGGGTGGAGGGAAGTTTGTGTTTATGAATATAATTATAGGTGTAAGGGGCACTTATAATGTAGAGTGACGTGCTACCTTTCTAAGGAACTTTTCACAAGAGGAGTAGGCAAATGAAAGTACCAAAATAGTTTACTCAGAACATATAGCCGGCATTTATTGAACATCAAATATCAACCAGTATGACCTTGTTTATCTTTTCTTTGTAATGTCCTTTTAGTTGTGAAAATCAGTGTTTCTCTTAGTTTCAACTTTTTTTTCACACAAGTTGGGAAAATATGAAATAAAATAAACTCAGAGCTCTGATTAAATAACCTCAAAAGAATAAACCAAAGTCCATCTACCCGGGTAATGTTTTTTTTTTTTTTTTTAAGTGGGGTGAGATCTCGCGCTTATCTGTACGATGCAATGAAGAAATGGTGAGTAGAAGCAGTTCGTGTTGCAGGCAAGATGGTCATTCGTGCCCTCTGCTCTTCTGCCTGTGTCCGATGGTGAATTCGTCCAACGGAACTCCCTCTCGATTCATGCATCCAAAAAAAACCAACCTACATAGCAGGGCAACATTCAATTACTCTCAGGGCTGCCAACTCTCACGCATTGAGCGTGAGACACACGCAATTGACCCAATTCTCACGCTCTCACGCCACACCCCCGATTTCTCACGCTTAAGTGTCAACCCGGTAGGTAAAATGCCTGAAAGATGAGTTTATCTATATATCTACCTGTTGAGCCACTCGCGATCGACTAGTTATACTGCAAATTAGTTAAATATCCCGTAATCTAGAGTAAAGATATTGTGCTCCAAACCGCGCGCACGGCAGAGGTAAGCGAGCGAGAGACCTTGCGTGTGCAGACCACCCCCCACCCCCCCCACCCCCCCCGTTGGAGTAGTCTCACGCCAAGCTAAACTCAAAAGTTGGCAGCCCTGACTCTCTCGATAAATTTGACTAGATCTGGAAATTTAACTCATATTAACGAACTGTAGTAGCTTAAATTCTTATTCTCAATCTATACATTCACTACATACATGAAACTCAAGCACTAGCATATCACGTGACTTCAGTGTTCAACATAGCATGAAATAGCACTTCAAATCATTAAACTCACGTTCAACTCCGATTGTTTTTTTTTTTTTTAGCTTATGCATTACATATCTCATCAATACATTTTCACACAATGCATTAAACAACTGAGTTACAGCAAAATAGAAAAATAAAGATAACTTTTACGTGCTTAACTCATTAATCACATCTATCACACCATGTCTGCTAGTAACACAAATGACGAACACGTGTAAAACACTCACCGGAGAAAAAATCATAAAGTAAACTCCTTGTCGTAATTTCAAACCTTTGCTCTGTTATTTCCGCCTTAGAAGTGGGTATGGTGGGAAAACCCTTTTAACTAGCTCTTAAATGTTATATTTTTTAACTTTATTACTCAGTATGGAAAATCAAAATAGGGCTTCAGCTCTATCGTTCTGCTGTTCGCGATTTTTGTATTCTTCTCCGAGAATCAGTGTAGCAGTTTTCCTCTCTATGCAGCGCCACCACTGCCATCTACTGGACAAATACGGTGTGCAGGGAAAATATAACTAAAAGTAATCAAGAAATCAGATATTAAACTAGAATAACGTAATCCTGCTAGTAGGCTATTTTCAAGTGGGTTACATAGCTATATTTTATATGGTATCCCATAACAAACTCTAAAATAAATAAAACAATACACTAAAATAAATAAATCAAATTAATTCATAAAAACTTATTAATAACCAATTTATTATAACAAACTATTTATTTTTGTCAGACGTCTACAGAAGCTCTTATTGAGAATTACCAGGTTTTGTGTTGACGATTCATTGAATGTTTCATTTGAAGTCACCAGAATCGTGATTAGTGTCAGCTTTATTTGGGCTCTTGACCCTTCAGTCTTAAACAATAGTTTCTCTGTTGCTGTATCTGTGTAATTAGATGGTAATGTTATCATCATGTAATTTCGTTAAACATAGCAAGAGTTTAATATCAAAAGGATGACTTTTAAAAGGTTTAGCAAGTTAGCATGTTGCTATTCGCTTATAGTTAGATTTTAAATACCTGTAGTGCTTACAGGATCTTACAGTCTATGCTACCTTATCCTATAATTCTTTAAAAAATATGTTTTCAGAAAGTTTTAAGCTGCAGCAGAAGTTAGTCAAATACAGACATCGAGAATCAGCGTATGAATCTCAACAATGGTGACAAAGCTTCATGTCGCAGTGCATGCTGGGTGCTACCATAGTAAAGCTCATCCATGACTCCCAGCATGCATTGCGGCATGAAGCTTTTCGTTTTTGTCACCATTGTTATGATTCATATGCTGATTCTTGGTATCTGTGTTTGACTAGTTTCTGCCGCAGCTCAAATCTTTCTGAACTTTAATTTTTAAGAAGTCATTCTGCACTTTTAGATAGCTTGATGTAGTTTCACAAGACCGTTAAAACTAACAGCATATAAATAATATAAATGGACACCATCCATATTCTCATAAACTTGCTCAGATCAGTACTTTCTGATTATGACATCAACAAGAACCATCTGGCCATTTTTTCTCTCACCATAACAGATGTATTTGATTAAAATGCAGTTACAGCTGCCAGAGAAAAACTATAAAAATAGTAAAGGGTCAAGAGCTCAAATAAAGGAGCCATTAATTACGATACTGGTGACTTCAAATAAAACATTCAATGAAACATCAAACCTCTGTTAATTCTCAATAAGAGCTTGTCTATGTAGATTCATGATGTCTAAAACATCCAAATGTTCAAACAAACTCTTTATTAAACATCACTGGACTACATAAACACAAGTTAACAATACGTGTCAGTGTTCATCCAAACACTCAGTTGTAAAAACACAGGAAGTAACTCTGGCAAATACACACAGACTACAGTAACATTTGACACATATCTGACAAGTTGTGTAACTATAACACATTAGTGTGTAAAAAGTTTCAACACACTTCTGTTTAAGAGGAATAACACATTAGTTGTGTTAAAGGTAACACAAGACGTGTAGTCCTTATAAACACAGAGATGTGTTAAGAAACAACACAGGTTGTGTGTTAAATTTGACACAACACGTGTTGTCCCTGAGCACACACACTACATGTGTTAAAACAGAGCTGCCAACTTTTGAGTTTAGCTTGGTGTGAATCTTCTCCAACAGGCGGGGGGGTTGCTGTCTGCACACGCAAGGTCTCTCGCTCGCTTACCTCTCTGCCGTGCGCGCGTGCGCGGTTTGAAGCACAATATCTGTCTCGCATGCACGCTCGCTCTAGATAGATTACGGGACTCGGTCACGAGTGGCTCAACAGATATATAGATAGTCTCATCTTTCAGGCATTTGACCGACCGGGTTGACACTTCAGCGTGAGAAATCGGGGGTGTGGCGTGAGAGCCGTGAGAGAATTGGGTCAACTGCGTGAGTCTCACGCTCAATGCGTGAGAGTTGTTAGCCCTGGTTAAAATCTAAACAACATGTGTTGTCCCTGAGCACACACACTACATGTGTTAAAATCTAAACAACATGTGTTGTCCCTGAGCGCACACACTACATGTGTTAAAATCTACACAACATGTGTTGTCCCTGAGCACACACACTACATGTGTTAAAATCTACACAACATGTGTTAAAATCTACACAACATGTGTTGTCCCTGCATGAGCACACACACTACATGTGTTAAAATCTACACAACATGTGTCATTTTTAACACATCTCTTTTTAGAGTGTATGAGAAGCTGTGAGAAGCACTGAAGTTCAATGTTGCCGTGGAAACGAACAATGATATCCTCGAGTGAAAACATCTGCATCTGAGGAGTTTACTATGTAGGCCTAAATATTTTGTATGTTTGCATGTAGGCTAAATGAGATGTGAATAAAAGCTAACAAAATAAACAAACATTTGCTAAACCTTATAACTGTAACAAAATTATGAAGAAAGGAAAAGTGAAAAGACAGCTAGGGAATCAGTTCAGACAGATTTGAAACATTTTGCCTTAAACATAAAAAAAATCATTTAATTACTATTGCTATTTATTTATTTTTATTTTCAATTTATATTACATGTCATTATTTTTGAGTAGACCTAACATGGAACCTTCAATAGGACTACTAGACTTGGGGTGGCAGTGGCTCAGTGGTTCATGTAGGTTGTCTACAAACCGAAAGGTTGGTGGTTTGATCACCGGTTCCACCTGACCAAGTGTCGAGGTGTCCATGAGCAAGACATCTAACCCCAGCTGCTCCCGACGAGCTGGATGGCGCCTTGCATGGCTGATGCCGTCGGTGTATGAATGAGTGGGTGAATGTGAGGCAACGTGTAAAGTGCTTTGGTGGCCATTGGGTCTGTGAAAGTGCTATATAAATGCATTCTATTTACCATAGCCCAAAATTAAAAAAATAAATAATAAATAGCAATAGTAATAGTAATTAAATGAAAAAAAATTGCAATAAATAACAGTATATGTTTACATAAGGCAAAATGTTTAAAAACAACTAAACAGTGTGTTTCATAATAGAACTCTATTGCGGGTACAGATACACGTGTGTCTCAACTTACCCCGCTGGCCACCTCGCACATTTCTCTAGATTTTGCAATAAAGACCTTGCATGACACAATACCATGAAATATGTCAGTTCTCTTACGAGAGTACTCTCGTGTTGCATAAGCTAGCTTACGCTACTGGAAAACCTCCTTTTCCCGAGAATACTGAAGCCAAAAAATTATACTTAACTTTTACTTAACTTTTGCAAAATTTAAAACGCATTGCTGCACGGAGCAGACCTAGGCGATGCAGCTCGCGCGCCTATTGGTTGCTCTGCGGCAACTGCTGCAGCCTATCGATGGACTATTCGTGACGTAAGCACCGATGAGGTCGCGGGTGCCCTTGCGCGTCACGTCCCGCCAGAATGGGCGTGGCTTATCTCTATATAAGCCGAGTCCAGATAGGGTGTTCTTTGATTTTTCACCTCTTCAGCGAAGAACTCTCAGAACTCTGCGCCGTCGACGAGCCTTCAGCGGGACGAGCCATCTGCCTCGCAGACACAGAAGCCGACTCTTCTCGTCGCTTCATCGCCGTTCCTGCTGCGCTATCCGGCGCCCATATCCTTTATATTGCTTCCTTTGATTGTGTTCAAGGCCCGCTCCCTTCCTGCCGGAACTCCAAGAGGAGTTATCTAAAAGTTGGAAGCTAGGCTGAGATCTTCTGTCTCTTTGATGCTCTCCGCTGTTGACAGCGCGAAGGACAAGGGCTACCTCTCCATTCCTCCGGTCGAGGAACCTGTAGCCGCACATCTGTGCCCGCCCTCCGCGGGATGGCAGTCCAAGCCATCTTTGCCCTCGAAAGCCTGCAGAACCACTTCGGCTCTCATCGGTCGGGCATACACCGCCGCCAGTCAAGCCGCCTCAGGGCTTCACTCTATGGCTGTGTTGCAAAGTTATCAGGCCAACCTTCTCCGTACTATGGACGAATCCTGAAAGCTTCACAGACCTCAGGAACGCGACGGACTTAGCACTACGAGCCACCAAGTCCGCTGCACATGCCATCAGAAGGACCATGGCATCCCTCACTGTTACCGAGAGGCACTTATGGCTGACATTGTCCGACATGAAGGAGTCCGACAGAGCCACTTTTCTCAACGCTCCTGTGTCCCCTTGCGGTCTCTTCGGCCCGGCGGTCAAGGGCTTCACCGAACGGTTCTCTGAAGTCCAGAAAACGTTGCAGGCTATGCAACATTTTATCCCTAGACACTCTAGTTCCGCAACAGGTCGCGCTATAAAGCAGCCGCCTAACCGGAATTCAGCGCCGCCAGCCTCGCAGCATCGCGGTACGGGGGATTCCCAGCAGCGCTCGCGCTCCTCGAGCCGCCACAGGCTGCCTCCCCGCCGGGGACCCAGGCCCAAGATAGCGCTGAAACCCGAGCCTTCTAAGTCTTCCTGACATTGCAGAGAAAGCGAAAATGGCTAAGTCCCGCTGCGGCCGAACTGCCATTCAAGACAGCTCGTCTCACTCTCTCATAGGGCTGGGCGATATATCGCACGATATTGTTATGAGCATCTCGTCAGTAAAGCCGGTTCCTTGATTAGTAGTAAATCACCTTCACCTGCTTTCAGATGGAGCGGCATTTACTCTACAGCACAAACTCCAGTGTTAAATTAACACTCAAGAGTGTTAAAGTTAATGAGATAATTAAGTGATTAATTTAGTGATGTTTGAGCATTATTGAAGACACCTGATGTTAACAAGCAGAATCATTGAAGGCGAAAATCACAAATTGTAAGCCACCGTTATGGCGATAAGTGTTTGCTTTAGTTGGGCTCTTAACCTTTAAACATTCACTTTAAATTTGTTTGTCTGCTGTTATTTAATTATAACAGTCAAATGAACAAAGAAAACTGTGTCATCTGATAGTGTTGGTTATGTTCTAGCATAATCATGCTGTGGTCTGAAAATAAATCTTATTTGTGACAGTTTGGTTTAACTTATTGGCAACAACTTTGTGATTTCAGGACATATATGAGTATAGGTATATTTCTTATAATCGAAAATATTTAATAAACATTGTTCTGATCAAAACACTTTCAAATGAATTTATTTAGAAACGCAGACATCAATAATCAGCCTGTGAATCTCAACAATGGTGACAATAATAAAGCATTTTGCAGTGGCTGCCACCAATCACAACTCATTAATGGCTCCCATCATGCATTGCGATATGAATAAATTATGATCAGAATTTTCTATGTAATTTACTTTTCCTAATTGAATATTCTGCTCGTCACCATTGTTGAGATGCATAGACTGAATCTTGAAGTCTGGGTGGGCCTAAAAGACAGACCTTTTTAGAAAATTACTTTTAAGAAATTCTTTATTTTATAGAATTCTGGATATTTATGCAGATTCACAGTTATGCTGTAACAAAACATAAATCAAAAATCAAAACCATAAAGTTCAAATGATGATTGTCATAATAAAACCAATATATTATATATTGTCATAATTTTCTTTGTTCACCTGGCAGTTATAACTCAGATAAAACAGCCAATCAAAATATAAAGTTAATAATATAAGGGTCAAGACACCAACTAAAGTAAACAGTGATCGCCAAAACGCTGGCTTACAATTTGAGATTTTCTCCTTCAGTGATTCTTCAGGTGTCTTCAATAATGCTCAATCATCACTAAATTAATCACTTAATTATCTCATTAACTTGACTCATTAACTTGACTCATATACACTTGCAGGAGTGTTAATTTAACACTGGAGTTTTTGTTGTGTACAAAGAGCCGTAGTTAACTGACAAGCTGAGCCATATCGCATTAATTATCGCTGGCGGTATGTCCACGATATTGATGCGATATGGCTCAGCTTGTCAGTTAACTACGGCTCTCTGTAGTAAATGCCGCTGCATCTGAAAGCAGGTGATGGCTATTTACTACTAATCAAGGAACCGGCTTTACTGACGAGATGCGCATAACAATATCGTCCGATGTATCGCCCAGCCCTAGCTGGAAGTAGTTCTTGTGTTTCTCTTTTCTTCAGTGATTCTGCTTGTTAACATCAGGTGTCTTCAATAATGCTCAAACATCACTAAATTAATCACTTAATTATCTCATTAACTTTAACACTCTTGAGTGTTAATTTAACACTGGAGTTTTTGCTGTGTAGTAAATGCCGCTCCATCTGAAAGCAGGTGATGACGATTCAAGGAACCGGCTTTACTGACGAGATGCGCATAACAATGTCATGCGATATATCGCCCAGCCCTAGTTAACAGCAGGTGTTCATCAATCATGCTCAAGCATTATTCAATCAATTAATTACCTCATTAACTCCAACATTGATCAGTGTTAAATTTAACAGCCTGTAGTGTGCACACTGAGCAGTGTTCATTTCATCTGGGCAAACCCATGTGGGGCCTACATGGAAACCATGGACAAAACTGGCTGGGTCCCAGTTAGATAGCCCAGGTCAAACCCATGTGGGCCCCACATGGCTGTGCTGGCTGGGCCTGAGACTGCAGGGAATGCGAATATTGAACTATTTGGACGACTGGCTAATTCTGGCCCAGTCAGAATCTGAGCTGATAGCACACAAGGCTTTACTACTCAGCCACCTGCAAAGTTTGGGTCTCCAAGTCAATTGGACCAAGAGTTCGCTGTCTCTCAGCCAGCAGATTTCCTTTCTGGGAACAGATTTAGACTCTGTGTCAATGACAGCGCGGCTAACGTCACAGCGCGCTCGGCAGATTCAGCACTCAGCGGCTTCTTTCAAGGCCAACAGTATGCATCCTCTCAAAAGTTTTCAGAGGATGCTAGGCCTTATGGCCTCGGACTCGGCAGTGCTTCGACTGGGCTTACTATACATGCGCCCTCTCCAGCACTGGTTGAAGAAGCGCGTCCCGCTTCGGGCATGGCCCTCTGCGGGCATTCGCCTCAGGGTTACCCAGAGCTGTGTGACAGCCCTGGAACCCTGGTGCCAGTCAGGCGTGGATCTGGGAGCGATCTCGAGCCTAAAAGTAATCTCAACAGATGCCTCCAACTCAGGTTGGGGAGCCCTCTACGAGGGCAGGCCGATTTATCAGCCTGTGGGCAGCCCGCGAGGGGAACTTACATATAAACTGTCTGGAGATGAAAGCAGTCATGAACGCGCTGGGGCACTTTCTCCCCTTCTTAAAGGGCCACAACGTCCTGGTCCGCACGGACAACATGACGGTGGTTTCTTACATAAACCACCAGGGCGGTCTCAGATCACGGATCCTCTACGCGTTGGCAAAACACCTCTTTGTGTGGTCCCAGCACAACCTGCGCTCGCTAAGGGCAGCACATGTTCCGGGCCATCGAAATGTGGGCCCGGACAAGCTGTCCAGAGACAACGTTCCCCCAGTGGAATGGTCTCTGCACCCTCAAACAGTCCAGTTACTGTGGAACACATTTGGCAGAGCAGAGATCGACCTCTTCGCGTCACCAGAGAACGCGCACTGCCCAAAATTCTTTTCAAAGGGCAGGGACACGCTGGCCCACAGCTGGCCCAGCCGCCCGCTCTATGCGTTTCCCCCGATAGCGCTGCTACCACAGGTGATCGAGCGAATCAGGGAGACGAAATGCTCGGTGCTACTCGTAGCGCCGCTCTGGAGGAACCAAACATGGTTCCCGGAGCTGATGCAGTTAACGAGCACAGCCCCTTGGCCCGTGCCAGTGAGGAAAGATCTCCTCTCGCAGGCCAGGGGCGTAATTTGGCACCCGCGCCCCGACTTATGGGCCCTGCATGCATGGGCCATCAACGGGTACCCACTGGTCTCTCAGTAGGAGTGCTGAATACGATCACACAGGCTAGAGCCCCGTCTACTAGAAGGCTCTATGCTTCAAAATGGTCAATATTTTCCGGCTGGTGCTCGGCCCATTACGTAGACCCACAATGCTGTGGCGTCACGGAGATTCTCTCCTTCCTGCAAGAGCTTCTGCTCCCCCTCCACGCTCAAAGTGTATGTTGCAGTCATAGCAGCGTTTACAAAACCTGTGCATGGCCAATCTTTGGAAAGGAATGATCTCATCATCCGCTTTCTGAGAGGGGCTAGGAGGTTAAATCCTCCCAGACCTCCTATGGTCCCGGTATGGGATCTCTCCACGGTCCTAGATGCTATGAACGGCCAGCCCTTCGAACCACTAAAGACCGTGGATTTGTGGTATCTCTCGTTTAAAACCGTCTTTCTGATGGCAAGCGCCTCAGTCAAGCGAGTGGGTGACCAACACGCGCTCTCTGTGAGCGCTACGTGCATTGAGTTTGGGCCTAATGACTCCAAAATTATTCTCAAGCCAAGGCATGGCTATGTCCCTACTAGGGCTGGGCGATATATCGCACGATATTGTTATGCGCATCTCGTCAGTAAAGCCGGTTCCTTGATTAGTAGTAAATCATCTTCACCTGCTTTCAGATGGAGCGGCATTTACTACAAAGAGCCGTAGTTAACTGACAAGCTGAGCCATATCGCATCAATTTCGCGGACGTATCGCCAGCGATAATTAATGTGATATGGCTCAGCTTGTCAGTTAACTACGGCTCTTTGTATACAGCAAAAACTCCAGTGTTAAATTAACACTCCTGGCAGTGTATATGAGTCCACACTCAAGAGTGTTGAAGGTAATTAGATAATTAAGTGATTAATTTAGTGATGATTGAGCATTATTGAAGACACCTGAAGAATCACCAAAGGAAAAAATCTGAAATTGTAAGCCACCGTTATGGCGATCATTGGTTGCTTTAGTTGGGCTCTTGACCCTTATATTATAAACTTTAGATTTTGTTTGGCTGATGTAGCTGAGTTATAACTGCCAGATGAACAAAGAAAAAAGTGATCTGATGGTGTTGGTTACATTATGACAATCATCATTTGAACTTTATGTTTTTGATTTATGTTGTTTGTTACAGGATAACTGTGATATAATATAAAAGATTTCTTAAAAGTTGATTTCTAAAAATAAAAAATAAATCTTTCTTTGAGGCACACACAGACCTCAAGATTCAGTCTATGCATCTCAACAATGGTGACAAGCAGAATATTCAATTAGGAAAAGTAAATTAAATAGAAAATTCAGATCATAATTTATTCATATCGCAATGAATGATGGGAGCCATTAAGGAATTGTGATTGGTGGCATTCACTGCAATATATTTTTCATTATGGTCACCATTGTTGAGATTCACAGGCTGATTATTGAGGTCTGTGTTTCTATACAAATCCATTTGGAAGTGTTTTGATCAGAAAAATGTTTATGAATTATTTTGGATTATAAGAAACATACTTAGTGGAGTCATATATGTTCTAGAAACACAAAGTTGCCAATAAATTAATCCAAATTATCTCAATAAGCTTCATTTTCAGATGAAGCATGATTATGTCAGAACATAATCAACACTATCAGATCACACTTGCCTTTGTTCACTTGACTGTTTTAATTAAATAACAGTAAACAAACAAATTTAAAGTATATAGTTTAAAGTTTAAACTTGTATAAAGTTTAAGAGCCAAACTAAAGCAAACACTTATCGCCATAACGGTGGCTTACAATTTGAGATTTTCTCCTTCAATGATTCTGCTTGTTAACATCAGGTGTCTTCAATAATGCTCAAACATCACTAAATTAATCACTTAATTATCTCATTAACTTCAACACTCTTGAGTGTTAATTTAACACTGGAGTTTGTGCTGTAGAGTAAATGCCGCTCCATCTGAAAGCAGGTGAAGGTGATTTACTACTAATCAAGGAACCGGCTTTACTGATGAGATGCGCATAACAATATTGTGCGATATATCGCCCAGCCCTAATCTGATAGTGTTAGGCTATGTTTTGGCATAATCATCCTGTGATCTGAAAAATGAAACTTGATGAGATAGTGTGGTTTAACTTGTTTGCAATAACTTTATGATTCTACAGCATATGATTATCAGTATTTTTCTTTTAATCAAAATATTTAATAAATATTGTTCTGATTAAAACACTTTCAATTAATTTATTTAGAAACACAGACATCAATAATCAGCCTGTGAATCTCAACAATGGTGACAATAATAATGCATGTTGCACTGGCTGCCACCAATCACAACTCATTAATGGCTCCCATCATGCATTGCGATATGAATAAATTATAATCTGAATTTTCTATGTAATTTACTTTTCCTAATTGAATATTCTGCTCGTCACCATTGTAGAGATGCATTGATTGAATCTTGAGCTCTGTGTGTGCCTAAAAGAAAACCTTTATTTTAAACAACTTTTAAGAAATCCTTTATATTATATCTAAAATTCTGGATATTAATGCAGAATCACAGCATTACAGCATAACTGTAACCAGCATACTGTAACCAGCAGCATATGCTGCTGGTTACAGCATAACTGTAACCAGCAGCATAAATCACAAACATAAAGTTCAAATGATTATTGTCATAAGATACCCAACACCATTGAATCACTTTTTTTCTTTGTTCATCTGGCAGTTATAACTCAGCTACAACAGCCAAACAAAATGTAAAGTTAATAATATAAGGGTCAAGAGCCCAACTAAAGTAAACAATGATCGCCATAACGGTGGCTTAAAATTTTAGATTTTCTCCTTCAGTGATTCTGCTTTAGGTGTCTTCAATAATGCTCAATCATCACTCAATTAATCACTTAATTATCTCATTAACTTTAACAGTTGGTGTATTAGCCAAAAGTGATTATTTCTGTTTATTCTCCAGCTCGTCTGCCTGTTCCTGCCATCACCAGAGACTCTTCACAATGTTCTTCATCATCGTCATCAACAAATTGTTCATTGCTGTGTTCAGTATTGAATGTGAATCATGTGACTCTCTCCTGGTACAAAGAAAACAGTTTATTGTCCAGCATCAGTGTGCCTGATCTCAGAAGCAGCATCTCTTTACATCTGGAGGTGGAAAATCAGGATAAAAATACCTACACCTGTGTGCTCAAAAATCCCATCAGAAACCACACCAAACATCTGGACATCAGTCAATTCTGTCAACCATGTCCAGGTATGTCAGTGTTGATATTAGTGTTTGTTTGGTAACTACAGTAATATAAATTCCAGTAAATTAATTTCTATTTTTTTCCTTTAGAAATCTACTGTTGTGGTTTTACTGAACCTGTGACCCAATTGGTCATCGCTGCTCTGGTTGGCGTGGCTGCTGTTGCTTTTGTGGTTTATGACATCAGATCCAGAGATGCAAAGTAGGAGAGGAGAGAACAGATATCATCACGAGGACCTTGATGATAAATCATACTGTATGTTCTCACAGAAAGTAGGAATAATCTATTACAGCTGGTTGAAAAACCTCTCTCTTAGAATTTTGATGTCACATAAAATAAGGGACCAACATCAGTGTTGTGCAAGTTACTTCCAAACTGTAATACATTATATATTACTTGTTACTGTTATTTAGAAGTAATTCATTACCTTACAATATTACTGTCTCAGAATTGTAATGCGTTACATTACTCCTGTATTACTTTTGAGTTACTTTCACCAAAATAACTATACAGGAGTAGAACTTAACATTCTAAAATGACTAGGGCTGTAACGATGCAGAATGGCGACACACCCCTTCCAACTCCCAGCGTTATCCATACCGTCCAGATACCACATCTTTAAATTACTATTAGGATTATTTGAAGTTAACTTAACATTATAAAATATGTAGACCTACACCACAAAACTAGTTGAGGATAAATTATTTAAAATTTGGGAATTCCAGCGTTATGGACATGACATTTGCAGACTTGCAGTCAAAACTTATACTATAATTATATAAATTCTCAGAAAATGCATTAATACCAAAATATTGAAACGTCTGTTTATCCATAGGCTCCTCCCAGAAAGGAGTCCAGACATTAGAAAAATATCAGTCTACACATGCGTTTTATATTTAATATTAGGGAAATCGACAGTCATGTGTGACAAAAAAAATCTGTAACTTTTAGGAGGCAACGATTTTTTGTTGTTGTAATTCTGTGAATTACACTGCGCAAATCTAATGAAGAAGGGTTGGCTCTCCACAGAACATAAAATATTCATTTCATTTTATTTTTCGTGTTCGCATTTATGAGGAAAAAACAATGTTACAGACGTGACAGTTCTCCGTTACGGACGCGACCGCTCTGAAGCGGCACTAAAAGACTGCTTTAAAACTTTCACAGACACCTTACACAGAAGACACGAAGCCTTTCTTTAAAGTGAATTTCGTTTTGTATTAATTGTACGGGCCTGAAAAATATATCTATATTGAAATGTCTACTTGTAAACAGAACAATTCCAAACGAAAGAAAACAGACTGCTCTCTGCTTATGAAATGAAATGTGCATTTCTCTCTGGTGCATTCACTACTGCGAAGATCGCGAGTCAGCATCGTCAACTTCATCCTGACTTTATTAATAAACAATCAACATGTCTCCTTGCTATATTTGACATATTCAAAATCATTGCTTTTGCCGGTTCTTTGTGACAGCTTTTAGGTGCTTTATTTGGCAGCAGCGCCGCCGCCCTTACATGAACGCGTCACCACGGCATCAAAAACATGATTGCGTGATGAAAACATGAAAAATACCACATAAACATAGACTAACTGTTTAGAAAGAAAACACAGAACGAATAGCCTAATGCGCATACGTCCATCTCGCGAATCTTCTTAATGCCACCTTCACCATTAGCCGCTTTTCCTCTGGCCAGCGTGAGCACAGAGGCCGAAATCATACCTCACGGCACTCCTGTAAAAAATAAATCGCTATACAAATATATCAGACGCTGCCATTTAGTCTTTAATTACAGACTTGGACACCACACGCGGCTATTGACTGATCACGAACAGGTAATTTAGCCTACTTGCATCTTTCATTCGTTAATGTCTGGCGGTATTGCTGTTTTTTGTTTTGTTTGTTTGTTTTACAATTAAAACTAAAAGTCTGTTGTAACGCAAGCCTTACCGAAAATGTACCGAGTAAAATATTACTGAAAATTGATTAGTAATGCCTTACACTACTGCGTTACAGCAAAACGTAATATGTTACTGTAATGCATTACTTTTGTAACGCGTTACTCCCAACACTGACCAACATATATTTTCTTATGAGTCGTGTATAATACAAAGTTATGCAAACATGCATATTCAACAAGGCACCAAAAATCAATTGGATTCAACACCATTCTACTATCAATGCCCAATCTTTGGTTTTAAGACATTAAGAAGTAATTTCATGCTATTATTGCTTCACCTGAGGGATGGACAGACACACCTTGGAGACTAATAATTCTAAATTAACTAAATGTGAGAGATTCATCAATGATGGAATCAATGATTCATCAATGGTTGCTGTTTTTTCATAGTTTTAATGTCTTGACTTAAGAAGACCACTCTTACTGTATTTTGTGCCATGTTTGGCTTGTTTTGTCTTGTTTATACAAAATCTTCACTTAACTTCAGTTATTTGCTGGTTGTAGTGTATGTGAAGGTGATTTACACTGAAAAATAAAGTTTCTATTTCATTTCATGCATATGTTTCATAGTCAACATGTTTTAGTCACATTATTCAGGCTTTCCTTTTAATCATCTGAGTCCTTTTTATGGCTGTAGGTGGGTACAGTTTCAGGTGCCTCATAGGTTGAACACTTTGTCATCCACAAAATACAAGAGTCCTGCAATTTGAGAGACCACACAGCAAAAACTCCATTGTTAAATTAACTCTCCTGTGAATTTATTTGGCTCCAGACTCAAGAGTGTTAAAATATGAGTGAGAGAAAGGTGATCTGGTGTTGGTTATGTTTTGACGTAATCATCACTTGACCTGCAAAACTCATTTAGATCCTAATCTCTGACTTAAAATGCAGAATTACAGTGATTCTACAGCACAAGATCCAGAGGTTTCTAAATAATACAAAGGATTTCTTAAAAGTTGAAACACACACAGACATCAAGCTTCAGTGTGTGAATCTCAACAATGGTGACAAAAAGAATATTCAATTAGGAAAAGGAAATTACTAAAACATTTCAGATCATAATTTATTCATACCGCAATTCATGATGGGAACCATGAATGAGTTTTGATTGGTGGCACCCAGAATGCACTGCAACATTCTTTATTATTGTCACCATTGTTGAGATTCACAGGCTGATTATTGATATGAGTGTGTCTAAACAAAATACTTTCTCAAAGTCTTTTGATCAGAACAACTTTTAAGAAATATTTTGGATTACATTGAAAATGCTGAAGATCATATGCTATAGAACCACAGTGCTGCTGTAACCAACAAGGTAAAAACTCTCTAAACGAGATGTAGGTCAAGTGATGATTATGTCAAAACATAACCAACATCATCAGTTTGTCTTTTCTCTTTGATCAGCTGGCAGTTATAAGCCTGATACAACAGCCAAAAAAAATCTAATGTTAACAGTTTAAGAGCCACGAGACCAACTAAAGCAAACACTGATCACCATAATGGTGGCTTAAAAATCGATTTTCTCTTTTGGTGATTCTGCTAGTTAACATCAGGTGTCTGGAGTTTTTGCTGTGCAGACCTACTGTAACTATCCGAGCTTTGGAATCAATGGTCTCTGTAGATTCTGAAAATCTTGCTTCCCCCTATTATTGTTGAATCACAGAAGCTACACCAGTTACTTTTTCCAATAGATTTCTATTTATTATGTATCATGTGTCAGAAGTAGTATATAACCTATAGCAACTGTCAAAATGATTGATTGACAGGTGGGCGTGGCTTTCCTTTGATCTTCCCCCGCCCCTTCCGGTTCCTCCCCTTCATGTCCAGCCCCTTGTCCCGCCCCTTCCGGTTCCTCCCCTTCCTGTTACCTTTGACCTAGTTCCGCCCCTTCCGGTTCCGTCCCTTCCTGTTACCTTTGACCTAGTTCCGCCCCATCCGGTTACAGCTTCTGTCAAAATGATGGATGATGACCTTTGATCTAGTTCCGCCCCTTGCGATTACAGCTTCTGTCAAAATGATGGATGTGTGACAGTTAGTTTGATCGTTTGAAGTTCATTTGATTAAGAAAAGGGAGGTATTGGCCTTTGATGTTAACATAAGCTTTGATGTTACAGTTACAAAGTGATGTGACAGTTAGTTTGAGATGTATTGGCTTTGATGGTGACAGTTAGTTTGATTGTTTGAAGTTGGTGTTTTGGTAACCGCCCCTGCATTCCTGAGCAGCAGCATGTATAAATGGGTCAGCCGTGAAAGTGATAAGAAAAAATTGTGAAAGTTTATCTGATCTTTAAAAGAATATAAAATAAAACCTCACACAAAAAGTTTAAATAAAATGAAGTCACAAAAATACTGCAATCAATCCAATGTATGAATGATATCACACTGTCTCAAAAACATAGAGAGCGAGCGTCTATGTATGTGTGTCTTTGTCAAGGCAGTAAAAGGATGCGCCGAGTGCACTTATCTGTCTGTTTAGATGAAATAAAATAATCTTACATGTTTTTACAGAACTGAAGAAAAATCACACGCTAGAGCCGGATCTCTCTGAAATGTTTCTCCAATTATAATCTTTTTGGCCCTAACCCAGTTAGGGATGCGTCTGTTCGACATGAAATACAGGCTTTGTCTGTATGAGACTGTTAATTAGGTCAGGGACGGGGTTGCCAGATAAGACGCTCACATGCGCGGTGCAATGGCGCCATCTAGTGGCCACGGAACACTGTTTTTCTCCATATCCAAATATAAATACAGAAGTCCTCAGGCCAAGAAATCATCAGAAACTTATTTTCCTGACTCAGCTCAATCATCTCTACTTGTCATCAAAATGCAAAACTGTGAGTATTTCTTTTCTCAATATTTTATCTGTTATAATAATATGATTTTGTTCCATCATCTGCACTATGCAATATGGGTATTAGTTTAATATGATTGTTTATACATTATTGTTTTAAACATGAATGCATTGTGCTATTGAAGTTTATCTACTGTAACTCAAATCTCCATTATACTATCTGTTTAATGTTTATCTGTTGATGTTGGTATTTTTTATCATAAAACTACGATTTTTAAAAAACTGTTTTAAACTTTCATTGGACTATGGGGTTTTATCCGTTATAATAATATGATTTTTAAGGTGGTGGTTCTCATTCCTATGGTGTTTTAATCATGCAATATGCTATTGCCTTTATTTAATTATTTTTAATTTTTAAAAAACTGTTTATCAGTTTTAAACACTCATTCATTATGATATTGCATTGTTTTATCTGGAAAATTTAGATGTAGAACAGATTGATATAAATGTTTTGTTAGGATAGTTCTATCTGTTAGTGTTTTATTTAAAACACCATTTGTGACTATTACATTGTTTCATCTGAAAGATTTAAAACATCATTAATATAAATGTTCTATCTGCAATATGTTTTATTTAAAACATCACCTGTGACAGTCATTCTAACCACGTAGCATCCACTGTCTTTTCTTATCATACTGTTTTATGATCAATATCAATTCTGTTTCGCCTGTATATGTTTTTTCAGAAAACTTTTAAAATTATAATGCTATGGTTTTTTTCACCATTGAGTGACTTTTATTATGAAAAGACTAGGCTTTTCTAACAGGAAGTGTCCTGTGTTTTGCTTAGCTAGCAGCTATGCTGTGATTCTGTTTTTGCTATGTATCATTTCTGTTTGCATTAAATCTGCGTTTTACCATCGCGTTGTTTTGTTATCTATTTACTAAGACAGCGCTGCGCTCCCGGTTATTAGGCATGCCTTAGCACCACTCCTGTTAGAAATGCATGGTTTAGCTTAGCAGCGCGTGCTACGTTGCTAACTGCTCTTAAATATGTCTGACATCATGTATCAAAACTAGTTTTGATCCGTATCTGTTTCACAAGGCAGATCGATCTACTTTTGAAATATTGCCATGTTATTTTTAGACCTAAAAAGCTTATTTTAGTCACTGTCTTAAACACCATGTTATCGATACGGGAACTAACCAACTCCCCTGCGCCACCTGCTTTCCCGGTGAACTATAACAGTCATGTTATGGTGAAATTGCACCCCCTAGTGCACCGTTGTGATATAACATCCTGTTATGGCGAAATTCTGGAAAGTCTTATTTTGTAAAACTTTTGTTGGAGAAAGGTTTGAATATAATTTCAAAGAAAATTGAAAACATTGTATGGTTGTATGATTGCTGGCAACTTTTGTACGATGATGTACTGAAATTTTATAACATTAAATTTGTACAAGGAATACCCGAGAGTCTGAATGATGATGATTTACTACCCGTTCATAAAGCAAATCTTCTCATTGTGGATGATTTGATGCAGCAAGCTAGCACCAGCCTGGAACTCCAGCGCCTTTTTACGCAGTATGTCCATCACAGAAACGTCATCGCCTATATAGTGCAAAATTTATTTGTGCAGGGCAAGTCCATCAGCTTAAACGCCAATTACATGATTCTGTTTAAAAATCCTCGGGACGTCAATCAAGTAGCGCTGCTAGCACGTCAAATGTACCCGGGGAACACAAAATACTTTATGGAGTATTATCAGGATGCGGTCAACCAACCTTTCGGCTACCTAATGATAGACTATAAAGCTAAAACTCCGGAACAGTACCGTCTCAGAACAGGATTGCTTTCCGACCGTCAAGTGGTTTATATTCCGAAAAAAAGAAGAACGTGATAAAACGTCATGTCAGCCAGACTTTGTAAACATCTGCCGGTGTTGAAACTCCTACATAAAGCATCTCCTAAACAACGACGTCTTATTTTACAATCGGCGTCCGACGAATTCATTTTAGCGTTGTGTGAAGTGGCGCTTAACATCCTCTACGGTATGATCCCGGTCACTCGACAACAGTACCAAAAACTGAAAAGGAGAAAAACGGAAATTAAATGTGTGGCCAGTAAAAAAATTGGTCTAGCGGCCAAGAAACGAGTCTTCAACCAGAAGGGTGGGTTTCTTCTACCCCTCCTAAATATAGCTCTGCCATTTCTGTCGAACTTGATAGCCAACCGTTAGGATGGAGTACGCCGAGAAGATGTATTTAGTCCCGCACCATCAACTGGATAAGATCAAGAGTGAAAATGTTCGTGAGAGCATTCAACAGAGTGTGGAAAACGATTTGGATGATGCCATAAGAAACATTTTACACCGCGTCGATTTGAATCCGTACGAAAAAGCCAAGCTTTACTCAAATACCCTGACCAGGTTTTTGACCATCGTTAGACAAGGGGATCGTGAGAACAGTGTTTTAACGCTTTCGTTACCCAATACTGAGCCTAAAGATGAACAACCAGCTGCTGCTGCTCCCGTCGTTGAAGACATTGATGATGGTGGTGGTGGGGTGAAAGTGGTGGATGAAGTTCTGAAGAATGTGCCTTCGAGAAGTGTGAAAAACAGCAAATACATATTAGACAAGATGTCTAAAGCTAAAGGACTCTGCGCCTGGAACGAATCGGGCGAGTTTGTGTTTAGGGGTAAGCCCATACAGGGCTCACACATGCTTGATTTGTTAAAAAATGTGACGGCCCCACAAAAGATTCGCGATGACCGGAGACCTCTAGGATGGATGGAGTTTCTTCAGGCTTTTGCCGAATTAAACATCCCTTTTTCTACAGTGTCGAATCAGCAGGTCAGACGCACGATTGACTCTCTAAAGAGCAAACCCGACACACCTCGTGTTAGACCTCCTAAAAAAGCACAAAGATATTCACGACCCGAGTCCGAAGACGCAGTGTTTAAGTCACCGGCTATTAATCGAAAAGCATGGCTGGAATTTTAACGAATTGTATCTTATCATTAAATAAAAGACGACAAAAAATATAAATGGTTTTAAGCTTTTTTATTTATAGGTCAAACATGTCTGCACACAGTGAACGCAGGATAACATTTTATCATTACAAACATACGGTTTTAATCTCTTCACAAAGAGGGAGACCATTTTATCATTTTTGATATAATCATTGGTGTATAGTTTCATCACATGGTTATAGTCGTAACCTCTGGCTAAATGATATAGAAAAAACAGACAGTGCTGTCCGATGAATAATCCTGGACGCGTCTGTCAGAATATAATATGTCAACGTCGTTGGCAGATAGAAAGTTATTAATGCTGATCGGGAAGCGTGGGCTGTCGGGTGGATTGCCGAAGCTGTCGAAAAAACAAGCCGGTCCCTCTTGGGGTAAATAAATGGTGATCCAATGCTGGCCGGGGAGCCTGGCGGGGTCAGTGTTAATGATACCCATCGACGGTAAGATCCTCAAGGGTTTTTTGGGTAGTTGATCGCTCGGTAGAACGCCGAGAAAATGAGTCCTGCATGTGATTGTATCCATGATGACGGTGAGTTGTAGGTTGTTCATCTCTCAATAGTAGTCGATCAGTACCTGTCTGCGGTTAGACACTTCAAGGATGCTGTCGAAAACGGAGTAAATTATCAAATTAATGGTATTCGGCAATGGCTGTCTGAAACGCGCTTCAACTCTGATATTCCCGGACTTGACGAGGGATACGTGCTGACCGCACTCTTCATCCGGGGTCAGGTTAAATGCGTAAAGTGTGTATCCATTCAGGAAATCATTCCTGCCGATACAGAGCGGCTGGTCTTTAAGGTGTCTCCCTGTCGTCATAGCCAGCTGATAAAATTTGCGTACTGCCAAACCATTTTCGAAATTAGGTTGTAGAGGCTTCGAGGGGTATTGTTGCCCATCTACGTAGACGGCTAGGAATTCCAGATCGTAATGTTTGAACGCAAATGGATTTTTAGTGTAGGAGCTGGTGAATGCGTTGTTGTCGACCATAGCTATGACGATGGACTTTGGCAACCTTCCTAAAAATAGATTTTCTTGATTCGAAACACGAGAGCCGGCGGGTATGGAGAAGGATTTTAGACAGACCCTATCGACGGGGTACTTGGCCGTTGTCGAGAGAAGCGCCTGGGCGTGAGCCAGTCTCACCGACGGTGATACAGAAACTTTCTTGACAAATAGGGACGCTGCTGTTATATGTAATTTGTAAGCCACGTCGTCGGACCTCATCAGACAGAATTCATCTTTTGCTCGAATAAAGCGTATCTTGATGTCAATTCCATTGATCATCAGTTTCCCCTGGAAGAATATATCGCTGTGTATGGGGGCAAGTAGCTCCACCTCATTGTTTTCAGCGGTGTAACCCGATCTCTTTGTCAACCCCGCGTTACGACCAGCAGGGTCGTTCACATCCATGTAACCGGCCGTGTCTTTATGAAACAGCCCGGCGGCGAAAGTAGATTCCAGCGTATCTTTACCGTAGTTGATCAGACTTTCCAGAATGCAGTGATATGCGTAAGTACTCGAACTTTGAGATATTAGGCGATCACCCAGCGTCACATCGACTTGGGAAAACATTGTTGCAGCCGGATAATTAATCAGCCCGACCTTAGCAGGGTCCGCGATTTCTTCACCATTCGGCCTCGGGATTTTCGCCCGTAGATAGAGCATCGTGTTATTGAGATCCATGTAATCATCGCCGTTGCCGGCGATAAAAAACTCAATCGGAGCTGAGTCGGAAATGGCTGATAAGGGGGTTATTTCTAAATAACTGCTTTTCTCAATCATGGTCTGCGTCAGCGGGACCGTAAATAAGTCCAACTCGGACTTGACGCATTCTCCCGACATCTGATGCAGTAACGACATGTTAGAATATGGTTTTCACGGTTCTCTTGACCGACGCGTTTCGACTAACAGACTTCTTACGCTTTCTACGTACGAGTGAGCGCTTGTTTGATGCGCTCGTTGTTTTCTTCTTCTTCTTCGCTACCCATTGACCCCGCCTCCTCACACCGGGTGGTTTAGTCATTCTCTTACGGGCCATGACCATCAGACCGGATCCGTCTTGAGCTTTAGCATTATGCGAGCGCGTCAATACGTTTGAGACGACGTCGGATACTATATTTTTAGCGGCTGACTTTAGGTGGGGTTTTGCGATGCTAGATCCTTTTTTTAACAGGGGTACTGCCATCCTGAACAGACCTCTGAAAAGACCCCCTAACCCCGCACCGTACATAACCCCTCCCCCGGCAAAGCCTGGTAAACCCCCACCCACCTGATTTTGGTATCCTCGCATTTTGGTAGTAGCTGACATAGTCCGCGGTGTCTCCGGGTCTATAATAAACCATTTTTTGGTTTAAAGTGTAGTTTTACGATGACTTTCCCGTAAGAAAATGGTACTTCGTGGTTTTGATCGTCCTTCAACTCTATGGTGATGTCGGTGATGTGATCCTTGCTGATCGATGCGTAGTGGGGGGTGTCGTATCTAGCAATGACCGTGTCGTTGCCTTTTCCCGATATATGTACGCATCTCAAAAGGGGTACGTGAGAATCGCCGACCGCTTGAAATTTGATAATGTCTGTGTAAACGTACAATGTGTAGAACCCGGCGTTGATGTCGGATTGATGAGGAGCGTACGTGATGACGTTCGTGGAAAAATCAGGTTCTTTATGATAGTTTAAACCTCCGAGAGGTTTTAGTGTCATTCCTAAAATAGTGGCGAGTCTCCCTTTGAAGCTGAGTGAAACGTTAGGTTTCGCGACCAAAAACACTTTGTTTCACCATATCACCATTTCACTAAAACAAGCGTAGATTTACCTTGTTTTTTTCTGACCTAAAATCTTTTCCACCTTAAAAGATTTGTTTTTAGTCACATTTATTTTCTGTAGCTCTTTTTCATAAAAAACCCCGTCGATGACTTCACCGTCATAATCCGTGAGTCTGTAGACGGGGGGTTGGCGCGGAATATGCGAGGATACGGTGAAAAATTCTTCCGTGTAGTTCTGCTCTTAACCTTTGGCGAACGGACCTCTCACTTTAGAAATCCTGACGACGTCTCCGACTTTGAAATTAAATACGGGTTTCTCGGTCTTCTTTACATCGCCGTACAAGTTTTGAAACACTTGACCCTCATTGTCTTTGCTGACGTCGACAGGTCTCATTTTGATACTTCGGTGATAACTGGTGTTGTACCCCTGCATAATGTCCTGTAAAACATCTATGTATCGTCGGGAATTTGTGGCCGTTAAAAATCTCCACATACGACTTTTTAATGTTCTCTTAAATCGCTCCACGACGCTGGCTTTCAAATCGGTAGCGGTAGCGAAATGATTAATGTCGTGCTTTTTCATGACATCTTGAAATTGTTTGTTGTTAAATTCCTTCCCCTGATCTGTCTGTAATTTCTGCGGCACACGCCCCTCTTCGAGTTTATAGACACGAACGCTCTAGTAACCTCGGCTCCGCTATTATTTGGTGCAATTTGTTTGTTTGTCCGTCGTATGTGCGGGACGCCTGTCTGTCGTATGTGCGGGACGTTTGTCCGTCGTATATGCGGGACGCCTGTCCGTCGTATGTGCGGGACGCCTGTCCGTCGCATGAATAAATGCGGGACGTTATCCTCTTGTTTGTGATCGAACGCAGGAGGAACGGCAGGAAAACTGATCACTTTCCTCCGTTTGGAAATATTGATTTGACACGAGACATTCGGTTTTTCTCTTGCAAAGTCTATTATCGATTTACCTTTGGTCTTGGTAATGGATAGATAATACATTATTTTATTTTATTTATTTTTTTTATTTTTTTTTTCTCTCTCAGTTTTTCTCTTCTCTTTTATTTCTCTCTTATTTCTCTCTCTTCTTTCTCTCTTTATTGGCCAATTTACTAACACAATTAATTTTCTACTGCATGTTTTTTATTTGCTTTCTATTTGGCCATACTTTAATTTGTTTCAGTTGCATTACGGAGAAATTTTTGTGTGTTGATAATGGGGAATAAAATTAGTCCACCATTAAAAGACGAATCTCCAAAAGATTTTATGATTAGAAATAATCAAGCATTTTTTGCGGAGCCATATTTGTCAAATTTAGCCGGCTGGTCAACTGGCAAAACACAATTAGATCCGTTTCCCCGTGACGGCTCATTCAAAGACGCGGATTTACGGGCAGCAAAAGATATGATTTTTGGAAATTGGGGCGACCCCGATTAGGATTATTCTTACATGAAACAATCTTATAAAATCTGGAAGCAAATGCTAAGTTATTGGAATAAGGGTCCGGAAAGAGTTGAGAATGTTGGCGATAATTTGATTTCATAATATGAAGTGGCTGGGAGAGAGACTGCAGTTTCTGCTGTCCTTTCCTCTCCGGCTGACAGAGACAGGAGCTCTCTGTCAGGGGATGAGCGGCTCTCGCAGCCTAGAGAGGAGGAAAAAAGGCTCTCACAGTCTGTGGAACAGAAAGTTTTTCCGCAGCCTGTTGCAGCAAAAAATAGCCTCCCTCCAAAATATGAGTGTATTCCGACTCTTTCTGAACCAACAAAAAACAGATTATACCCCGATTTGACGACCGCGACTTTGTGTCCTTTTGTTGAAACTTCAGAAGGATTTAAAGTTCATCCGTTACAACTGTCTGAAGTTACGGCAATTTGTAAAAAATTACCAGACCCGTCTCGCATGCCACACCAGTACGTGTCTATGCTTAAACGGTTAACGGCATACAGCCAACTTACTGGTCGAGACTATCGCTTTATTTTGACTAAAACATTGCCTGGTGAAATTACAGAGGAAGAATTAATTGATGAGGTTGATCTGTTAGATCCAGTGAACGACGCCCCACCCGTTCGGAGTATTGTGTTCAAAGATTCGGAACCTGTTGATTTGTCCGACGCAACGAGCGCATTTAAGATAGCTGATTATGGAGACTATAATCCCGACTGGATTTGGTCCAGTCGTGGTAAATTGAAAAAAAAAATTCAAACAATTGACTGCATTTTTAGTGAAGCTGTCTTCAGCTAAACAGGACATTTCGCACGCAGCGAACACAAAGCAGAAGGTGGGTGAAAGTCCACTTGCATTTTTTAATCGATTTCGAAATTGCTGGATTCACAAATCTGCGATTCCTATTGATGAGGATAATTGTTTGTTGTTTGTGAACACGTTTTTGAATAACATGCACAATGAGACTGCACAAATGATTCGAATCACTACAACTAATATTAGTAACATTTCTGTTGATGAATTGGGAAGACGTTTGCGTGAACTTTCGGCTGCTGGGGCATTTGACAACTCCAGAGGAAAAGTTCCCGCAATGTTCCAAGTTAGTTCCGCTGTCCAAAATCGCCCGCCGCCCAATGACAGAAGAGACATAAAGTGTTTTTTCTGTGGGTGTCGCGGACACACGCAACGCTTTTGTAAGAAAAGAGCCGAGAGATTTCAGCAAAATAATGATAAACAGATGTTCAGGCGCTCTGATGGCGCGATGCCAAAACCCATTCCCTTCATTCCTCCCTCTGAAAGACAGAGACCTGTTTATCCAAACGCATGGCAAAAGCAATGTCTGTGCCAGGAAAAGGTGCTGCATTTTTCTGATAACTTTTCACAGATTTCAATGAGTTATGCAAACAAGTCAAATGTTTTGCCTTTTATTGAATTGAATGTTAACCGCAAATCATATGTTTTTTTAATTGACAGCGGGGCTTCTATCTCATCGTTGTCTTCTAATGTCTATGAGGGCCCCATCACGGGAAAGAAATTAAATTCTATAGGAATAGACAATGTTCCTGTGGTTTGTAATTTGACACCAACTTTACCGGTTCCTTCTAATGATGTACCATCATTGTTCAAAATGCATGAGTTTGCCATAATTCCTGATTCTCCATTCTGTTTGTTAGGAAGAGATCTAATGCACAAGTTGGGTGTTTAATTGGAATTTGACTCTGACTCTCTGCAACTCATGTTTCCAGCAGCCTTTTCTCTTACGACCGACACAGGAAGTGTTCCTTTCGAGGATGTGTCTGCAACTGAGCTCGGACAGGAAGATGCGGGGGTAAACCCGGAACTGTGGGCGGCGCATAAGGATGACGTAGGACTACTTGACATTCCACCTTATGTGGCCAATTTGACAACGAATAGGCCTGTGTTTCAAAAACAATATCCGCTTTCAAAGGAAAAAGAGGAGGGAATTCGACTTCTCATTGATCAGTTTCTGGCTCAAGGCATTCTGGTTCCCACTCATTCACCTTACAACACACCAATTAATCCAATCAAGAAAGCAAATGGTTCTTGGCGCTTAATGCAAGATTTGAGAAAAATTAATGATTTGATAAACCACTTGCTCCTATTGTGCCAGATGTACAAACTATTATTAATTCTATCCCTTTAGAACACGCATTCTTTTCTGTCATTGATTTATGCTCCGCCTTCTTCAGCATTCCTGTTGACCAACAAACTCAGCCACTTTGCTTTTTGTTTTCAGAATTGCCAATACATGTGGACAAGGGTTCAGAGATTCTCCGTCTGTTTTCTCCGCTGTAGTGCACACAACGCTGAAGGATGTCAGACTCCCTCCTGACACCTGTCTGCTCCAATACGCTGATGACATTCTCGTCACTGGTGCTTCTGCGGACCTGTGTGCTGCTGCCACTACTATTGTCTGCAACGTTTTAGCAGAGGCTGGTTTCAAGGCATCTAAAGAGAAACTTCAGTGGGTGCAGAGGAAAGTCAATTACCTCGGCCATGAACTGTCACAACGCCAAGTTCGCCTGTCGGCGGACAGAGTCAAAGCCATCGCTTCATTCAAGCACCCTTTCACACAGAAGCAAATGCAAAGCTTTCTGGGACTGGTCAATTACTGTCGATTATGGGTGCCGAATTGTTCCATGTATGACAAAATCCTGCGAGACGCTACGCTGGATGACAAAGAGGACATTATATGGACAAGTGAAATGGACCAAGCGTTCAGACATTTGAAATCCTCTCTGTTAAGGCCTCCCGCCCTCGGCCTTCCATCATACACCCGAGATTTTCACCTCTACGTGCACGAAGGTGGGGGCATGGCCGCGGGAAGCCTGGCCCAAGAGCATGGGGGTACTTTTCGCCCAGTAGCTTATTTGTCTAAAACTCTTGATACAGTGGCTCGGGGACTCCCGGCCTGTTTACGTGCAGTGGCTGCTGCAGCGATCATGGTACAGGATGCTGAAAGGGTTGTTTTATCACATCCACTTATAGTTCACACATCAAGTGGGAGCAATCATGCATAACATTTCGACTCAACATATGACGGCTCAACGCCGTTCTGGCTATGAAGCTATATTGTTAGCAACTGCTAATTTAACGTTGAAAGTAACTTCTGTTATTCATGGTCCTACTGTACATCTGCACAGGTTGTTGACGGATGGTGAATTTGAGAGTGATGACCACGACTGCCTGACCAGAATCCAAACTTCGACTGCCGGCAGGCCAGATGTGTCTACATCTGTCCTGGAGGAGGGAGATAATTGGTATATAGACGAATCCTGTTTCAAGCCAAATGACAATTTATACTTGTGTGGATATGCTATTGTTGAATTACCTGATCGTGTAATTGAGGCATATTCGTTGACATATAAATCAGCGCAAGTAGCAGAATTAATTGCTCTAACGAGAGCTTGCCAATTGGCAAAAGGTCAGTGCATAAATATATACACTGACTCCAAATATGCGTACGGCGTTGTCCATGATTTTGCTAAATTGTGGGAAGAAAGAAATTTCAAAACCTCCGACGGAAAAACCAATTTCCCATCATAACATCGTGGCCGAACTCATCAGTGCAGCACAGCAACCATCGAAACTTGCTGTCATTTAAGTACCTGGTAATAAAACAGGTGAATCGGATGAGGCTAAGGGAAACAGGTTTGCAGATGAAGTCGCAAAATGGGCTGCTAAAGAAGTAATACTTAGTCCATATGTAAATGAAAAGAGCACCGAAGTGCCTATGATGAATTCGTCGCTAATTAATGATTTGGACATTAAAGTACTTCAAGCTAATCCTACACAAGCCGATTTGCTTCATTGGGCCGCAAACGAAACGAAACCAGATCAAGCTGGTATTCTAAGAGACAAACAGGGTAGAATCGCTCTACCAGCATCCACCATTGTAATGCTGTACAGACATTATCACGGTGTATCACACGTGTCGAAAGAGAAAGTGATTCAAAATTTGAATCAATCATATTGCATAGCAAATTTTCGAAAGAATACTTTGTTGATATTGGATGCTTGCTTAGTGTGTGCGCAAACAAACAGACACAAGGCAACCCGCCATGATGCTTTACCGCACCCTGAGCTTCCTTTTCAATATTTACAGATCGATTTTACACACATGCCTCCATGTGGAAATCACAAATATTTGCTCGTGATTGTTGATCGATTTTCGAAGTGGCCAGAAGCTTTTCCGTGTGGTAAAGAAAACGTGCAGACGGTTGTAAAGGTTCTTGCAAAAGAAATGATACCGCACTTCGGTATTCCAACCGTTATCGCAAGTGATAATGCTTACCGTTTGCTTCAAAAGTCACACAATTATTAGCCAAAGAGCTAAATATTAATTGGCATTTCCATATTCCGTATTCGCCACAATCATCAGGCAACGTAGAACGTTTGAACTTGACGATAAAAGAACGTCTGAATAAGGCGTGTCTAGATACAGGCAGAAATTGGGTTGATTTGCTGCCTGCTGTATTGACGGAAATGAGAATGTCTCCATCGGCAACCACAAAAATGTCTCCATTTGAAATTCTGATGGGTAGACCTTTCCCGACCCCTTGGGTCAGAGGTCGCGCTGGCAATCTCTCCACAGGTGACACGGAGGTGATCATCGCGGATTACGTGGATTCCCTAGTTAGAACGTTGAATGGCATAAATGGTGATGTCTCTCTCTCTCTCCCTCTTCCTTCAGAAAAGCCGACTCACCCTTTTGTTCCAGGACAGCAGGTGCTGATAAGATGTTTGAAGCCAACGAAAATCGGTGAGCCGAACTACCTAGGACCATCCACTGTTATCCCTGTGACGAGGAAAGGTGTTCTGACTGATCTCCAGCCCCAGTGGATCCATGCCAGCCGAGTGAAAGCAGCTCCATCCCAGGGGAACGCATAAGCCTATGCGGAAGCGGTGATCGAAAGGAGAACGAGGAAGAGAAGTAGACGAAGAACGAGATTGCTGATTGAGATTAGCAATAATTATAACTGAATCCATTAAGATTCATCGTGCTATGAATACTGTTGTATTTTCGCAAATATGCTTTAATGAATAGAACTGTCAAGTATTAGTGATTTTGAAGGAAATGTTTGATTGAAGAATATTGCATGAGTATGCTGAAGTATGATGTGATATGATAATTCTATTATATGACAATTATCGTATCAAAGTGGCCATTGTTAGAAATATCTTTCTCCTTCAGCATACAATATAACAGTCTATGTGCATTTCTTTATTCTAGCCAGCATAGCTGCCACGTCTGCACATTCTTCTTTTCTTTTGTCTAAACTAAACATCTGGTATTCATTAAAGGAGGATGGAATCGCCTCCTCCCCTGAATGTTCGTTCTTTCTATACATTGTGTGTTTGAAAAGCTTCTAGGGTCCCAGGGATATGTTGGGAATCTAACAGGATATTGCCCATATTAAGAAGCTGTTATATAACGTCTATATGATATCTATGATGTAATGTTTGATTTTATTGGTTAGACCTGTATTCTTTTCTTTAAGACTTTCACTATATAAACTCTAGACAAAGGATATTGAGCTGAGCTTTTTACTCCAGCCGGCGCCGGGTATATTGTATTCTCTGTTCATAATAAAGACCAAGATTTGGGGCATTTTTCGTTTGGACCATTTCATTTCCATTCTAACAGAGTTATTTGAGTTTCTTTTGCACTGATAAGAAAAAAAGCGAGACTATCTCGCCGGCGCGATAGCCGACTCCAGGGGGTTAACAGAGGTTTAGATGTTCATGTTTTATTGAAAATAATAGTTGGGTTTGATGTCACCATTATGGTGATCAGAGTTTGCTTTAGTTGGGCAGTTTGACTGTCGATGTTTAAATGTTAGTTTGTCTCTGGCTGCTGTAACTGTGTGTTATGGCAAGAACATTAAGAGTAAATGTGATCAGATGATGTCAGCTACTTGATGATGATGATCATGATATAATCATCATGCAGTGCTCTGATCAGCTGATCTCTTCTAGACTGTCATGTGTGTTATTAATTTCATACAATTGATTATAGTACTGTTTCTACAGTATGACATCCAAAAATGTTTTAATAAAATAAACTGTATAATTTAAAACACACCTCATTTTTACAGTGTCATCATCTCCCCCCGCTCCCTCTCTTCTCATCATCACTTAAAGCTCACTAAAAAATTATGTAATGATTAGTGTGTTTTTACAAAAAGTAACTAAACATGTTTGGTATCATGTAAAGTGTCTCAGTGCGTCTGGTCAAATGTTCTCATTCTCCCAGTCATAATGAAAAGCTAAAAGAAGATATAAAATATGATAAATGTGGTGCGCCCCTTAAAGGGTAAATGAAGCAGTCAGTCAAGTTTACATGATTTACAAGATGGATTTCCACTATAATCAAAAATTATATAAGAAACATGACAAATGTTAACATATAAAAGAAAAAAGAAACACTGTTATATCTTTCGTGGCAAGGCGCCGCCATTGTGCAGTATTATAACCGGTGACGTCACGGGGTGATCTTGCTCTGGGCTGAGTTCAGTAAAATACAGTGAAAGATGCATGTAAGCTGGTCGAACCAGCGAACAACTAACGTTAGGTACAGTCTTTGTTAGCTAACAGCTGTAAGCATGAACTAGCTAACGATAACTTAGTGTTTAGCTAGTGAAATTTATTAGTACCAGACAAAAAGACGACGTCTAACGTTAACAAACTGCACATGGAAACATTGTTCGCGATGTCTGCCATCATATTCCTGTCTCTTGTCAACACCATGGTTGCAATACATGGTCAAGATCAGCGTCTTGACAGCAGATGGATCGTGCTATCGTGGCGTAATAATCTGTTTGGTTGTAAAATATATTACATGAATGAAATGATATCGAATATATCGTCCTGTGGAATCATTCATTCACAGACAGCATACGAAGATGTTCAACTAATAAAGATCTTCATCGCTGGGAAAAATATGACAGATTTGCAGATTTGCTTTCACTAGACTGTACTGTAGGTCCACGGCCACTTCATCAATGCTCTTGATGTTCTTAAATCTTCCTGTTACGACTCCGAGTCAAGTGTTTATTGAAAGCGCTTCAGTGATTCAGTGCGTGCAGGAAACCGAACAGATCATTCAAACTGATTCGCTAACCGATTTAGACAGATCTGCCGACATGTTTGATGAAGTCTTTGAACAGAATCGTATCAAAAGAGTGATTCACTTGTGAATTGAGCATCGCTCATCATGCCCATAAAAAAGATACAGCACGCTTTGAATAAACTACGCATTTAACAACATGTTTGCATTAAAATAAAGTGCGCCGTTGTTTGCATCACTGCATTTAACGAGATTTGGGCCATACAAATTACGGGAGAAACAAAACGGGAAGGGGGCGGGAGATGGGTGTGAAATACAGGAGACTCCCTGGGAAAACGGGAGTGTTGACAGGTATGAGCTACACCTGCCAGGAGTTCAGACACATAATGAATGAGAAGGCCCGACTCGAAGCCTCCAGATCAGACAAAAAATATAAATTCAAGATGCACTGAATCCGGTAAGAACGCATTTAATCTTTCTAGTCTTTCCTAATGGAATTTATGTGCTTATTTGGAAATGTGCTTTTTAGCGATTGGATTATTATTTTCACTTAATTATTTAGATTGAATAGACCCGTGCTGTTAAAATGATCTTATCAATAACATTTTTTCCAGAAACACACTCTCTTCACTCACCAGCAGAACCAACCAACCCCGCTACGTAGGCTGTGACGTCACTCCAAAATGGCGACTCACTAGATGGATAGCTAGCTAGAAATTACGAAATAATTTTGTCATATCTGTGGTTTTAACAACTTTTTAAAATAAAATCTTAGGCAATGTGATTTTTCTAATATATGTAGCTACTACCAGTGCTAAAACATGGATGTTTCATTTCCCCCTTAAAGGTGTTTCCTCCCCCAGATCCTCCATTCAAACTACCTCCTTTATGTAAATCAGTATTATCTTCTACAGGTATCAACAACCCATTCAATTACAAATGCTGATCCCACAGATTTGAACCCCTCAATAGGGGACCAAATCAGATTATAATGACAGACACCACCATTTGGAAAGCATATTGAATTATCTGGGTTTATAAGGAAAAATGGCAAAAGGTTCGGGGAGTCTGTAGATATTTCTATAATTCCTTGATTTTGAATTGTTGTTAGTACTTTTGATTGACCGATGACTTTATTCTATAAAGCCCGTGTTATGGAAATCATTATGAACAGCAGCTACGCTCATTATTTTCCCTTTTTGCTTTTCTGCTGTTATCTCGGGACGCGAGTCCCGAGAAAAACGGCGTTCGTCAGCTCCAGTTTGTATCCAGCCTTTCACAGAGACTTCAGATACGCCAATCACAAAGCCTGTGAAGAGACGACTCAACACCGGCGATATGGACCCTCTATGGTGGACGGCACTGATCCTCAACAACTCGTCTCAACACCGGCGTGATTACTTGGACTTCCAAAAGATGGAAATGGATAAATATTCTAAATGTTCCGATCCAATCTGACTTGTAATGCTGCCCGAATCATAAATCATGCACTGTTCCTTCGTTGGCCAGAGGAGAACTGGCCCTCCGACTGAGTCTGGTTTCTCCCAAGGTTTTTTTCTCCATTCTGTCACCTGATGGAGTTTTGGTTCCTTGCCACTGTTGCCTTGGCTTTTGGCTTGCTTAGTTGGGGACATTTAATATTCAATAATATTATTGATCTGCCTTACTTAAGGTGGACGTTGACTCAATTTTCTTTTAGAAACAAACTCTGTTATATTATTTTCATGTTATCACTGTGAAGCTGCTTTGATACAATCTGTATTGTAAAAAGTGCTATATAAATAAAGGTGACTTGACTTTATTCTATGTATTGGATTTTGAATTATTACCTGGTCAATAAATTGTAAACATTTGATTTCATTCTTACTGTCTCTGAAATTGTTTTCCCAAGTAGATTAAACGGTTTTGTATGTTACCGCAAGTCAGATTAGTGATGATTAGTTTGTATTTTCTTCTTCTATGCAGTTAATCTTGATTTGTGTAATGATATACACTTCATCATGAATTGAGCTCAAACAACATGCTGTAATAATTGTGGTTTGAAACAACTGTGATGTTCATTCAGGTTCGCTGTGATGATAAAGTGACGTATGCTTCCATACGTCACTTTATCAGAGGAGCAAAAGCTGGATCTCAGGAGAACTGCAGTAACTTTATGCCTCTGTGAACAAGAACAAATCAGTCAAATAATTATACAAAACCCACATCTAATATAACTAATATATCAATCTAATATAACTGAATCCTAATGGTTTCATTCATTATTAATACTTTCAATGTCTTTTACATGTTAACAAATTGTAATGAATTGTTATCTTTTGTCCTCTTTGTGTTCTGGCTTTGAGTTCTAGCGCTTTCAGAACTGTTTTAATAACCTTTGATCTAGTTTTAATTTAGCAATATGGAGCTAGTGTGACTACCGGTACATATTTTCAGTAGTATTTTCAGAGCGATGAACTCACTGTTGAGGTTTGGGAACATGGGTGTGAGAACTCAGTTAGTTTAACCACACGTGTTATTAGAGAAACACGAGTGGTTAAAGAAGAAAGAAAGAGGAACTGGATCTTAACCCACACAGAACTGATCATCTCTGAACCCAGTTTGAACTGAACCTGGTAAAACAAAAACAACTTATTTAATTGATAAATACAAGTATTTGTCTGGTACCTTTTATTGGATGATGAATAAGACAAAACATTTTAAAATGTACTTATTATTCCCAGCAGGCACAGTACGTCAATGTGACGTCAGGCAGACGTTGGACTCCAACTAATCCAAAATCAGTCAGACGTCATATTTTGGTTGAAAATGAAAATCAGGTTGACGTCTAAACCCCACGTTTGTTTGACGTCAAGCTTCAACGTCACACAGATGTTGAATTTTGGTTGGAATAAACACTGCAAAAAAATGTGACATGTATGGCAGCGCATTAAATCTGTGAAGATCTCAGCAGAGGAAGAGTGAACATCTCAAACAGCATTACCAGCTTCACTTATTACTAACCAGACTCACTTTATTTCATTTCTGGTTTAATGAAATCAATAGTTGTATTTTAAAGTCACCATGATGGTGGTAAGTGTTTGCTTTAGTTGGACTCTTGGCCCTTGACTCTTTAGTGTAAATATTCTCTGGCTGCTATAATTGTGTGTTTTTATGAAGCACATTAATTGTGGCAAAAAAGCCTAGAAAAAATTAGATTAGGTGATGATGGTTGTTTATTGATGATGAAGTCATCATCATATAATTGCCTGAAAGTTTTGATAACTTTGTACTTGTGTTTTTAATGTTGTTTTAAAACAGAACCCATTTTATTTTACAGTATGAAAGCAACGTTATAGCAAATAATATAAAGGATTGTAAAAAGATTTAGTGCATTAAACATTTTCTTCAACATTATTACTTAGACATCAAGAATCAGTGTATGACTCTCAACAATGGTGACAATAAATTAAATGCTTCATGCTGCAGTGCATGCTGGGTACCACCAATCAAAACTCACCCATATCTCCCATCATGCACTGCGGCATTAATAAATTATGCAGGATTTTTTTAGTTGATCTGATTATCTTGATATTTTGTTTGATTGTCACCATTGTTGAGATTCATACGCTGTTTCTTGATGTCTGTGTGCGTCTAAGTAATGCCATAGATTAAAGGTTTTTGTGCACTAAATAGTTTTTAAAAAACAAGTATATTCTATGATAAACAACACTGCTAGCTATGCTGTAGAATCAAATGATTTCTATTATGAATAAAGCAATATTAAAACCACAAGTCCCATTTAATCAATGCATTAGATGCTGAAAAAGACCAGGGATTCAGGAAATTACATGATGATATCATCATCAGCAATACAGAGCCAACATCACCTGATCTCATGGCTTTTTTTAGCTACAACCATTGTGCTTTGTAAACACACAATTATAGCAGCCAGAGAAAATCTGAGAAAATCTCTTTATATTAAAGAGTTAATGGTCAAGAGCACAACTAAAGCAAACGCTCACCACCATCATGGTGACTTTAAAATACAACTATTGATTTCATTCAAATGGAAATTAAAAAAAGTAAATCTGGTTAGTTTTAAGTGAAGCTGGTTATAAGTCTACGGCCATGCATTTCACATTTTTGTTTGGTTTATTCCAACCAAAATTCAACGACTGCCCAACGTTGGAGCCTGACGTAAAACAAACATTGGATTTAGACGTCAACCCGACTTTCATTTTCAACCAAAATCCAACGTCTGGCCGACGTTGTAGTCTATATCCTGTGCCTGCTAGGTTCAGTCCCATAACTAGATAAAAACGTATTAATGTTGCAAGAGAAAATTAACTTCCATATTTTGCAGATAATCTTCGTATTTCTTAACATGTTTTTAATGTTCCCCAATAAATGTTTATATAGTGAATTAAACATGAATATACCGTATATTCATATAGCATATATATATATATATATATATATATATACATATAAGCTGTTGACCCCAAAAAACAAGTGTTTAACTCTCTGGGGGCGAGAAACGCGCCGGCGCGTTTTGCTGTTTTTTTTTCCACATAGCAGCAACATAGACTTAAAATACTCCGTCATTTTTGGTCATATAAATAAAATCAACACATGATTATAAACTATAGAGGGTCTTCTTTTTTTTGTGTACACTCACATTAACATCAAAACCGTGTGCTTTTGTAAAATGAAGAAAATAAACAGGGTGTGCTTTCTGCCTCTCTGTCTCTGTTAAATTTTTTTCTGGTGCACGTCTCTAAACTTAAACAAAGCTCAGCGAATACTATTCACACAAGCACGAGCAATATATCTTTATTATCATTTAAGTTTGTACTTTTAAAATATCTAATTCAAAACTAAAATAAATATTCTCTGTTTATGTAATCTATTAAAAAAGAGAGAGGTGTCAGCCGATCTCATTATCGTTCTCTCAGCTCATTATTCTGCTAATCTGACACGCCCACGGAGAGCGCGCGCGGTATTCAAACGCAAATGATCTGAAGCGACACATGCAAAGTGTCAACGCCCCTCATAAACGCGATAACACAACAAATGTAATCATCAGATTAATGTAGTCTACTATTTCTATTTGCGAGGCTGTGTGAGGAATAATCCTGGGACATTTACCTCAGAACATGTAGCCTACTGTTTTTTTTTTCATTTCGAGGAGCAACGGATCCATCTGATAAGTAAGTTTTTTTTTTAATTATTGTTCTAATCGCGATATCATAGTGTATGTACACCGCAAAAAGACTGTTTAAATATGAATCGCGTCTGTGTGTGAATGAATGAACTGAACAGTTTTTACCAAACCCTATTGCTATACTGAGATGAGTGAAAATCGACTGAAATATGTTGAAATAACGTTAAAATGTCTTTGTATTAGCAACGTATTAAACTGCAAATTAATATGTATGCCCTAATATAGGCTCATAAAAACAAAAAACGACATGCCTATGTTACAGACGAAATATGAAAGACAACATTTCGTCGACTAGTTTTGGATAGTTAACTGTTTACTGTAAACTAGACTACTGCCACATTGAATAAGCTTTTGTTCACCAATTTCTGCTCAAATGTTATATATTAGGCTATGTTTGTTTTGTCAAAAATAAAGTCATCAACTAGGATGCTATTATAGTCTTTGTTCCAATGTAGGCTTTATTCAAACTAATGAATCCTTAACTTTGAAATATGTATGATAAAATGTATACTTTAGTTTTTACAAAGAAATATGAAATATCCATCTGAGAAGTACGTTTTTTTATTAGTGTTCTAATTGCGATATCAAAGTGTATGTAAACCGCAAAAAGACTGTTTAAATATGAATCGCGTGTGTGAATGAATGAACTGAACAGTTTTTACCAAACCCTATTGCTATACTGAGATGAGTGAAAATCGACTGAAATATGTTGAAATAACGTTAAAATGTCTTTGTATTAGCAACGTATTAAACTGCAAATTAATATTTATGTGCCCTAATATAGGCTATCATAAAAACAACAAACGATATGCCTATGTTACAGAAGAAATATGAAAGACAACATTTCGTTGACTAGTTTTTGGATAGATTATTAACTGTTTACTGTAGCCTAAACTATAGACTACTGCCACATTGAATAAGCTTTTGTTCACCAATTTCTGCTCAAATGTTAAATATATTAGGCTATGTTTGTTTTGTCAAAAATAAAGTCATCAACTAGGATGCTATTATAGTGTTTGTTCCAATGTAGGCTTTATTAAAACTAATGAATCCTTAACTTTGAAATATGTATGATAAAATGTATACTTTAGTTTTTACAAAGAAATATTACACTTGAAATATTGTTATTTTAATTGTTGCTGTAATTGTAACCTTTTTAATAAAATAGCAAATAATATATTTACAAGGTAGATGTAGATTTTTGTAGATGAAACAAAATCTTAAAAGGTCAATATAAGCCTTCTCTTCAAATTATTTGTATTGTGTTTTATTAGTGACAAATTTGGGGAGAGGATACATATCCAAAACTTTCTGAAAATACAGTATGAGAATTAACTACACAATTACTAGAAATGTTCACCTTGGATATTATACAATTTGCAAGCAAAAATACAAGTGGAAAAATACTATTTTTTTATAGATGTTTCCAACTGTGAACCAATTTTGTAGTATATATACACATTTCTTTTCTTGTGTCCTTGTATTCTTTCTTGTGGCTCAGTGACACACCTGTGAAAAGCTCATTATGCAGGCTCATTAAGCAGGTCTTTTGTCTTCACAGGTGTGAATCAGACCATTATACATGAGTCACGCCCATTTCGCATATTGCCTTTCCAAACACAAAGTGTTTTACTAAATTTAAATCAATGTATTGTTTTATGTGAATGATTTGGAAGGATGATTTTCAGATCATTTTGAAGCAAAAATCCTAGGCGAGAACATCCATTAGTCAAAAGTCTTGTGGACACATATTTAGTATGTGTTTTGTGGCCTTATTTCAGAGACTTTAAGTTTTAGTTTTTTCAATAACCATGCATAAACAATATTCTCTCAAAAATACAAACATGTACGTACATCTTGCTAACATATTATGGTAGCCCTGTTTGTGCTATATAGAGTGAATTTACACCTTTGCCATTAACATGTTTATAAATAACTGAAAAAAGCACAAATGTTAGAGCATGTCAGAACACCTCCAGGACCCCAAAAACACATAGGACCCCAGAGGGTTAAGGACACAAAAGTGGATACAGGCAATTGAATATTACTCTGAGAACTAACTTCTTTCTACTGAAATTAAGTAAAGTTATTTATGCACTTACAAGTACTTCCTCCAAAGGACAGTCATCTGAGAGGGTTTCTTCACTGTCCTGTGCAAAAGAAACATATGGCTATTACAAAATGTTGCACTTTCTTTCCTTTTGATGTAAAGTTAGAAAAAGTCCACTTACTGCACATACAGCCACCACTGGCTTGGGAACAGGTAAAAGTGTTGGTCTAGTATGTAAAACTGCACAAAAGAGAACACAATGGCATTACAATGAACTACACTAGGAACAAATGTGATCAATAACATTGCAAATATTTTTACATTAAGTTATGCAGTTTTCACCTTCACAAGTCAAAGCAATTCATCACTCACTACTCAATATTTATCAGTTGAAATGACTGTACCAGCCATTTGGATTATAGGCATACTTAATTTAATGCAGCAAATGATTTACAGTACTAAGATAATTTAAAACTAATTTACCAGAAAGGAAGTTGTTGCTGCTACTGGTCCCTGGCTTTTGGTCTAAGGAAGAGCTGCCCCCAGGGATGCCCTCCACAATGGGTTGGTTCACATTTAACTCGAGGGCCAGCTCTTTTGCCGGGGTATAACGTGAGGGTCCAGGACCACAACCTGTTTTTTTCTGCTTCGCCTTTTTCTTCGTTGCTGTTATAAACAGACAAACACATCATTTAACATTTATTTTGGTAAAAGAGACTAAACAGTAGAAGTAGAAAAGTTACCATTTTGAAGAATATTCTTGTACTTCACTTTTACTTGTTCCCATGTTCTAGTGGGTCCTGAGGTGGCTCTGACATTAGTCAATTATGAAATTATTAAAATACAAGAATATATACTGTAATAAGTGATAAAAACATAACATGGAGCACTTACGCATTTAATTTGGCAGCTACTTTTTGCCAGCCCTCTCTCCTGGCTTTTGCATACTTTGAGGTGTTCCCTAGCGTTTTAATTAAGTTTTCAAATTCTGCACATCCTTCAAGCAATAACTCTTGCTCTGCCACGGTGAAAAACTGAGCGCGCTCTTTGGCCATGTTGAACAGCCAATAGCAGCGTTGCTGATCAATGTTTCTACTATAATACAAATCCCCTTTTAAACCAGTGCATGAACGCGCAATTACATGAAGGTAAATTCGTAGCAAAACTCGAGAGCACGTAGATGTGAATTTGAGAACTTGTACAATAAATATTCGTACTTGTACGCGAACATTTACACTCACAGCTCCGATGTGAAAACCTGTAAAATAAAAATGTGAACTTGAACGCTGAGATTTGCACTTGCAGACAATAGTCACAAACCTGTATTCTGAATTTGAAGCTGCAGACAAGCAGTCACAAATGTGTAAAATGCCATTCACAAAGATACAACGACAGACACAAACTTGTAATACAAATTTTCACTTCTTCCAACATTCAAATTCGCAGTACAGCCTCCCATTGGCACTTGCAACTTCTCAAATCTGCACTTGCAACATCTCAAATCTTTTGCTACCCTTTTCGCGATATATTAGGTGCAAAACTAACTTGTGCATTTGCAACTCAGTGGCGGCGAGAGAGGAAGGGGGGCGGGAGTGGGGGTGTTCAAAGGAGCCGTTTTATTGGTTGGCGCCTGGCCAATGAAATGGGACTTCTGTTATTTGTGAAGATGTCACGAAACCCGTTTGTGATGGACCGCTATTAAAAGTAATAAATTATATTATCAAACTCAGTTAACAACACCATACTAATTAATAGCCTTGTAGGCTACAGAAAAGCAAATGAGCCCAGAATATGACGAAAGAAAGCAAATATGTGTTAAGTGCAAATAAACCTGCTGCCTGCAGTTTTATTAATAATAACAAATTGTGTGGTTTTTTTTTTATAACTGTTGGTCCATTAAGCCTCATGAAGCGTTTTCTTGTTTTTCTATGTGAGGGACCCAGATAGCAAAAAATATCCGCACGGCTTCTTTTTGCCGCCGGCCCTAAGCTGTCGGCTATAGGTGCGTCTCGCTGGCGGGGATGAAACGTTTGCCGCCGAATTCATCACTCCCATTTTTTGCGAGATGCCGCCGGCGAATAGCTGGCGGACCGACTGCTTCATTTTCTCTGGCGGTTGCCTCCGTCTAATGGACCGCGGCCGGCTGGCGGCAGCCCTTTTTTTTTTTTTTTTGCTCCAAAGCCATTAGGGTTTAGGCTATAACAGATTCTTGACTCTTGATTCCATGATAAGGTTTAGGAAATGACATTTAAATTACTTTGAAACTCTGAAGATTATACAGTAAAATATATTTAATTATTTTATGCAGGTACAAATTATTTACATTTCTTTGATTGATGCACATTTGAGACATGCACCAATAAACCAAAAATAATTTGGCAATAAAACTTACTTGGCAAGAAATATCTTTCTTATTTGGTTTTATTTAATAGATATTTAATTAATGGTACACTGTAAAAAAAGATTAGTTGACTCAACTTAACTAAGTCAAGTAATCTTGTTGCTTTGACTGAGTTAAGTTGAGTCAACTTATAGTGTCAAGTTTATTGCACTTCAAAACACGAGTTGACTCAACTTCCTGTATCAAGTAATGTGGACTGGAAAACATTAGTTAAGAGAACTAAAAAAAAGATGTTGGTTGATCTTATGTTGTTAAATGGACTGCATTTATATAGTGCCATCCAGCTCGTCGGGAGCAGCTGGGGTTAGGTGTCATGCTCATGGACACCTCGACACTTGGTCAGGTGGATCCGGGGATTGAACAACCAACCTTCTGGTTTGTAGACTACCTACATGAACCACTGAGCCACTGCCGCTCAGTGGTTCATGTAGATTTTATTAAGTTTATCACGCAGATTTTATTAAGTTAGTTTACAGAAATTACTAGATTTCAAAAATTTAAGCAAGCTAATATCTACAAAGAATCTACATGAGAATTGAGAATTGGCCAGTCAAACTTAACACTGACACTCTGGCGGCGCTAGCCAGCTGAATTAACAGCGCTCAAAGTCGACACTCAGAGGCTGTGTTCAAAATCATATTCTATACCCTCATTCACTATTCCCTACATTAGTTCACTAATATAGTCCACTTGACTGAGTGAATAATTCAGTTAATTTTCAGTTAATTAAGTTAATTGAGACCCTGATAAACACCTGCTGTTAACAATCAGAATCACTGAAGGAGATAGGAACAAGAAGAACAGAAAAAAAGACGAAATCAAGATAAAAGACATTAAATCTTAGCAAAAGATCTCAGCAGAGGAGGATTAAACATCTCCACAAACAGCATTACCAGCTTCACTTATTACTAACCAGACTGACTTTATTTCTGTCAGACGTCTACAGAAGTTCTTATTAAAAGGTGACAGAGGTTTAGATGTCATTTTATTTTCATTTGATGTTACCATAATAGTGATCAGTGATTGCTTTAGTTGGGCTCTTGACCCTTGACTTTTGAACATTAGTTGTTCTTTGGCTGCTGTAGCTGTGTCTTTAAAATACATCAGCTATGGCACAAAGCTGAAGACAACAGGATGACAATGACTGTTTGTTAATAGTCACAATCTTCATGTAATGGCCTGGTTTACTGATCTCATTTGCTGCCTAAAGTTGTTAAATGGTGATGTTTTGATTTTGTTGTCATTGTGATTTTACAGATTGAGATCTATTGTGGATTTGATGTAAAGAAAATAATAATGATTTTAAAAAGGTTATACTCAGAACATTTTGAACTTCTTGATCAGCCAGACACACACAGGCATCAATAATTGGTGTATGAATCTCAACAATGGTGTCAATCAACATTAAATTTGAACATCCCAAAATACGCAACTGAAAGTCAACACAAAACCAAAAGCAAAAATAAAAACAAAAAGTAAAAATTAAAGCAAATAACCAGACAAATCAGCTGCATAATTTATTCATGCTGCAATGCATGCTGGGAGTCATGTTTTTTTTTTTTTGGTACCCAACATGCATTGCAGCATAAAACTTATGATTGTCACCATTGTTGAGATTCATACACCAATTAGATGCCTGTGTGTGTCTGGCTGATCAAGAAGTTCAAAATGTTCTGAGTATAACCTTTTTAAAAACATTATTTTCTTTACATCAAATCCACGCTAGATCTCAATCTAGCGTGGAAAATCACAATAACAAAATCAAAACTACAAGACATCACCATTTAACAACTTTAGACAGCAAATGAGATCAGTAAATCAGGCCATAATATGATGATTGTGACTATTAACAAACAGTCATTGTCATCCTGTTGTCTTCAGCTTTGTGTCATAGCTGATGTATTTTAAAGACACAGCTACAGCAGCCAAAGAACAACTAATGTTCAAAAGTCAAGTGTCAAGAGCCCAACTAAAGCAATCACTGATCACCATTATGGTAACATCAAATGAAAATAAAATGACATCTAAACCTCTGTCACCTTTTAATAAGAACTTCTGTAGACGTCTGACAGAAATAAAGTCAGTCTGGTTAGTAATAAGTGAAGCTGGTATTGCTGTTTGTGGAGATGTTTAATCCTCATCTGCTGAGATCTTTTGCTAAGATTTAATGTCTTTTATCTTGATTCCGTCTTTTTTTCTGTTCTTCTTGTTCCTATCTCCTTCAGTGATTCTGATTGTTAACAGCAGGTGTTTATCAGGGTCTCAATTAACTTAATTAACTGAAAATTAACTGAATTATTCACTCAGTCAAGTGGACTATATTAGTGATCTAATGTAGGGAATAGTGAATGAGGGTATAGGATATGATTTTGAACACAGCCTCTGAGTGTCGACTTTGAGCGCTGTTAATTCAGCTGGCTAGCGCCGCCAGAGTGTCAGTGTTAAGTTTGACTGGGCAATTCTCAATTCTCATGTAGATACTTTGTAGATATTAGTTTGCTTACATTTTTGAAATCTAGTAATTTCTGTAAACTAACTTGATAAAATCTGAGCGGCAGTGGCTCAGTGGTTCATGTAGGTAGTCTACAAACCAGAAGGTTGGTTGTTCAATCCCCGGTTCCACCTGACCAAGTGTCGAGGTGTCCATGAGCAAGACACCTAACCCCAGCTGCTCCCGACGAGCTGGATGGCACTATATAAATGCAGTCCATTTACCAACATAAGTTCAACCAACATCTTTTTTTTTAGTTCTCTTAACTAATGTTTTCCAGTCCACATTACTTGATACAGGAAGTTGAGTCAACTCGTGTTTTGAAGTGCAATAAACTTGACACTATAAGTTGACTCAACTTAACTCAGTCAAAGCAACAAGATTACTTGACTTAGTTAAGTTGAGTCAACTAATCTTTTTTTACAGTGTATGAACAATTTAGCAGATTCTTTTTTTAAAGGCAATTAAAAAAAAAATCTAAACACATAACATATAAATGTTAAAAATGTATTACTAAAACACATTACAAAGACTGTGAACTGTGAAGTACTGAATTGTGGAGTTAGACCGTACAGTTTTGCACCATTGCTGTGTTCAGGATTTTTTGGGCGGGGCTAAAACGGTGGCTCGATGATGCACTGGAGCCACTGAGTCTGGCCCCTCTCCTAACAATATGACTAGAGCACATTGTATCAGTTTGCCGCAGTTAGATTAGAACACTTAAAGGGGGGGTGAAATGCTGTTTCATGCTTAGTGAGTTTTTCACACGGTTGAAGAGTTGGATTCCCATGCTAAACATGGACAAAGTTTCAAAAATGAAGTTGTAAGTTTGATGGAGTAATTCTGTTCCAAAAATACTCCTTCCGGTTTGTCACAAGTTTCGGAAAGTTTTTTTCGAATACGGGCCTGTGTGACGTCAGAGTCGCCGGAATTTCCTTATACGGGTCTTAAGGGCACTTCTCCCGGAAGGGCGCGCGCGCATCTGTAGCCTAGTGCGTGCGAGAGTACGCCTATGCCCATCAGAGCGCTGGGCTCGGCTGCGCTGCAATTAAAAAAATGGCACCAAAAAAGTGTGTTTTTGGTTGCCAGGGCAAGACAACATTGCACAAATTTCCAAAGAACCCAGCGTTAAGGGACCTGTGGATGGATTTTGTTTTTCCAGAGCAGCAACGGAGTTGTGCAAGTGTTTTTGTTTGTTCCCTTCATTTCGACAGTAATAGTTTTATAAACAAGGCCCAGTTCAACGCCGGATTTGCAGATCGCCTAATACTCAAAGATGGAGCAGTCCCAACGATAAAGTTTCACGGTCGTGCGTTGGAACCGCAGGCGGTGAGTAAAACTGCTTCAAATGTCTGTGAGTTGTTAACTATCGGCGTGTAAGCACAGAAAGTAAACAACATGATCACATACAGTTAATGTATCTATGGAGCATGCGATGTATGGTGTGTGTTTAAATACATTTGTTTAGCTGGCCACTGTAGGTGTCAGTTTGTTTATTGTAAAAATAAATCATGTTCTCATAAACCAGTCTGTCTGTTTACAACACACAAATGTTGTAAAACTCGCGCATGACATGGTGTTCTAAAAACACTGCGCTCAAGTTTAAATCATTTCTATTTTTAAAAAAACGCTCGAGACCTTATGTTTTTCACCCATTTCACTGCCCATCTCACGTTTTTGTGAGCAAAAACGCGTTCTGTATGAACGAGCCCTTATATTGTTTAAGTAATAAGTTATAAGTTATACCGTTCCAGTAGGCCTACACACCACATAGAGACGTCCTGCTGTAGTCGTTGTTGCTGCTGCTGCTGGTCGTCTTCAATCTCAGCCTCGGGATCTGATTCTGGATCAAAAATGTATGGCTGAATCTGATTGTTAGCCATGGTTTATTTTCGGATGTCACTCACAGCTTCCACACGCTCTCAACGCAAAAGCTTCGCGCGCTCGTGTCGTGATTATTTAGCTCCGCCCACACGGTACGCCTCCACCCGCTCGGGTTTTTCCGGAAAGACTCGGTACAGCCTATCTTTCTTTTATAAATATAATAAAACTAAAGACTTTTTGGAGATATGAAGGATGCAATACTACTCTATAGGTACTCAAGATTAATATGAGATTGAGTGAAACTGAGCATTTCACCCCCCCCTTTAAATAGCACGGTGTTACAAACTCCTGTACGGTAGGTGGCGGTATGCACCTAAAAGTTGGTTACAACTTACAATCCGCCATTAATCAAGAGAAGAAGAAGATTGCCGAAGTTACTACAGCCTACAGTTTGCTAGCTAGCAAAGTTATCGACTACCATCGTTTAAGTAAGTATATGTTTCCTTTTTGTGTAACGCAGTATTATGTTTACATTGTTTTTAGTTTATCTTTTTAAAATATCTAAGTTAGTAATCTTTGTTCTTGCAGTATGCTGCTAGTCCAGCAGCTAACGTTAGCAAATGTTAGCTAACACATGCTGTTTTGCCTTTGTTACAGTACACACTGAGGTTAAGCAATGTTGCTAGTAACGTTACATGTAGAAATGTAATTCGCTACTTACAGTAGTTAGCCAAAGCTTTACATCTAGAAAGACTACGTATAACTTGTGTTTTTTTCTAACAAAACATAACATAATAATGTATATAAGTTGTGTAAATTATTTTGTTTGTCTGAACAAGTATGCTGCTAGTTCAGTTCACAATGTAGCAACAGTGGTTAATATTGGTTCTCTTTGATCACTGCAGCAAGCTTTATGGAATAGAACATGTGACATACAACATGCATGGATTGGTTTGGTGCACCTCAGACAAGATGCCAAATTTTAAATAATACTAAACATGAAAATACTCTGTGATAATCATTCACATTAAAACTACATTTTCTTGGGTGCATTCAGGTGGGGGTGAGGGGAGATGTAGATGAAGTTGGTTCGGAGGTGAGACTTTCGCCTCAATGGTGCATGAAGGCAAGTTCAAATGGTAATCTCCAGAGAGGTCCTTTTGTCCTCTCAGTGTCTGGTCACCCCCGAAACAGACTGTCTGGAATTTCCTAATTGATCAATTCTTACAATGTCCTTGATAACATCTCATGCTTCCCATTTGAAAACTTCCTTGGGTGCCTGATTAAACAATAGGAGAAAGTCATCGCTCAGTTATTGGCCCTTGGACCCCCCTGGCACCTCGTGTACAGCATGAAGTTTTCTGCTATGAAGGTATATTCTAGGCCTATGTCTTAGTGTCCAGTGTTTTAACAGTATTGAAAATAGTGCCTTTAGTTGTATTTTTTTTTTTTATGTAGATTTCCAGAGACTCCAGAATGGAAAAACAAGCCCTGAGGGAAAGCAATGCACCAGCAGGTGAGAACATGCACACTTTCTTAAATTTAACTTTTTTTGTGTGTGATGTAGGTCCAAAATTACCATATGCCTTTCATTTTGTAGCTTCAGATAACAGCGGCTCACTTCGAGAGCAGGTTAAGCAAGTTGGGACAATGTTGAAGACGTTTGCTCGCACTGGGCAATCAGGTACAACTTGCAAACAACACAGGTGTTGGTTGTTGGTTTAATTCCCACTGGGGTCACCTGTACATGTAGTAGACCTAGATATAACTGTCATAGTTTAGTAGTTGAGGGACCAGGACTGACTACTTTATTCTTTTATTCTGGGAACCCCTGTAGGTGCAGATCAGACCCCAATGCTGCAACGTCTTGGAGAGTTTGGTGATGTTGGGCGTAGCATGGACAACAAAATGGACACTATGCTGCAACATTTTCAGTGCCAATGTGTCTGTTGGAGAGTTATCCCTGCCAGGGGATCTGTTACTCCCCCTAGACACCCAGGAAGATTTGGCGTTACTTGACAACAGTATGAGGCAGGATAAAGAGCTCCAGGAACGATTTGTAAGTGTGCTGATTTCGTTTATAACGCCATAGTAAAAAAAAAAAAAACAGTCATTTTTTTTTCTTCTAAAAAGTAAAATTAAGATTGTACACTGCATATTCTACAGTCTGAATCCACAGCCTGTTACATTTTAAATTTATGAGAAGCTTCAGAGAAATGTAATTTGTTACACTTTTGTTTTTTTGTATTTTCAGCTTCGGTTTTTGGAAATCGCATGTGGGAGGGACCTAAAGACAACCGTGTGGCGAATGCTTCAGAGTATCTTCCTTTCCATCAATACACCTTTCCATCAATACAACCTGGGCTGGTGTAGGGGATAAAGCATGTTTTAGAGACCTTTTCCTGAAGACCATTGTTCAAAGTAAGTTGGATATTTTTTTTATATTTAAGTAGATGTGTATGACCTTATGCCATTCAAATGTAATGACAGATCTTTATTTTCTACAGGAGCCATCCGGAAGAACCCGGCGACCCAGGATGCCACTGTTGAAGCGATCCAGGTTAACGTTACGCGTTACCTGAATGGAGCATCTGACTGTGAAGGTGGAAAAAGGCGCCGCACAGCTGAGAGGGACCCACAGCTGACCCCTTAAACCTAGGCTGACACCCCAGCATCACTGACAACTGGAACCCTTTTTTTATCCTGCAGTCAGTAACATCAAGACCTCTAAAAAAGCCTTGTTACAGTGCTTAACTATTCTATTTTTAAATATAGCTTGTCAATCCTAGATTATACATCTAATACTTGATATCTGCACATTTGGTATCAAATATTCTACTTGCCGTGACTTCAGTATTGGCTTATTTCATTCCGTCAGTGCTTAACGATTCTATTATAGTTTGTAAATCCTATTTCGTGCCTGATATTTTATATTGCACTTGAACTAGTACTAAAAATTCTACCTTCATTCCATCAGTGTGCTTAACTGTTATTCTATTAAAAATAGCTTGGAATACTATTTCATACCTCTGATACTTGATATTGCACATTACCTGGTACCAAATATTCTACTTCATTCCGTCACAGTGCTTAACTGTTATTCTATTGTTAAATATAGCTTGTAAATACTTGTGCCACAGGTCAGCATTGCAGTTATAATGGTATATTCTACTCCAGAGCTTTACTCTAAATTATTACCACTTATCCTATTGTTAGAAATCACTTGTAAATATGATGTTATACCTCAAATTATTTGGTATCCTTCACTTTCTTTGGTACCAAATATCCTCATTACTTGTGTTTACTGGTAATTCTTTTCATCCCAGAGCTGACCCCCTATATTATTAGCAAGTATTGTAATTGTTAAAATTGTGTTTTTTTACAAGTGTTTTTTTTTAACCAAAATGTAATTGGAAACCTGCATGTTAGTGTGTGTGTGTGTGTGTGTGTATGTATATATGTATTTGTATTTTTCTGTTATATTTCAGTGATCTGACATCTTGTTTTAATGACGGTTACTGTACTTTGAAATGTGGAATTAAAATGCCAAATGGAAATTTGTCTGGTTTGATCAATCATTATCCTTGATAAACTACATGCTATAAATATTAAAAATATATATAAGTGCAATAAGCGGCGGGACAGCTCGCTCGAAAATAGCGTTTGCCTCCGACGGGCCGCGGAAGGTCTGCCTTCGGTATAACGGCGGCGGAACGGCGGCTGGCCTGCGGGCCGGCCGCGGAACGAAGGCGGTAGGAAGGCGGCTGCCGCTTTTAAAAAGCACCTGCCGTCGGCGGTGCGCCGTCAAACGTGTTTGCGATCTCCGGAGCGCCGCCGGTGGTCCGCCGACTCATTGCTATCTGGGGAAATGCTTAACGTACAATTAAACGCGTGCAAATTACTTTTCTATGCTTTGCATGGTGTTTCCTGAGTTTGACCTTTTCAAACCACTGTCTTTATTGCATTGTGCTCATATTCTGTGTTGATCTGCTTTTCTGTACATAGCCTGCATTATTAGTATGGTGTTGTTTACTGAGTTTGATAATATCATTTATTTCTTTTAATATCAGTCTAATGCATTAAGCCATGTTAGCATTTCAGATCTTTATTTTTTTAATGCAACATTAAATATACAAAAGATTTGTACATGCATAGCCTATACACCTCACAACAACACCTTTAGCGTTTCAGATCATATTCAGATCGTCTCCGAGAAGCGGGTTTCGTGATATGATCACATATAACAGAAGTCCCATTTTATTGGCTAGGCGCCAACCAATAAAACGGCTCCTTTGAACACCCCCACTCCCGCCCCCCTTCCTCTCTCGCCGCCACTGAGTTGCAAGTGCACAAGTTAGTTTTGAATCTAAAAAATCGCGAAAAGAGTAGCAAAAGTCAAGGCGCGAAATTTGAAATTGCAGTGACAGATTTGAGAAGTTACAAGTGCCTACTTGAGGTTGTAGCCCTACTGCGAGTGTGAATGTAAGAATACGTGCAAATATATGTTAGGCTACAAGTTAGTGACTGTCATTGTATTTTTGTGAATGGCATTTTACAAATTTTTGACTGCTTGTCTGCAGCTTCAAATTCAGAATACAGGTTTGTGACTATTGTCTGCGAGTGTAAATCTTAGCATTCAAGTTCAGATTTTTATTTTACAAGTTTTCACATTGAAGCTGTGAGTGTACATTTTAGCGTACAAGTACGAATATTTATTGTACAAGTTGTCAAATTCACATCTACGTGTTCTCGAGTTTTGTTACCAATTTACCTTCATACAATTATCTCAGATAACTCAAACCAGCTATAGCCTACTAATCATAACCGGCAGGTGTGTCAGTGGTTCCCAAACCTGACCTGGCGCCCCACCAACACTGCGCGTTTTCTTTGTCTCCCTAATCAAACACACCTGATTTAACTCATTAGCTCATTATCACATGGGTTAATGAGCTAATGAGCCGAATCAAGTGTGTTTGATTAGGGAGACAAAGAAAACGTCTACGGTTACGTATGTAACCCTCGTTCCCTGAGTAGGGAACGGAGACGTTACATCGGATGACGACGAATGGGGTTTCGCTTAGAAAGCCTATCAACTTCGAGTATTACAAAACGAGCCAATGGCAAGGAAATGCCATGGGTCTGCGGAATTTGCATGGCGTAACTCCGCCCCACCTCGTGGGTATAAAAGGAGGAAGCCGGCAGCAAGCAGATATGTTTCTTCGCTGAGGAGCCAAGACTGAGCTCAGGCGATCCCCGCGGTACAGCGGAAAGTGGCAGGCAGACGTAACGTCTCCGTTCCCTACTCAGGGAACGAGGGTTACATACGTAACCGTAGACGTTCCCTTTCGTTGTCACTCCGAGTTACGTCGGATGACGACGAATGGGGTTACCAGTCTAATCACGCCACCTTCTCAGCTGTCTTCCAGTGCCCTGCGTAAATCGAGATCCCTGTCAGCCTGGACAAAGGACTCCATATAACACAGGAATACCAAGGTACACTGGGAAGCATATCCCAAGCTTAGGGGAAGTATGCAATTAATGCCAGCCCGGAGGGGGGGGGACTTAGAGAATACACATATGACCCGAAGGAAGCATATGGAAAACACTGGGGTGTCCAGCCGCAGGTGGAATATTTCAACCCCAGGGGTGGCAAGGTGGCTTGCCAAGGGAAAGACACACGCTCAGAGAGGCTTACAGTGGAAATACACATGTGGGGGTCGCTCAGAGGAGGGACCATGCACACGGGAGGCACCTAGCCGACGCACAGGCAATAGATACTGGCGCCGACGTCAGGAGTGCTGGAGGAGCTCAGGGCTTTCGGAGAAGCTCACCTGAGGAAAATATCGCATGTATCCAGTCCGTGGAGTGGAATGGCGAGCAAGCGAAGACACCTGAGCGGGTCCGGTACTAGCTGGTTGAAGCGAGCACACGAGAGGACACAGGCTCCACTCGGAGATTATAGAATCTGGCGAATGTGTTAGGTGTCGCCCAGCCTGCAGCTCTGCAGATGTCTGATAGCGAGGCGCCATGCGCTAGAGCCCAAGAGGACGCCACACTCCGGGTGGAGTGGGCAGTCACACCAAGGGGGCACGGTCGACCTTGCTGCTGGTAAGCCAAAGCAATGGTGTCCACTATCCAGTGAGACAACCTTTGCTTGGAGAGAGCCTTTCCCTTCAGCTTCCCACCATAACAGACAAAGAGCTGGTCTGAGGTCCTGAAACACTGCGTTCTGTCTACATAGGCGCGGAGAGCGCGTACTGGACAGAGCAGTGCCAAGGCTGGGTCTGCCTCCTCCGAGGGCAGCGCTTGCAGGTTCACCACCTGGTCCCGAAAGGGAGTGGTAGGAACCTTGGGCACATATCCAGGCCGGGGTCTCAGGATCACGTGAGAGGAAGCCGGCCCAAATTCCAGGCACGCTTCGTCAACGGAGAATGCGTGCAGGTCCCCAACCCTCTTGATGGAGGCCAGTGCAACCAGGAGCGCTGTCTTCATAGACAGGAACTTAAGCTCGACTGATTGCAGGGGCTCAAAGGGAGCACTCTTCAGGGCAGTTAGAACCACTGAGAGGTCCCAAGAGGGAACGAGAGGAGGACGAGGAGGATTTAGTCTCCTCGCTCCTCTCAGGAACCTGATGACCAGGTCGTGCTTCCCCACCGACTTACCTTCGATGAGGTCATGATGTGCGGCAATGGCGGCAACATAGACCTTCAGGGTGGAGGGAGACAGCCTTCGCTCCAGCCCCTGTTGAAGGAAGGAAAGCAAAACACTGATCGAGCATCTCCGGGGGTCTTCTCGGTGAGAAGAGCACCAGCTGACGAAGAGGTTCCACTTCAACGCATAGACGTATCTCGTGGACGACGCTCTAGCGGAAGTGATGGTAGCCACCACCGCTGGTGGTAGGGTACTCAAACCTGCCTCGTCCCATCCAGGAGCCACACGTGGAGGTTCCAAAGATCGGGACGAGGGTGCCATAGGGTGCCCCGTCCCTGAGAAAGAAGGTTCTTCCTCAGAGGGATCGGCCAGGGAGGTGCTGTTGCGAGGAGTACTAGTTCGGGGAACCAGGTCCGGTTGGGCCAGTAAGGGGCAACCAGAATGACCTGCTCCTCGTCCTCCCTGACCTTGCGCAAAGTGTGCGCAAGAAGGCTCACTGGGGGAACGCATACTTGCGGCCCTGCGGCCAGCTGTGCGCCAGAGCATCCGTGCCGAGCGTGCCCTCGGTCAGGGAATAGAACTGGGCGCAATGGGTCGAGTCGTGAGAGGCAAACAGATCTATCTGCGCGTCCCCGAACTGGTCCCAAATCAGCTGAACCGACTGGGGATGGAGTCGCCATTCTCCAGGGAGGGGCTGAAGCCGTGAGAGCTCGTCGGCTGCACAGTTCAGCGCTCCGGGAATGAAGATGGCTCGAAGCGACCTCAGATGCTTCTGACTCCATAGGAGGAGGTGGCGAGCGAATTGTGACATACGGTGGGAGCGTAGACCACCTTGATGGTTGATGTACGCTCCAGTGGCGGTATTGTCTGAACGGACTAGTACGTGTTGACCCCTGAGCAGCGCCCGGAAGCGGTGCAGGACAAGGCGTACTGCCAACAACTCGAGGCAATTGACATGCCACAGCCGCTGGGGTCCTGTCCAGGAGCCCGCAGCAGCATGTCCATTGCACATGGCGCCCCAGCCCGTGGTGGAGGCATCTGTTGAGACAACAACATACCGGGAAGCTCGTGCCAGGGGGACACCGGCCCTGAGAAAACCGAGGTTCGCCCACGGGGTGAAGAACTGACGGCAGGTCGGAGTAACTGGTACTCGGAACGTGCCGTGTTGCCATGCCCGCCTCGGGACTCGGTCGCGAAGCCAAAGCTGAAGCGGTCTCATATGAAGCAATCCGAGCGGCGTGACCGCGGCTGCAGATGCCATATACCCCAGGAGCCTCTGAAAAAGTTTCAGTGGAACCACACTCTTGCCCTCGAATTGTCTTAGGCAAGTCAGCAGTGACTGCGCGCGCTCGCTCGTAAGCTGCGCGGACATGGCGACCGAGTCGATGTCCATACCGAGAAAAGAGATCCTCTGCACGTGGCAAAGTTTGCTCTTCTCCCAGTTGACCCGAAGGCCCAGACGGGCTAGGTGCCGAAGCACTAGGTCCCTGTGTTCGCAAACCTGATCTCGAGAGTGAGCTAGGATCAGCCAGTCGTCGATATAACTCAGGATGCGAACCCCTTGTTCTCGAAGGGGAACAAGGGCCGCCTCGACGACCTTCGTGAAGATGCGAGGAGACAGGGCTAGCCCGAAAGGGAGAACCGCGTACTGGTATGCCTGCCCCTCGAAAGCAAACCGGAGGAACGGTCTGTGTCGAGGAAGAATGGAGACACGAAAGTAGGCGTCCTTCAGGTCGATCGCTGCAAACCAATCCTGGGGCCGTATGCATTCGAAAACGCGTTTGGCGGTGAGCATCTTGAACGGCATCCGGTGAAGGGAGCAGTTCAGCACGCGCAAGTCCAGGATAGGCCGTAACCCACCGGTTTTCTTGGGGACAATGAAGTAGGGGCTGTAGAAGCCGGACCTCATCTCGGCTGGAGGGACAGTCTCGATTGCACCCTTCGCCAGCAGGGTGGCAATCTCTGCTCTCATGATAGGGGCATTGCCACCGACCAAAGTGGAGCGGACTCCCCTGAAGCGGGGAGGAGACCGTGCGAACTGAATCGCATAGCCGAGCCTGACGGTACGCGCGATCCAGTGGGACAGACGGGGAAGCTCTAGCCAGGCTCCCAGGAACTGAACCAACGGGATCATGCGAGCCACAGGCGTCCCCCCGGAGGGGCAGCGAAGCGGAGTAACTGGCCCAGATGTGGACGGCATAGCGGCCCGGAGAGGGGGCACAGTTAGCAACCGCGCCCTGGCAGAGGGGGCCAGGGGAGGACCAGGCTGGTCGTCCCGCGGGGGCCTGCTCTGCCAGGGGTCTGGGGACAGAGGGGGACAGGGGCGAAGCGGTCCGTGGACGGCACGCCGTGTCAACCGCCTCTGGGTCGAGGGGGGCGAGGAGAGCACGGCTTGTGGGCGGCGCTCTGTGTCGCCCGAGAACTCTGTGAGCTCAGGGAAGAGGGGATTGTTTCTGACTTTAACCACATTAGGGTGCTGCCCACCCGTGGGTGAGCAGCGGGGAGTGGAGAACAAAAGATTCTCCCCCGGCCCTCCACCGGGGGAAGGAGTGGTCCTGCTACCACCTCCTGCGAAACAACCATCATCCCTGAGCAGCCCGTCTCAGGAGCGCCGCTTGGCCCGGCGTTTAGCGGGGGGCGGGGTAGGAGAGGGCTGTGGCGCCTTCTTACGGCTTCCTCCGCGACCGGCCCTGGGTGGAGGCTGCTGCGTGGTCCGGGCGGGAGGGGCGGGAGCCGCAGGAGGGCGCCCTCGGCGGGAAACAGGTCGAGGCGTCTGCCCGGCCGGCAAGCTGGAGGCAGCAGCGGGCCGGCGGGGCAGAATGTGTCTGATGGCCTCGGTCTGTTTCTGGGCAGTTGAAAACTGTTGGGCAAAGTCTTCAACTGCACCGCCGAAGAGGCCGGCCTGGGACAAGGGGGCGTTAAGCAGACGGGTCCGCTCAGCGTCCCGCATGTCAGCCAGGTTCAGCCACAGATGTCGCTCCTGGACCACAGCTGTGGACATCACCAAACCCAGGGAGCGCGCGGTAACCTTCGTCGCCTGGAGAGCAAGGTCGGTCGCGGCGCGCAGCTCATCAAAGAGCCCTGGGTTTGTCCTACCCTCGTGCATGTCTCTGAGCATCTGGGCCTGGTAGACCTGCAGAGTGGCCATAGCATGCAGTGAAGCAGCCGCCTGTCCCGCCGCTCTGTAAGACTTCGCCACCAGGGTCGACGAAAATCTACAGGCTTTGGATGGGTGCTTAGGCTCGCCCCGAGAAGAAGCACTCTGAGGACATAGTTGCATGGCAACAGAGCGTTCAACCGGGGGAAGCCCAGTGTACACACGGGCAGCTGCCTCATCGAGGGGAGGAAAGGCGGATGAGACCAGCGAGCGGTCCCGAGAAGACAGGGGGGTCTTCCAGGACTTCGAGATCTCATCATGCACATCCGGGAAGAAAGGTATTGGGGTTTGCCGAGGACGAGGGTCGGCGGCCTTACCCAAAAACCAATCGTCCAGCCGCGAGCGCTCAGGACAGGGTGGAGGCCTCCACTCAAGTCCGATGCTCGCGGCTGCCCGGGAAAGCATGGCCGTCATCTCCGGATCAGACTCGAGCACAGCCGTATGCACACCGGAAGGTGGCAGCTGTGACGAGCCCTCACTTCCAGAAGAGTCAAACCCGCCTAGTGATGCTGCAACAGACATGGCATCTTCCTCTGTAGCTTCAACTGAAGCACGCGAGCCACCAGAGGGTAGACCCGCGGGAATCAGCAGTTCACTAGCGGGCACCGTCATTGAAGAGGGGGGCTGGGGTCGCGGACACATAGTCGGCGCCTTGTTCCAGACCGTAACCCTCAGGTCACCCTGGCCACCAGCCGCAGGACGGGGGGTGGATGAGGGGACTCTCACTCTTGCGAGTTCACGGAGTCTCGAACGTAATGACGCGATGGTCATGTTCCCACAGAGAGAACATGAGTCATCCACGAGCGCTGCTCTAGCATGATCAATGCCCAAACATACTATGCAACGCTCGTGCCCATCAGAGTCCGATACCAATCTGCCGCAACCAGAAGTACACGGGCGAGACATCTTTAAAAAGACGTGCCACGTGTAAGCTCTTTTAGTGAGAGAAAACTCAAGTGTTGAAGCACCCGGGGAGAAACGCACCGACTGGCAGACCACTTCAACAGATCAGCAGGAAGCACGCTCTCGCCGTAGATCGCCGTCACACCAACACTCGAGGTACTCGTTTGTAAAGCTGACAATTCAGAGATGGCTTGTGGAGAGAAGAATACACTTGGCTCCGAAGCGAAAACATATCTGCTTGCTGCCGGCTTCCTCCTTTTATACCCACGAGGTGGGGCGGAGTTACGCCATGCAAATTCCGCAGACCCATGGCATTTCCTTGCCATTGGCTCGTTTTGTAATACTCGAAGTTGATAGGCTTTCTAAGCGAAACCCCATTCGTCGTCATCCGACGTAACTCGGAGTGACAACGAAAGGGAACGCGCAGTGTTGGTGGGGCGCCAGGACAGGTTTGGGAACCACTGTGTTAGAAGAACCCAATTAGCCAGATCATGATTAGGCCGATGATATCATCTTCGATTTCTCATTTGATCTCGGATGTTTTAAGCAACGTACGAAGAACGGGCCCCAGGACTCAGTCTGTATTAAAGAGAAAAAAAATCAACAGAAAAACTAAAATAAAGTCATCTACTTTAAATGCAGCATTTCAAATTAGCAGCTAATTTGATAGCAGCTCACTTCACGTCCCAATGTGATCACACCTTATTCCTGTAGATGGCGGTAATGCACATAGATTGCAAACTGCCAATAAAATTCACAGAAGAAGAAGAAGAAGAAGTTGAGCTTGCGTTTAGCCATTTCTGGTTACCCCCTTTGTTTTCCCTTTTTCTACCTTTTCCTGATGGATCTGTGTAGTATGGGTCACATATTTGTCCAATCTCGTATGTGGATGGGTGTGTAGTGTTACAAATTTATTAAGTGTTTTAATTTAGGTTCCAATACAATAGTATATAAACTGAGAAAGTTTAGTAGACTGAATTTAGCATTGGAAGTATAAATGATGATATCAGAATTATCAGTAAGAGATTCCATTGCCAGTCCTGATCTCTCTATTGTAAGTCAAGCAATTCAGGTGTCGGACATTAGCTTTTGTCTGTATGCACTTCCTGGCCATTAAGATGGGTGATAGAGTCGGCCAGATTACTGAAACTCTCAGCCTTTGTTCTAATGGCTCTCGGAGCCACTGTCCCTGTCGGTAAAGAATCTGGCTGATTGGATTAGGATATTTACATTTGAATCATACTGTTATGCTGACGAGATCAGGGCTGTGTAACTTCCGATAAAGTGCTGATTCCTGTACTTCACATTTACATGCTTTGTTCAGATTGCCTCCCCCCTTTTATGTAAATCCCTCCCCCTTTGGAAGGATAAAACACTGTGTTTTTAGATATTGAGTTAGACTTGGGTACGACTTTGGAAGCAGACTACAGAAAATAAAAGAATCCTGCTTATAAGATGCAACCCCGAGTCTCCTGGTGTTCGCTTCTGAGTTCCTAAACTTTAGAAGAAAATAGTTCACAACAGGTGTAAAGTGGATTTTTGGCAACAAAAAAAATTGGCCTGTTCTGCAGTCGCTACAGTGCAGTGAGAGCATGTTGCAGCATGCAGGCGTTCATATACGTTGTTCTGACGCAGTGAATATGATCTATTTTTGGGGGATTATTTTATGCTTTAAAAAGTGAGTGTGCGTGTGGCGTGTGCGTGTGTGTGCGTGTGTGTGTGCGCCTAATGGCGTGCTTCCAGCTCGGAGCCGTCTAAGCGAATCTGTAATCAGCAGGATACACGGACCCAGACTACACTGCTGATTTGTCTTCATTATAAATAAGTTACTGTTTTTGTTTCCCTTATACATTTGCTGTGTTTTGCTGGTATTATTCTTTTTATGAACCTGTAATTTAAGTGCTGTGGGTTCTCTAAGACATCTGTAAAGGGGTATTTGGCCCACCAACTTTTGGGGTGTACTGTAGTGTTAAACACACTTGAGTGTGGATTTGTTTCATTGCCTTTGTAGTGTGCCTAGTGCCTAGTGAGTGATTACTTACAAGGTGGGCCAGGGATCCTTTTTCCTGTTAGTGTCTTTGAATAACCCCCAGTCTTTATGTATTTTCTATTCATTTTCTTTGTTTTATTTATCTAAAATACCTTTTTGTATTAACATCTGTGGGTAAGTAAGAGGTAAATGTCTGGAAGGTATTAACTAGTGAATGTGGTGTTTCTCAATGTGGAAAAATTTTATGAAATAAATTGCTTTTAATTGTCAGAACCGTCTCAGTCCTCTATGGGGAAGAACAAACCTGTGTTGTCCGAGTATTACATATCCTTGGGTGAAAGACCTTGGAGTCCAGGCATAGTTGGCTACATTGAAAATCGTATTAGAGTTTTATTAGTGTGAACGTCCTTGCTGCTTATCTTATATTATCCATTGTAGGGGAACAAGGATCAATAAAACTCAAAGGGTGATTGAATTACAATGAATAAGAACCTAATTTTTTGCAAATTATTCACAATTAATTCTATACACTTTATCAACTATTCATCCACCGATAAATTGAGATTAGGGTATTTTATTAATTCTGGACATTATATTTACCCGTGGCCTACGGTAATAATATCATAAAATTATGATCACTGATTATGAGCAAGGTAACAAAATCTACAGTTTAAAGGGTTAGTTCACCCAAAAATGAAAATTCTGTCAGTATTTACTCACCCTCATGTTCGTTCATCTTTGGAACACAAATTAAGATATTATCGATTAAATGTGAGAGCTGGATCACTCCTCCATAGGCTTCTAAGGGATTGAAACTTGACAGCCCAAAAAAGTCATTAAAGACATCGTTAAAATAGTCCAAGTGACTATAGTGGCTAAATCTTAAGTTTATCAAGCGACGAGAATACTTTTTGAGCGCAAAAAAACAAACAAAATTAATGACTTTATTCAAGTATTCATTTCCACCTCTGTCGGCCTCGGAATTTCACGTAGTGTAACAGCGTAGATAGAGCATATGTGTTATACATCACACGCAGGCTCACTATTGGCCGACGCTGGTCATGTGTGTGATGCGTGTGACGTTCAACCAGAAGCATTACGCAATGATACTAAGTGAAATCTCGAGGCCGACAGAGGTGGAAATGAATACTTGAATAAAGTCGTTATTTTTGTTTGTTTTTTTGCGCTCAAAAAGTATTCCTCGTCGCTTGATAAACTTAAGATTGAGCCACTGTAGTCACTTGGACTATTTTAACAATGTCTTTAATGACTTTTTTGGGCTTTTAAGTTTCAATCCCTTAGAAGCCTATGGAGGGGTGATCCAGAACGAAAGTCTTACGGGGTTGAATAACATGAGGGTGAGTAAATACTGACAGATTTTTCATTTTTGGGTGAACTAACCCTTTAAGGCAGTAACTTGTAAGCACACAGCACAAGACACTTGTATGTAAAATCAACCAAGACTTTATTAAACTACTCTAATACACACAAACTAATCTAACGAAAACAGACAAACATTCATTCAAACAGTGACAGAAAATATAATGTTATTAACGTAGTATGAATGGAGTCCCAAATGTCTAGCGTTAGACACTATTTCTTAACCGCAACCTGAGAGAATCAATATACTAGCAATTCAACCTTTGTTCGTTTGCTTAATAGGACTTGTACCGGTTCAGCAAGAATTAGGAGACCCTTCGGTGACAAAGTGGCTGGCGGGAACCTCCTCGGCACTGATTGGCTGGCAGTCGGTCGATGATGCGTTCTGAGGGATAGCACTCGATAGTGAATGGTTGGTTGGCTTTGCCGAGTGGCGCTTCGTGTGCCGGTTTCCTGGATTGCGAGTTGCTATGCAACGGAGTTTCCTCTGAGTCTGGAGGAGCTGCTGGAGCGACTCTGAGAGGGGGTTCTTTGACGAAGTTCAACGAAGGCTCTTATGGAAGAGTTGATGAGTTCTGAGTGAGCTCTTGGTGGTTTGAAGAGCATGTAAGCCTACGCGCTAGACGATGAAAAGGTCCACACAAAATCAAAGCAAGAGCAAAAGTCACTGCAAAAGCAAGGCAAAAAGCAACGCAGAGCTGCTTGTCATTGGGTTATAAGCGTGTCCGTCCGACCTGTCCTTCCGAGTGTGTCAGCCAATCAGATATTATATTGGGCGGGACCAACGCCCCGTTCTCCGGTTCTTTCATGTAATTAGCATAATTTTCACATGATTGTGTGTGCTCAAACACTTTAATAAGCCAACTTTCATAGTTTAAATATGGTGCATCCTACACAATTCTACTATATCAAAATTCTATAAATCGTTTACCTATCAAGTAGGTACCAATTAACTTATATTTCCCATAGTTGAGGTAAGAGTTAATAAGGATTTAGCTATGATAAATGTTTAAGACGCTGAATAAATGTAGGTGATACAAAGCACATAATACAGAGCATATACATATATGAGGCAAAACTTCTGGTGATTAGATCTTATAACTGAGGTAGAAAACACTAAGAATAGGCTGTAATAACTGTTAAACACACAAAAAGAACTTCACAGGTTATATAAAACATACATGATACATAAGATATATGTGAGGTAAATACTGGCGATTAGTTCAGCTTATTGAAAGCAATTTTGAGAACGTTGTTGGTTAGAAACCAAAAGTGGGTTAATTTCAGTCTATTGGTTTTGAAGAGAAAAGTCTCTGGAATTTACAGCTGCAGAAAGGAGGTGCAGTTTTAAATGTGCAGCTGTAGTAAAAGTCTTCTCACACTCAAAACACATGTACTCTCTCACACCAGTATGAGTTTTCTGATGTTTATGTAAATTACAGCACAGTGAAAAACTCTTTCCACACACAGAACATGAATGTGGCTTCTCCTTCGTATGAACTGCCAGGTGTCTCTTCAGGTCTGACGCCCAATGAAATGTTTTGCCGCATTGATCACATGAGAACGGTTTCTCTCTGGTGTGAACTCTCATGTGAACATCAAGGTTTGATGATTGTGCAAAACTCTTTCCACACTGATCACATGAGAACGGCTTCTCTCCGGTGTGAACTCTCATGTGAACATCAAGGTTTGATGATTGTGCAAAGCTCTTTCCAGACTGATCACACGTGAACGGCTTCTCTCCCGTGTGGGTCCTCATGTGATCATCAAGGTGTGATGATCGTTTGTAACTCTTTCCACACTGATCACACGCGAACGGTCTCTCTCCGGTATGAACACTCATGTGCAGCTTAAGATAATTTTTTATCGAAAATCTCTTTTCACACTGATCACACTTAAATGGTTTCTCTGCAGTGTGGATTCTCATGTGAAGGTCAAGCATTTGTTTATCTGAATAACTCTTTTTACACTGATCACATGCATACGGCTTTTCTCCAGTGTGGATCCACATGTGTCTTTGAAGAAATTTTTTTTGTGTGAAGCTCTTTCCACATTGATCACAGGAGAACGGCCTCTCTCCAGTGTGAACTCTGATGTGAATCTTAAGATTTCGTTTGGTTGTGTAACTCTTTCCACACTGAGTGCAGGTGAAAGATTTCTTGGCTCTTCTTTTCTTTAAAAATGTCTGTTTAGTCTTTGAGCGACTCAAAGGTTTTTCTCCAGGTTTGACATGATGTTCCTCCTTCACTTCACTCAGTTCATCACTCTCCTCGTTCTCTTCCATCAGGTCTGAAATGAAAGTATTTTAATAGTCAGTACAACAAAAATAATTCAACGAGAGTAATATGAAGTGAAAGGACATAAAAAGAGCTCTGATGTAATAACAAATAGTAATTTCCATAAATGAGGTACATTGATCTTTAAATAGTTATATTTAAAATGTTATAGACACAAATCCCATGTTTCTGTAGCAAGAACGATTAAATAAATTTGATCAATGACACAATTATCTAATATAATATTAGCATTATAGCATATTAGCATATACAATAGTATCATAATGTTGATACCAATGTTTAGATTGATATTTAATATATTTTACTGTTCACATGCGTATGAATGGGAGTCATTGGAATTAAAGTTCTAGTGTGACGGGACTGTAATAATTAAAAGGTTTTAAGGTGGGACATCAGAAACACAACGCCAATTAATTATTGGTCATTTATATCATAATTTAAATAGACATTTGATTATTCTATTTAACTCTTTACATTATATTTTACTGATTCATTTGGTTTCCAGTGTCACTTGAAATAACAGAAATAGAGGCTCACTATTGTATATTAGAGTGTATTACTATTTTCTCAATAGCTTAAACACTCTAATCAGGCTTTTGAACTAAAATTTCAAAACCATAACGCCATTTATCAAAAACCACACCCATTTCACTAAACTATAAACACTCATACCGGTGCGCTGCTGAAACAGCTGCTGTATCTATTCAATGGCCATGTAGTTCGCTATGTAGAGTGTGCCCTTGCCTACAGAGTTGTGGCTCTGCCCACTTTTACAGCATTTTTCAAATATCGCCAGTTGGTGGAGTCAGGCTTTGACCAGGGGCTGAGTTAGCTTGGTTCTACCAGACTCTCGTACGTTTCATTTGTACAGAGAGTCTGGCCTCTCTCCATTGAGAAACGTTTACTTCCTTGTAGGCGGGTTCTCTGTTAAAGTTCAAAACTATTGGATCTGCCCAGAGTCACTCAGGATCTCCCATAGCCAATCGCGTACTTAGCATCCCTATCGTTCGCCTTAGCTAACTCATTCACCACTAGCGGAGTGTGCTGGAAAATCAAACTTTTCCCGAACCCCGTGGGGAGGAGGGCCACAACATCATGGCCACCAAAAAACTTAGCAAACATTGTTCTTGCTCCGGCTTTAAATTTTTTATATTCGGCAGTTTTGCAACAACGGACCGAATAGCTTTTCTCACGTCTTTCTCCGCTGCGTTACTGAACTCCAACTCAAACTGACGCACTACATCAACGTCATCGTTCTAGCGACAATGAGTCTTACATTAAATTAGCTCAAATTATATATATAGGGAATTTAATAATTAATCATGAATGATCAATATATTGCATATTACAGTTAAATTATCGAAGCTGGAAATAGATCGATTGTATATGAATGATCACCATAATGGGTTATGGTTCGTCATTAAAATATCAATAGTCTTATTACAGATCGATTATATGAGATAACCTTAAATGGAATTAATTTAGTTATCGAACAATCTGTTTGTCCAGCAAACGGCCGTAAGATTAACTTATACATTTTCAACAAAAATTATCTCTTTCTTATAATTCCAAAAAAGCTATTTTCTGGCCATGAAAAATCACCTTCTTGTTATTATAAAATTTAGATTACTGAAATAGTAACGAATTGTAAAGCTTTGTAGCAAAAGGGTCGAACACTTCATTGACTTTGTAAAAATGAGAACTTTAGACAATTAGCAATCAAGAATATAATGGTTTTAATAAAATGAAACTACGGAGACAGAATTCTACATTTAAACCCGGGATACATGTATGTACAATAAACAGTAAAACTAACGAGACAAACGAATAAACACGGGAGTGAGAGAGAGAGAGAGATTGAGTGAGAGAGAGAGAGAGTGAAATATATATATATATATATATATATAGAGAGAGAGAGAGAGAGATAGAGGATGAGAAAGTGAAACTAACGGTCAGGATGAGAGAGATCACCGGGGTGTCAGTTTCTTATAGAGAGGAGGGGTTCACGCCTGCTTCGTGTATGTGAACCAATCATCTTAGAGCATCTCAAGCGGGAAAATTTCTTCTTTGTCTTGTCAGGATAATTGATGATGCTATAAAATTTTGTAATTTCTAGCCAGAAAGATTGCACACACAGAACAATGCATTTTACTGTAATATCATATGTATGACTGGTTTAGTCAAAACAAGACGGTCAAACAGGTACCAAGAATGGCCGGAAAGAGTAGAAGAAACATAAAGTTACATTCATATACAGAATTACTCACATTTAATGTTCACTCACACGACTATAAAGCCATAATACCGGCTACCATGACCTAGGAAAGATCAAATTCATGTTTATACATTTCTTAAGGGGTTATACTTATAGAAAATATAAGATTGCAGAGTCTATTCCTCTTTCTTTATCAGAATTCAAGTGGGAGCTGTGATTCCCTTGGAATTCCTTTTGGGGGTCATAAAGTTTTATGACCTAGCAAGAGGGCGAGTTACAGAAGATGATACTGTTAGGTAATCTTTCTTTAGAAATACACTTAAGATTTGAAGTTACAGACCAGTCTCCAATTACATCTATAGAATAAGACAAAACTAATTAGATATGCATGCATACAGGAAGGTTAGATACAATTCTGTGTTATATACATTAAGGACATTCCTATCCTAAGTTGCACACAAAGGACGTTTGTGTGCGGGTATGTGTGGTGTGTGTGTGTGTGTGTATCCTTAGGGCATATTGTACATCCGTGGTGTGCACCACGTGAGGGTTTCGAGAACAACGGGGACCTGTTTCTTGATTGCGCAATGCGTCATAAATGGAGTTAATCAATGACCTGCTGGCAGACATTGGGGCACCATTTCACATGATTCAAGGTTTTGTGAATTAAACATATATGTGTTCATATTTGTTCAGTAGTGAAAGGAAAACAGGATTCGGTCAGTCGCTACATCGTTCTCAGCCACTCCCTCTATTTGCTGATTGGTCCTACAAAAAATTGATTTCTGGAAACCTAAGAATATACAGCAGTCCCAGACGTAGTACTGAAGGAAAATGAAATTGAGCGGAAGTGAGTAGGAGGGCGCAGCCAGGCTAGGGATGAGTTACCCTTTAAATAAAATTAACTCATTTTTCACAATAAATTAAATTGAGTTAGCCTTTAAAAATATAATAATAATAATAAAAAACTAAACTATATTGAGAAATGTCCAACATTTTTGTAACATGGTTGCAAAAAAAATGCGAAACACATATAAACCAGAGCTAAAATTACACTTTGTTTGACCGAAATGTTCCCTGTACCCATTTCATAGTTGAACTGTTTATCTGAAAGTGATGAAATGCTTGAATGTTTCTAACATGAATGTTCTTCAGCATCATGAATGAATGAAGAATAATTACCAACCTCTTTGTTCTTCAGGATCTTCAGTGTGTTTCATTCTGCAGGTTCTGGATCACTCGTGTTCTCACTGTCCTCTTTAATAAACTCAGTCTTTACAGATTTCAGCTCTTCCTGATGCTCTGATACTTGTCTTCACTTGTAGCTGATGGGAATTTACAGCATTTATTGGAGAATTACAGTGGGAGGAGCTTCACTGGTGATGTAATTGCTGTGGGAGGAGCTTCACTAATGATGTAATTCTAGTGGGAGGAGCTTCACTGATTATGTAATTTCAGGAGGAGCAGATCTGCCAAAATCAAAAATTATATCACTTACTGAGTTTGTTTTAATAGGGTCAAAGACCAGGGCCCGTATTCATAAAGATTCTAAGAATCCTCTCAGAAAACTCTTAATTTAGCTTAAAATCTTTTACGTAGGAGTCTTAGCTTAAAGGGTTAGTTCACCAAAAATGAAAATTAAGTCATTAATTACTCACACCCATGCTGTACCAACCCCGTAAGACCTTCGTTCATCTTCGGAACACAAATGAAGATATTTTTGATTAAATCTGAGAGGTGGATCACTGCTACATAGGCTGCCAGAGGGAATGAAACTTGACGGCCCAGAAAGTCATTAAAGAACATGTTTAAATATTCCATGTGCCTACAGTGGCTCAACTATAAGTTTATCAAGCGACGAGAATACTTTTTTTCCGAAAAAAACCCCATAAATAACGACTTTATTCGACTATTCCTTTTCTTCCTTGTGGGCCTGAGACGAGAGTTCAAGAGATTTCCACGACGCATGCGCGAGAACTGAACAAGTAGTATTATAAGAAGAACGTACTCTTCTCAGTTCTCGCGCATGCGTCGTGGAAATCTCTTGAATCTCTGGGCCGTCAAGTTTCATTCCCTCAGGCAGCCTATGTAGCAGTGATCCACCTCTCAGATTTAATCAAAAATATCTTCATTTGTGTTCCGAAGATGAACGAAGGTCTTACGGGGTTGGTACAGCATGGGGGTGAGTAATTAATGACTTAATTTTCATTTTTGGGTGAACTAACCCTTTAAGAGCAATTCGGGACTGATCTGAGAGCAACTCTGAGTAAGGAAAAGACAAAAACTTTTATCTTAGTGAGGAGGCGGGGCTGACCCCGTTGCTATGTATGACACAATCTTTTGAAGACTGTGATTTGTTGGTTGTCCAAGAAGGAAAAAAAGAGTGATTTTAAGTATAGCGTCTATTCTAAGCCTTCACTTTGAAATTACATGCGTAATTTTTCCTATTTGACCATTTTCATACACACACACACACACACACACACACATTATATTTGTGTATATAAATCCTTTTTTTATTTACCATACTGTTAATTCCCTATAAGGTATTTGATTGGATTAGAATGATAAAAATTTTTCCACTCTCTATTTAAGTGGTGGTTTGAATGTTGGTTTTAATGTAGCAAACATGGAATAAAAAAACAAGAAGGACAAGAAAGCTCAACTGGACAGAGGAACAGTGTTTACTGTGAGCCCAGTTAGTGGATGAACACAAGGCCATCCTTAAAGGAAAATCAGGCCGGGTGTCACAGCACAGAAGCAGACGTGGGAGCTTGTAGCGGTTAATAATAAATTATTTACGGTTCATTCCCCCCGCTTGTGGGGAAGCCTGCTATATTCATAAATGCATTTTTTGTGCCTGCAATGTGGGAATGTCCAGTGGAAACTAAATGAACTGCGACACAATAAGAGGTTCTGAAAGTGCTTAGACTTAGACTTAGACTTCTCTTTATCAATCCTTTTGGGACTCCCGCAAGGACATTGAAAATTCCAGCAACAGTTTTAGCAAGGAGGAAAGAGAATAGTAGAAATAAAAAAGACAGTAGAAAAGAAGCAAAATAACAGTAGTAATAATAATAATAATAATAATAACATTAATCAGAAAAACAGCAAAAAAGGCCATACATTATTTATAAAAAAAAAAAAAAAAAAGTATTTGTGCTGTAATTGTTTGTGATCACTCTGCTTACAGAAGGTTGTGACAGACCCAAATCATCACTGCTGCGTTGATGCATTTTCTCAGCTGCCAAATATCTTAATGTACAGTAGTGATTTCATTTTTTGGCACTATGCCATTCCTGTGCTGTGTCGGAGATGTTATTGTGTCTCTAATAAAATCGGTCACAAACATGATCCCTGCACGATCTAATCTATAGTGTCTTATTAACTCACTGTCATCTATTGTCTGCAATGCATTTCTTCTCCGTGTTCGTCTTTCTGCCATTTTCTCCTCTGCTAAAAAAAACTCTTAAGCCTCTTAAAAGTCCTCGTCCGTGCTCCTAACAATTTTGACATTAAGACCTCTTTTAAGGGTTAAGATGCTTTCTGAATTACGTATTTCTTTACTAGGATTTTTTCTTTAATTTTAAGAGTAAACGCCCACATTTCTAAGAATTTTCTTAGAATTTTGTCACTAGGAGCAACTCTTTGCATTAAGATTCTTTATGAATACGGGCCCAGGGCTTCATATACCGGTATGTGTGCGAGTGAGATTTCGACAGCATTTCGCGTTCAGCTGGGTCTGCATCACTGTCTGTCTTGTCCGTCACCTTCTCCATATTGTTTTGTGATTTTAGTGCGTCTGTTCTCCCGCCCTTCAATCAATCAATGCTGTAGTTTCCGGAGCGCGATGTTTTCACCCAACGCATTTTATTATTATTTTTGTATTATTTTTTTACTCAGTAACGGATATGTTTTAAAATGTAGCGAATTACAATACTTCAAACAAAACATACTAAAGTAAAAGTAAAATTACAGATTTTAAAAAATACTTAAAAAAGTAGTAGTACCCCCCAAAAAAACTACTCAATTACAGTAACGCCAGTAAATGTAATTCGACACTTTCCACCTCTGGTGCCACTCATAATTCAAAACGCAGTAAGGTCGTCAGGAATAAGGTGGATATGCACTGTCCGATCCTGCCACTGCCCTTTAGAGTTTAACTCCAACCCCAGTTAAACACAACTGAACCAGCCAATCAAGGTCTTACTAGACATACTAGAAACTTCCAGGCAGACAAAGCCAATAACACTCAAGCATATCTTGTCTAACATTTTCCTATAATATGTTTAATATATATAAAAATAAATTCCTTGTATGACTCTGTACTATGTTAATGCCTTTCGTCAAAATTTTCATTTTATTGTATGGAAAAATCCCACTTAAAAAACAGATCGCCATTACATTTTTCCTCTCGCGCACCCCCTGGTGGCAGCTTGCGTACTCCTGGTCTGGGGGTGCGCGTACCACACTTTGGGAATCCCTGATCTAATCAATAGCGTCTTATTAACTCACTGTCATCTATTGTCTGCAACACATTTCTTCTCCCTCTTCGTCTTACTGCCATTTTCTCCTCTGCTAAAAAAAAACTCTTAAGCCTCTTAAAAGTCCTCGTCCGTGCTCCTAACAATTTTGACCTTAAGACCTCTTTTAAGGGTTAAGATGCTTTCTGAATTACTTTTTTCTTTACTAGTATTTTTTCTTTCATTTTAAGAGTAAACGCCCACATTTCTAAGAATTTTCTTAGAATTTTGTCACTAGGAGCTACTCTTGTCATTAAGATTCTTTATGAATACGGGCCCAGGACTGCCCATCTGGGTCTGCAGGAGATCGCAGAAGTGGAGTTCTCTGTGTGTGTGTGTGTGTGTGTGTGTGTGTGTTTTAAAAATGCTGTTATTGGCTCATTCAATGTGTGTTTGACTGTTTTTTTATTTTTTTTTACTTTTTATAACTCTCTATTATTGTCTTATTCAATGGCTTTCAATGCAATGCATTTGTGTGTGTTTAGGTGGCAAACTTAGGAAAAGTAGCAAAACAATTAGGCAAAGTTTTGTACCGCTCAGTTACAAAAGGATTTTGCCCACATTTCACTCTCCAGTCCAGTGTATGGCGGTAAGTCACTATCGTTTATTTGCCGACCGCCATTAAACCTCTGGGAAAGAAGATGATCTCTTGTGTTTTGTCGTGCAACTGGCATGATACAAACTGTTATAACTAGTGATGGCGAGATGAAGCATCTTAAAGCATTGAAGCGTTCCCTCCAATTGGTTCACTCATGTGCCGAAGCTTCATGGTGTTTCATTTGCTCTATTGTGCCATCAAGTGGACAATAAATGTAAAACGTGCAGTGTGATTATAATGACATCGCATGGTTCCATCGCAAAAAAAAAGAAGCTTGAATAGATCGCTAAAAAACTCGCAAAGTCCCAAGTCCACAAAATGTGAGGGGGAATCCATTGCATTTTGCTGGCCCTTATATTTCAAATAGACCGCCAAACCGCGAACCACTTCCTGAAGCAGTCACGTGGTACAGGCGGCTCGCGAGGCTTCAAACGTCACTACATACGTCACCGACACAAGCCTCGATACGCGCTTCACAGAAATCATCCCGGACCCGCTTCGAAGCCTCGATACGGGAGGACACATCACTAGTTATAACTGTACGTTAAGTCTATAGAATGATGCCAATTTTGGGTCAGTAAATAACTGCAATATTCTCATCCTCATGGACGAGACTAGAAGTTTTGAATCGAGCAGGAATATCTGGAGGTGCTGCAACTGAACTAAAAAGAAGATGGTGTTTTTTAAAAAAGAAGATGAGAATGAGATTGAGGAGAACTCGAGTGAACCAGCAGAACCCTGGAGAATAAAACACGAGGAACAATCAGGTTGGTGTCTATTTTTCTTTAATGACTGTTGTGGTACATTAAGATAACACAGCTTTAGACACGAGGTATCCGCTGAACAAGTTCTTAGGCTACTAGAACCATGTTGTATTACTAAAACTTTTAACAGTTGAGTAAAGTTGGCAATACATTCACAAATTCGAACTTCCCGGGTCAATAACTCCTCAGCTAAACATTGTTACACAAATGACACCACTTTTGAATCGTAGCACTACGAAAACAGTCAATAAATTCACTGTTACATATTTAAGTGTCACCAAATTCAGTTTATACACCACTTGCTGTCCTGTCACGATGGTTATACTACAACACTTATTTTAGTAACTACAAGTATTTTTGCATAATTTTTATGATTTTTATTTATGGAAAATATTCAATAACTTCACTGTAATGCACTGCATTGTTGCCAAATTCAGTTCAAACATAACTGCTGTCCTGCTGGTTACATTACAACACTTATTATGGGATTTTTAAAAATTGTATTATAAATGTATAATTTTGATGTTTTTTGTTATGAAACATATACAATAACTTAACTGTAATTCACTGTATTGTTGCCAAATTAAGTGTACACATCACTGCGGTCCTGTTGGTTATACTACAACGCGTACTTATTTTGGGAAAAAAATATTTTTAATTGTATATACAATTGTAAATGTATAATTTTGATGATTTTTATTAAGAACAATATTCAATAACTTGATGTAATACATTTTGTAAATGTATAATTTTGATGATTTTAAATGATTATTAATCATAAAAATGATACATTTACTATTGTGTATACAGTTCAAAATATTTTTTTTCCCAAAATAAGTTTTAAGTACACTGTAAAAAACAATTTGTTGAGTCAACTTAAAATTGTTTGTTACCCCGCTGCCTTAAATTTTTTTGTCAACTTGACAATATATCTTTTGTTGAAGTAACTTCCCATTAGAGTGAAATTAACCATAATTTCCTAGTCCAGTCAACACAAGTCAAGTTATGTCAACTGGAAAAATATTTTAACTTGAATTTAAAATAAAGACAACACATTTGGCCTTGCATTAATTTATTTAATGATAGACAACTCTTTCATTCACATTTAAGTTGAACAAGTAATTTCCTGTCAACAGATCAACTGAAATCACTTTTTTTTGTAGTGATTTGTAAGCAAGACTAAAGGCACTCATCTATTTAAAGGAAAATGAGTGTACTGTACTATAAGAGAACAAATCATGGCACAATTCATAAGAAAGTTCCTAGATCAACTTTCTGCAAAAAGTGACCACGCCTTTTAAAGAAACATCATGACTAATGCTAAATACTACATTTCAATTCATTACAACAGATGTAATAAAAGCATAAAGGTCTGATTCTACATAGCATAGCTCAAATAAGACAGATGTTTAAACATTGAATATTAGCCTTGCAAATTCCATAAAATTTTCATAAAACAAGAAACAAAGATAGAAGAGGAAATTTCACATTACTGTATAGAAAATTGAGACTGGAAACATTAATGGGTTAGTTCACCCCAAAATGTAAATTCTGTCAGTAATTACTCACCCTTATGTTGTTCCAACCCCGTAAGACTTTCGTTCATCGTTGGAACACAACTATTGGAACACAAAGATATTTTTTATTTAATCTGAGAGCTGGATCACTCCTCCATAGGCTTCTGTAGCCACTGTAGTCACTTGGACTATTTTAACAATGTCTTTAATAAAGTTTCTGGGCCAGCAAGTTTCAATCCCATAGAAGCCAATGGAGGAGTGATCCAGCTCTCAGATTTAATCAAAAATATCTTAAGTTATGTTCCAACGATGAACGAAAGTCTTACGGGGTTGGAACAACATTAAGGTGAGTAATTACTGACAGAATTTACATTTTGGGGTGTATCCCTTTTACATTTGTGTTCATGAGATGTGTAAACATGCATAGTCGAAGTCAGAACATGACAGACTTTAAACGTGCACTCTAAAAGTAGCAAAAGGCACAAAAAAGCCTAAAGCTCCTTCAAACGTCTACTTTTTGCGCAAGAGCTTGTTGCGAAGCCCATGAACACCTGATGAACAGCTGCTCCCACCAATGTTCATAACAATTTTTTGCAGAGCTTCAAAGGTGTATTTCATTGTCTTGGGGTAGTCGATATTGACAACATAAAGAAGACCCATCAGGAGTCCAAATGCCTTGGGGACATCGGAGATGTCAGTGACAACAAGATGTTCCTCCAAAATGAGAGCGACATCAATTGTGTCTTTGGGAAGCACATCACATTGCTGCTCCTCAGTTACAATTAGAATGCCCACGTCAGTTCCTTTCACAACATCCTCAATTTCACTGGATGGCTGAAAAAAGAAAAGAAAAAAGGTTTCAACCCATTCCACACGACATGGTTATCCACTAATCTAGTTTATAACAGAATTTTTGTCATAGGTTATGATCTTTTTTTTTTTATTTGTTGTTTTTCTTTATAATGAAGTTGTCTGTATTAAGTATATTGCGTTTAAAACACAAGAGTGATTATCAGTTCAACACACAGAGTTATAGAAATTCTACTTGATTTTTTTTTTTTAAACTGCGCTGGTATCGGAACGTATCGGTCGATAGTCTGAATTGTTGGTATCGGATCGGGTTCAGAAAAAATGGTATCGGGACATCCCTACCCTCAAGTTGTTCTGTATAAATACTAGTGCTGCAACGATTATTTTTTTTTAATCGTGATTATTCGCATGATTTTCTACGATTAATCGCAAGATTCAATAATTAATTCAAAAGTAGTGTATTCCACACTTTTATTTTAAAAGTACTATATAAACAAAAGTGCTATAAAATGTGGTTTGCAAACACTTTAATCAATTAAGGTGCATTTTAACAGCAATATTCCCTTTACACAGTTGAAATATTTATTGTAAATCTCAACTTAAACATGAATGTAATCAAATCAAATATAAAACCAAAGCTATTTGCCACTGCCAGGGCATTCATATTTTATCTAGCTTGTTTATATATATATATATATATATATATATATATATATATATATATATATATATATATATATATATAATATATATAATAAAAAAACTTTTTCTGAACAGATACCAGCAGAAACATTTTTCTTTTATCAAACTGTCTGTGTCCAGTAGGAAGTGTCCCTGTTAGAGTGAGGTGAAGTGGTCGAGCACAAAAAAAGTTCACAGCTGGGTTTCACTGTGCAGGCCAGGGGACTTTTTAGTCTGTGAAGTCAACTTTGTAGTGGTTAAAAATAACTTTGGTTCTATCAACTCTGCCGTCAGGAAGATATTTTATATGAAAATGTCCATGTTAAGGGGGGGGTCGCACACTGGACGAGAAGCGCAGCGCCGCTTCTTTAAAATTCGAGCACATTATTTTCATACAGCGTACACACACCGGCAGCGTCATTCAGCGACTGTCTGAAGCGCCCAGCTGTTCAAAATCCTGCTGCGCCATTTACATAGTTTTATATTAAATTTGTCTCAAAATCGCTAGTAAACAATGGGGCGGTACTTACACGACCATTCCAACGTGATGACGAGTATACAAAAAAGCATGTTTCTTTGAACTTGATTTGAATCAGATCAGTTGATTATCCCTGCTGTGTAAAACGTGAATCGCAAATCGTTTAACATCAACCGACTTGAATCATCACATTTTAATCTATTTTCAACCGGTTGCGAATGAATCGTGACATCCCTACAGTAGTATTAAAATACATTTCTGTATTAGAGACAATTTTCAAAGAGCACAATTAACCTCTTTTACAAGTATTGGCTGTCTTTATAAACACACCTCACAAGACTTCAAAAAACTGGAGGAGTTCTCACGAAGGAAGTGGGGCAAGCCAAGAAGGACAGCAGTTCGCTTGTTCTGGTTCGAGTCCTGAAAAGTCAGTATGCACACAACACACAAGAAATATATTCATATGTTGTATTATGTGGGTTCAAAACAAAACATTTCACAAAACCCTTATTGGTTTACAAGAAATACTTACATCAGCATCAAGCCATTGGAGGATTTTATGAAGCTGTACACTGTCATGGTCCATGTTTTTGTAAAGCTCCAAAAACCTGGGGAGAAGTTCATCTAAGCCCCCATAGAATGAACTCATAAGGTCAGCAGACAAGAGACGGCTAAATTCAGCAACAATCTAAAAGCATAACAAAAAAAGACCATGTGACTCAAATTAATATTCTATTATTCATTACTAATTATTATATGATTATAGTAGTTTAATTAACTGTCTTCTAAACCAATATTACAGGATTTGGGTGAGACAGACCAAAAAGATGATGCAAAAGGAGTTACATACTCTGTTTCTCATTCAAAACCAACCAGATCACGTCCAGTGATTAATGATAGATATAAATATAAGTGCTGTTAAGATGAACGCATGCATCCAATTTCTTTCAGTTTAACGCATTAAAAATATTTTATGCAATTAATGCAGCATGAACAATTGTATTCTTAATATCGAAAGCATTTAATGTTTGAAAATGCCTCTAAATACCTGTCTTTCCGTGAATAACGCTGGCCATCTGGATTGAACATCACTCACTAGTGGCTCTTTATCAATGATCTCTTTTCTCCTTAGAGCATATGTGCTTGCCATGGCAGCATCAATGAATTTGTTATTAGGGTTCTTCTTTTTAACCTCTATCAGCAGAGCTTTCCTTTCTTCTTCGAGGGAGCTGGTGGTTTCGCCTTCTGGCATATCAGGCAAAAAATTGGTTTCAGACCGCCTCGGCTTCTTAAGGCGTCGTTTACCTGTGCCATCTGTGGAGACTGACAGTGCTGGACATCCTGCTACACGCAACTTCTGCCTGAAGTTTCCCATTTTAAAATTCAAACTGAACTTCCAGCAGTACCAGCCACCCGAAGACCCTGGCTCCTTTAAGCACGGATGTTTTTCAACCAAGGCTTTGGCAACGCTTTCAATTTGTTCCCGTAATGGGTATGGATTAAAATTGAACATAACTTCTGCAAGTTTGTTTAGGATTTCAGTTTTAAGTTCCTTTGTAACATCCAAAAGGGAACCATCTTTTGCGTGTGCATCATTTGATCGCCGGAGCTTCAGTTCCACATCATATGAAAAACTTGGAATGATGAAGGGCTCAGGCCAGACCTTTGATTGACTGGGTGTACCCGACACCAATGATGATGCAGATGTGCTGGCGGTGTCATGGTTACTGCGGTCATTAAACTGTTCATTTGGTGGTGTCCTCTGGATGATCTTCAGTGTCGCTCTCTCCTTAGGTAAATCTGTTAGTCTTGTCAGATTGACTAAATCATTCTGGAAATCTGGATCTTCATATTGTAACACAAACTCCCCATCCAGATTAAGTTTAGACCTCAAAATCAACTTCAGATCTTCAACGCTTTCTGGCAGCTCATCAATCACCACCTTCCTGATGTCATCTGGTGACAACACAACCCTGAGCAACATCCTAAATGTGTAAAACACAGAAGGGAAATAACCGAATGTCCCATTAGAAGGGCTTATCAAAATACAAGTAGCAATACGCAGCTGGTCATACAAGGCTTGAAATTGCAACCATTTTGGTTGTATATGCTCCAGAAAACTAATCTGTGCGACCCTTAAAATATATTTGGGAGAGTGCAAATAATTGTTGAGCTGTGACCCGTTTACATTTCTCGTTCACTAATTGCTGTACAGTATGTGCCTGCTGTAAACTGATACATCACAAAATGACAGTGTACCTTTAATGAAGTAAAAAGTCTCTTGGAGTGAGCAGAAGTTGTTCAGCGGAGAGTTGGTTAGGCAGTTCAAAAGACCCAAGATGCTCCGAGTGCACAGCTGAAAATGTTCAATGAACAATACCTTACTAGCATATTTTAAAAAAGCAACATTATACTTTCAAAAGTTCATAAAAATTAAAATGACTGAGTGTACCTTTAATGAAGTAAAAAGTCTCTTGGAGTGAGCAGAAGTCGTTCAGCGGAGAGTTGGTTAGGCAGTTCAAAAGACCGAAGATGCTCCGAGTGCACAGCTGAAAATGTTCAATGAAAATACCTTACTAGTATATTTTAAAAAAGCAACATTATACTTTCAAAAGTTCATCAAAATTAAAATGACTGAGTGTACCTTTAATGAAGTAAAAAGTCTTTTGGAGCGAGCAGAAGTCGTTCAGCGGAGAGTTGGTTAGGCAGTTCAAAAGACCCAAGATGCTCCGAGTGCACAGCTGAAAATGTTCAATGAACAATACCTTACTAGCATATTTTAAAAAAGCAACATTATACTTTCAAAAGTTCATAATTCAAATGACTGAGTGTACCTTTAATGAAGTAAAAATATTTTGGGTGTAAGAAGAAGCCGTCTTTGGATGGTGTAGGAATACAGTGGGTAATAGTGGTTTAGTTCCTCAGGTTGTAGCAGAAGGAGATCAGCAGACAGTTGTCTAAACAGTTCAAAAGATCCGAGATGTTCCAAGTACACAGCTGAAAAAGGTTCAACAACGAACAATGCCTTGTTAGCCACTATGAGCAGTTTGACAATTTTCCCAAAATCAGGAAGCCCACTTGTGCTGCCAACGGAGACGAACATTCCCTCTGAATATGTTGTTCCATGCAGAGAAAATGTTGTTGCCAGGGAAACAGATGCAACATCTTCATATTTCCTGTTAATTGCCTGCTTTAGGCCATGGTCCAATATATCAGGACAACAAACAGAAACACTCTGTACTTCAAGTTCTGGCTTGAAAAGGCTGGACATATCAAGATAGTAGCCAAACATAAGTTGGTGTTTTGTGGCTAAAGTGAGTAAAATGTTTTTAAAATTGTTGACATCGCGGACAACTTTTTTTAAAAAGCTATGTTTTCCCTCGAAGCGGATTGTCCAGAAGTTCAATAAAGGTCCAAAACAATGGATAAGTTTAGGATAATGTTCCACAAAATGGTGTTTAGGTTTCAATTTGAAGTTAGGAAAAACCTCCAGCAACAACAGCCTGTGGTCAGAAATTTTTGACTCCAAAAAGCACACAGATTCTTCCGTAAACGTAGGTGAAGCCAGAAGTTCAACAATCACTTTCAACTCCAAAATTATACCCCAGGTTTTGTCATGTTCAGGAACCAAATGACCAATCATGAAAGGAAGTAGTCTCAATAGTGTCCAATTCTCATGTCCATTTCCTCCAATTGTCCGTTTAGCTTTGAACGTTATAGGTATTTTCTGAGGTCTATTAGTCTTATCAGAAAACTTATAAGTAAAGTTTTGGATGACACTATTTAAATCATTCAGTGTGAAAAAGCCTCTTTCAATCAAATCTGACAGACACAAACAGAGCTCTGCTGGAACAATTCCTTCAAAAAGATCATGTAGAACATCAGGTGGAAAACCTGTTGATGAATGAAAATGTTCTAGTCTATTCAAAACACAGCTAGCCTTTACACCCTCAACACTTTTTAGTGTTTCATCTCTACTGAGACACAAAACATGGCCATCATGGGAAAGTTTATTTCTGAGTGCGAATGATCCACTCCTAACTGGTACAGTTTGAAAGTCCTTTCGACTCGCAAGACAAAACCTACAACATTTGTCAACAGAGAAGGATTCTTGGAAACCTGCCAGTGAATGGGCTGCTAGATTATCTGCAGATACAAAAGCAACTGTTCCCTGAACATGTGCCCCTAGTCTTTTGATGTACAAACCTTGATTTTCAAGATGTTCAAGGTCTCTAAGAAGTGGTTCTAAAACAGCAGCATATCCATAGGTTTTCAAGTCATTGCTGTAACATAACAGTGCAAGATTAATAGATGATAAAGATGATCTAAACCGAAGTGGTAGATTAGCCAGAACCCAATACACGGCACAAATCTTGTGCTTTTTCCTTGAAGTGCCTAATGGGTTACAAACTTCAAAGTCATCAATATACAACCCTATCGCAATACGTAATACTTCTGCTGAGAAAAACTGATTTTCCCTGAAATACTGTCCATCAAGAAAACTTTCATACACCCCAGAGTTTAACCCAGAAACCTTCTCAGGTAAAACTTTGTCAAGGACATCATCTCTATTTAACAACTCATTCAGTACAGGTAAAATCGGGACATAAACTTTTTTTCTACCCTTATCTAAATCTAAAATGTACTCAATAGGTTCAATAACCTTAAAGTTTTCCTTGAAAAAAGAAGACCTCTTGTGGTCAGTGCCTAATGGACCAGTCCTTGACAAGAAAGAAAGAGGGATCGTTTTGTCTAAAGTTTCTGTTATCAGTGTTGATGTTTCTAAATTAACATTGTTTTGCAGCAGAATTTGTTCTATACATTTCTTGCTTAGTTCTCCTATGAGGACACTGACCTCATAAAACCCACCTATTATTTCTTGAGTGGCTGACTTTGAAACGTGCAATAGTGTTTGCATTCGCAAAAAAAGAGATGCCAGTTTTCGCTGCAGATACACCTCATCATTGGCATCATCATGTTCTTCAACATCAGAAATGGACTCATCCAATTCAACCACAGATGCACTACCTTGATTGTCTTCATCCAAATTAGAATAATTCTCACGAAACAATTCTGGTCGAAAGTCCTTTACGCTACCTGAACTGTGAAAACGACTATGATGTGCTGTAAATGTGGAGTACACGTTCGAACGGAATGAACACTGCTGATAAGGGCATTTCACAGTTTCCTTATTTTTTAGATGGCAGCGTAAATGTGCCAAATACTGGCGAAGGTGGCAGGGTTCTGAAAAACCACATAAGTCACATAGTATCTGAACAGTTAGGGGTTCTGATGAATTTTGTGATGGCCCATGCTGCCTCAAATGCCTTTTCAGGTCAATTTGTCTTTTGAATGTACAAACACAATCCTTATACAAACATGGTAAGGGACAAAACCTGCTGTAGTGTCCGTGCTTTAGTGTATAATGCCTTGTTATTGTGCGTTGATTCGATGAACTATATGAGCAAAGCTTGCATGTCCATTTCATTGAAACTGTCACAATCCAGGGAAGGGGGGGACCATTTCCTGAAAATGTACAAACATCAATTAATATTCATGTACATTAAGTAGTGTACAGCTTTTCAATCATTTAGTCGTTTGCAACATAATGTCATATCAACTCCCTAATCAAGGCATAGCAGTTCAGGCAATCACACACTCTGCACATATGGAACATTTTCAAAGAAAAGTATTAAATATCACAGAGATGACAATATTTAAATACTGCTGCAAGCAGCATTTAACATGCCTTTAGTATTTAAAGGTGTTAGGGTATGTTTGGCCACATTAATTTTCTAAATAACCCTGTTATAGCTATCTATGGTTGTTATGCAGGTAAGTGAGGACCCAAAAGCGTTTTAACAGGAACAGAATCTTTTAATGACAACACAGGGTAGTACACAGATCTTCTTCTTGAATGATAAAGGAGAAAACAAACAACCCGCAGAGAGGGCGATAACAGGAACATAAAAAGTCTCTCAGGTAACTTCAAAAGCTTTAGACAGCAGTAGAGAATAGCCGAGTAGCGGCGACAGGCTGCAGGTCTCTCAGAGAGGTCGCGGGTCGAAGATAGACTGTGACTACCAGGTCTCTCGTAGCATCAGATGAACTAGACAGAGTAAATAAAGATGATTAGCTGAGAACAGATTGCACTTGCCAGGCGGATGCCAACAGGACAGGACAGGACAGGACAGGACTGGGCTGGACAATGTAGAAATGAGCGAGACAGAAGTTTGCTTCTAGCATGAGAAACTCAAATGAGAATCTGACAAAGAAAGCAGCAAGAACAGAGAGGGAAATAGAGACCTAATCAGAGGAGAAAGGGAACAGGTGGGAAGAGAGTGAACGAGGTAGTTAGAGGAGATAAGGAACAGCTGGGAGAGCAGAGAAAGAGAAAGTAACCTATGATGACCAGCAGAGGGGGACAGAGTAACAAGAACCAGACACAACATGACAAGACATAACAGTACCCCCCACTCAACGAGCGCCCCCTGGCGCTTCCGAGGAGGGAACCTGGCGGCTACGGAGGAAATCATCGATCAGCGAACGGTCCAGCACGTCCCGAGAGGGAACCCAACTCCTCTCCTCAGGTCCGTACCCCTCCCAATCCACCAGAAACTGATGACCACGGCCCCGAGGACGCATGTCTAGAATCCTGCGAACCCTGTAGATAGGAGCGCCTTCGACAAGAATGGGGGAAGAAGGGGGACGAGCGGGGGCGCGGAGGACGGGTTTAACACAAGAGACGTGGAATACCGGGTGGACGCGACGAAGATAACGAGGGAGAAGAAGTCGCACCGCGACAGGACTAATGACCTGAGAAATACGGAACGGACCAATGAACCGCGGGGTCAGTTTACGAGAAGCTGTCTTAAGGGGAAGGTTAAGAGTGGAGAGCCATACTCTTTGACCGCGACAATATCTAGGGCTCTTAGTTCTACGCTTGTTAGCGGCTCTCACAGTCTGAACCCTATAACGGCAAAGTGCAGACCTGACAATACTCCAGGTGCGCTTACAACGTTGGACAAAAGCCTGAGCGGACGGAACGCAGGACTCGGCGATTTGAGACGAGAACAGCGGAGGTTGGTACCCGAGGCTACTCTGAAAAGGTGATAGACCGGTCGCAGATGAAGGAAGCGAGTTGTGTGCGTATTCTGCCCAAGGAAGTTGCTCTGACCAAGACGCAGGGTTACGGAAAGAAAGGCTGCGTAGGATGCGACCGACAGTCTGATTGGCCCGTTCGGCTTGACCGTTAGACTGAGGGTGGAAGCCGGACGAGAGACTGACGGAAGCCCCAATCAAACGACAAAACTCCCTCCAAAATTGAGACGTGAACTGCGGGCCCCTGTCCGAAACGACGTCCGACGGAAGGCCATGAATTCTAAAGACATTCTCGACGATTATTTGTGCCGTCTCTTTAGCCGAAGGGAGCTTAGCGAGGGGAATAAAATGAGCCGCCTTAGAGAAACGATCGATAACCGTAAGAATAACTGTCTTACCCGCCGACGAAGGCAGACCGGTGATAAAGTCTAAGGCGATGTGTGACCACGGTCGAGAGGGAATAGGAAGCGGTCTGAGAAGGCCGGCAGGAGGGGAGTTCCCAGACTTAGTCTGCGCGCAGACCGAGCAAGCGGCCACGAAACGGCGCGTGTCACGTTCCCGAGTGGGCCACCAAAAACGCTGACGGATGGAAGCCAGCGTACCCCGAACACCGGGATGGCCAGCTAACTTGGCAGAGTGAGCCCACTGAAGAACGGCCTGACGAGTGGGAACGGGAACGAAAAGAAGATTCCTAGGACAAGCGCGCGGCGACGGAGTGTGAGTGAGCGCTCGTTTTACCTGCCTCTCAATTCCCCAGACAGTCAACCCGACGACACGCCCCTTAGGGAGAATCCCCTCGGGGGCAGTGGAGACTTCTGAAGAATTGAAGAGACGGGATAAAGCATCAGGCTTGGTGTTCTTAGAGCCCGGACGATAAGAAATTACAAATTCGAAACGAGCGAAAAACAGAGCCCAACGAGCCTGACGTGCATTAAGTCGCTTGGCAGAACGAATGTACTCAAGGTTCCTATGGTCAGTCCAAACGACGAAAGGAACGGTTGCCCCCTCTAACCACTGTCGCCACTCACCTAGGGCTAAGCGGATGGCGAGCAATTCGCGGTTACCCACATCGTAGTTACGTTCTGACGGCGACAAGCGGTGGGAAAAATACGCGCAAGGATGGACCTTGTTGTCTGAGAGCGATCGCTGAGAAAGAATGGCACCCACGCCCACCTCTGACGCGTCAACCTCAACAACGAACTGTCTAGAGATGTCAGGTGTAACAAGGATCGGTGCGGATGTAAAACGACTCTTGAGGAGATCAAAAGCCCCCTGGGCGGAAGCAGACCATGTAAAGCGCGTCTTGACAGAAGTAAGAGCTGTGAGGGGAGCAGCCACCTGACTGAAATTACGGATGAATCGACGATAGAAATTCGCGAAGCCGAGAAAGCGCTGAAGCTCGACGCGTGACTTAGGAACGGGCCAATCAATGACAGCTTGGACCTTAGCGGGGTCCATCCTAACGCCTTCAGCGGAAATAACGGAACCAAGAAAGGTGACGGAGGAGGCATGGAAAGTGCACTTCTCAGCTTTCACATAAAGACAATTCTCTAAAAGGCGCTGGAGAACGCGTCGAACGTGCTGAACATGAATCTGGAGTGACGGTGAAAAAATCAATATATCGTCAAGGTAAACGAACACAAAGATGTTCAGCATGTCTCTCAGGACATCATTAATCAACGCCTGAAAGACAGCTGGAGCGTTTACGAGACCGAAAGGAAGAACCCGGTATTCAAAGTGACCTAACGGAGTGTTAAACGCCGTCTTCCACTCGTCCCCCTCCCTAATGCGCACGAGATGGTAAGCGTTACGAAGGTCCAGCTTAGTAAAAAACCTGGCTCCCTGCAGGATCTCGAAGGCTGAAGACATAAGAGGGAGCGGATAACGATTCTTAACTGTTATGTCATTCAGCCCCCGATAATCAATGCAGGGGCGCAGGCCACCGTCCTTCTTCTGAACAAAAAAAAACCCCGCTCCGGCGGGAGAGGAGGAGGGAACTATTGTACCGGCATCGAGAGCTACAGATAAATAATCCTCGAGAGCCTTGCGTTCAGGAGCCGAGAGCGAGTATAGTCTTCCCCGGGGTGGAGTGGTCCCCGGAAGAAGATCTATACAACAATCATACGAACGGTGTGGAGGGAGAGAAGTGGCCCGGGACCGACTGAACACCGTGCGCAGATCGTGATATTCCTCCGGCACCCCCGTCAAATCACCAGGCTCCTCCTGTGAAGAAGAGATAGAAGAAACAGGAGGTACAGCAGACATTAAACATTCCACATGACAAGAGACATTCCAAGAGAGGATAGTATTCCTAGACCAATTAATAGAGGGATTATGACGAACTAGCCAGGGATGGCCCAAAACAACAGGTGAGAAAGGTGACTGAAAAATTGAAAAAGAAATGGTCTCGCTATGATTACCAGAGACAGTGAGGCTTAAAGGTAGCGTCTCTCGCTGAATCCTGGGGAGAGAACTACCGTCCAATGCGAATAAGGCCGTGGAATCCTCTAACTCCTGGAGAGGAATGTCATGTTCCCGAGCCCAGGTCTCGTCCATAAAACAGCCCTCCGCCCCAGAGTCTATCAACGCATTGCAGGTGGCAGACGAGCCGGTCCAGCGGAGATGGACCGAAAAGGTAGTGCAGGATCTTGAAGGAGAGACCCGAGTAGTCGCGCTCACCAGTAGCCCTCCTCTTACTGATGAGCTCTGGCTTTTACTGGACATGAGTTAACAAAATGTGCAGCAGAACCGCAATAGAGACAGAGGCGGTTGGTGATTCTCCGTTCCTTCTCCTTAGCCGAGATGCGGACGCCTCCCAGCTGCATGGGCTCAGAACTCGAACTGGCGGAGGGAGATGGTAGTGATGCGGAGAGGGGAGCAGCGGAGAAAGCGAACTCCTTTCCTCGAACTCGACGGCGAAGGTCGAACCGTCGCTCGATGCGAATAGCGAGTTCAATCAAGGAATCCACCCTGGAAGGAACCTCCCGGGAGAGAACTTCATCTTTAACATCCACGCGGAGACCCTCCAGAAACCGGGCGAGTAAAGCCGGCTCGTTCCAGTCACAGGAGGCAGCAAGAGTGCGAAATTCTATGGAGTAATCTGTTATGGATCGATTACCTTGAGTTAGGGAAGACAAGACCCGGGAAGCTTCTTCACCGAAAACAGAACGGTCAAATACCCGAATCATTTCCTCCTTAAAGTCCTGATACCGGTTAGTGCACTCAGCCTCCGCCTCCCAGACTGCCGTTCCCCACTCTCGAGCCCGTCCAGTAAGGAGAGATATCACGTAGGCGATACGAGCTCTGTTCTTGGAGTAAGTGTTGGGCTGGAGAGAAAAGACAACATCACATTGAGTGAGAAACGGGCGGCATTCTGTGGGCTCACCCGCGTAACACGGTGGGTTATTGACTCGGGGTTCAAGAGATTCGGAAGCCCTGGAAGTGACCGGTGGATCGAGGCGGAGATGATTGATCTGTCTTGTGAGATCGGAGACTTGGGCGGCCAGGGTCTCAACTGCATGTCGAGCAGCAGACAATTCTTCCTCGTGTCTGCCAATCATCGCTCCCTGGATCTCGACGGCTGACTGGAAATGATCCGGAGTCGCTGGGTCCATCTTGGTCAGATTCTTCTGTTATGCAGGTAAGTGAGGACCCAAAAGCGTTTTAACAGGAACAGAATCTTTTAATGACAACACAGGGTAGTACACAGATCTTCTTCTTGAATGATAAAGGAGAAAACAAACAACCCGCAGAGAGGGCGATAACAGGAACATAAAAAGTCTCTCAGGTAACTTCAAAAGCTTTAGACAGCAGTAGAGAATAGCCGAGTAGCGGCGACAGGCTGCAGGTCTCTCAGAGAGGTCGCGGGTCGAAGATAGACTGTGACTACCAGGTCTCTCGTAGCATCAGATGAACTAGACAGAGTAAATAAAGATGATTAGCTGAGAACAGATTGCACTTGCCAGGCGGATGCCAACAGGACAGGACAGGACAGGACAGGACTGGGCTGGACAATGTAGAAATGAGCGAGACAGAAGTTTGCTTCTAGCATGAGAAACTCAAATGAGAATCTGACAAAGAAAGCAGCAAGAACAGAGAGGGAAATAGAGACCTAATCAGAGGAGAAAGGGAACAGGTGGGAAGAGAGTGAACGAGGTAGTTAGAGGAGATAAGGAACAGCTGGGAGAGCAGAGAAAGAGAAAGTAACCTATGATGACCAGCAGAGGGGGACAGAGTAACAAGAACCAGACACAACATGACAAGACATAACAATGGTAAAGTTCAACGTTTGATAATTATTGCTTTAAAAAGTCCAGAGAATTATGTTACACTGCAGTAACTTTAGGTTATGCTAAAAATCTAGGACTAGTTCACAAAAGTAGGATTTTTAAATAAAGAGAAATTTGATTGACAGCAGTGCTTATATTAAACACCAAACATTTAACTAATTGAAAAAGATGGATGTTATGGTTTAGGCCTAACGTTAACTTAACGTTAACCTACTCATGCTGTAGTAAAAAAAAAAAATCTATTTAAGTAACCCTACATTGAAATGAATGCTTAGTTTGTTGTTCATCGTTATTTTAATGAAAATACAGTGATAAAACGAATACGAACTCACTTATATTAAACGAAGAAATGCACGTTTTATTAAAAGTTCTCTTGCGCATCCCATCGTCCTGTCAGTCACTGTTGACGTTACACCTCACTCGGCACTGCTAAAATACATACCGCGGCTTTGTGAGTGGCAGCGGCCGGCCCATTCTTTGGAAAAGCCTTCCGGTGCTCAGTTCGTACCTGCTATCTAATATTAATTAATCGAACTCTAAATACAATATTAGTCCAAAAGCAGGCAAATTGAATACATTTTAAACACTACTATGATCAACAATTTTATCCGAAATCTACGTTATGTGCTTCTTCGGCGCCATTTTACGAATTGCTTACATTACGGATAGCATCGTGCAAAACTGTAATCAATCCATTAATTAGGATTAAAATTCGACCAGATTAGTTTAGTATCATAATTATTAAACCATCATAAATTAAATTCCACTCAACTAACGTTAACTTATAAGGATATCTGCTGAATCACCAACGAGGGTGGGAAACAAACAAGACAGACCCAATGTCAGTCCACATCTGCTGTTTATGCCAAATATTAAAAATTAATACAACAAAATTCAATATTAGTTAAGGAGAGATGAGAAATATTGCATTTTAACCACCATCATTAACAATTAGATCTAACGTAACTAACCTATGTTTAGGCGAATAGGCGCCATTTCGAATATCTTATCGTTAACTGCTACCATCATGGAAAAACGGCAACCAATCCATTTATTAGGATTGAAATTCGACGAGATTAGTATCATAGTTATTAAATTATGAATAAAATTGAACTCACCTTATTATATGCAGAGACGATGGTTGTTTGACGATGCTGAATGAAGACTCCTGCTGTGCTGTAACGTTAACTGACTGATTGAGTTTAGTCCTGCTTACATCTCGCGATAGCTACACAGAGTAAAGCCCGCGAAAATCTATAGTACTGAAAACAAAAGGATCCTTGTGGTATATTAAAATGTATTAAATTAACCATCTTATTTTTGTACATGGTAGTATTAAAATTCAATGAAAACTACAAATTCTTAAATAAACATTTAAATATGCACCTATATGTATATAATTACATATTACTTTATGAATATTGCTTTCGGTAGAATATATTTTAACTGATAATGACAAGTGAATTGTTCTTGATGTTAGAGCAGTAAAATGTAGCCTACTTAGAATTTACTCTTGCAAATTGTTAAGAGGATTTTATTAAGTAAATATACAAAATATTTTGTTGGTGTATGTGCAATTGTATCAACATGCATTTTCTAGTTGAAACAACTAGTTATACTAGTTAATTCAACTTTCAGCTTAGTTGAGGACAATTAAACTTAAATGTTCTTGTTGTCTGGACAATTTCTACAAATTTAGTTGTGTCTACAAAAAAAAAAAAGTTGAAATGGCAATTATTTTTTACAGTGTAGTATAACCAACAGGGCAGCAGTGATGTGTAAACTGAATTTGGCAACAATACAGTGAATTAAAGTGAAGTTATTGAATATGTTTCATAATAAAAATCATCAAAATTGTACATTTATAATTGTATATACATTTTTTTTTAAATAAGCGTTGTAGTATAACCATCAGGACAGCTGTGATGTGTAAACTGATTTTGGCAACAATACAGTGAATTACAGTGAAGTTATTGGATATTTTTCATAAGAATTAAACATTTACAGTTAAAAATATATTTTTCCTAAAATAAGTGTTGTAGTAGGCCTATAACCAACAGGGCAGCAATTATGTGTAAACCGAATTTGGCAACAAAACAGTGAATTACAGTGAAGTTATTGAATGTTTCATAATTAAAAATCATCAAAATTATATATTCATAATTGTATATACAATTTAGAAGAAAAAAAATCCGATAATAAGTGTTGTAGTATAACCAGCAGGACAGCAGTTATGTTTGAAAACAGGAAATTTGAAAACATAGGTCAATAGTTAAACAATAACACCCAAATGTCAAAATTATGATAGTAACTGACAAAAAAAATCCAAACAATTAGGGATGGGCATGATTAATCGACGATCGATGATTGATCATTAAGAATTTCGTAGATCACGTTAATTTGTTATCGATTAAACTAGTGCTGGTTGCGTTGCGTAGTGTGAGTGGAGAGTGAACGGAATACGGTTCCCCGGGCTGGCCATGTTAGCGCGGAGGTAACGTTACCTGTGCATCCCGGCAACATCAGTCCCCTCAGAGCGGGTGTTTTCGGCGGCTGGACTGAAGCCTTGTTTACACTCGACGCGAAGGTGCGTGCGGCAAAAATGACGTCTTTGCGGTATTCGGTGTTTCACAGGCGAGTATAAACGCCTCGCCAGTTTGGGGAGACTCGCGCTGCAGAGCCAGCCGAAAGTATAAACAAGGCTTGACGGCCACCAGGTTGCGGTCGCGTCTGACCCCAGATCATGTCATCAACATGCTTATCTTTCTCAACAAAAATCAGTAGACTGGTCCAGAAGTTGTATGTGAGTTACTAGTTATTTTTTATGAGGCTTTGTTAAGTAGCCTAATTTGTTAAGTAGCCTACCCTAATTGATTGTTAGGTAGGCTAATCTCTGTCACCCTCTTTTCTCGACTCCGTGCCTTGGATAGTTTTGAGTTACATTTTGACAAAACCAAAAACATCATAATAGTTAGATCTGACAGGTTAAGTTATTGTTTAACATGATTTTTTTATTATTATTTATTATTTTGGAACAAACGAGGGTCTCTGTTTATGAACGCCAACTCGCAGCTGCAGGTTCCGTTGATTTAGAGCACCGCAGCGCATATCTTCAAGTTTAGCCTAACTGAACGTCCAGTTTAACTGCCACAAGTTGATCATCTTGTAATAAAGATCTCATCGAGGAAAAACACGCTGTATTTTTGTATTTATTGCATTTTTAATTCATAAAAAGTTAAATAAATAATTAATTTGAATATAACAATATTAATGATTAATCGATAGTCGATCGTTAATTCTCCCGACGATCGACTAAGAACATTTAATCGAATGCCCAGGGGCGTAGGGCCCTTGAAAAGTCTGGAATATATTTTATTTGGAAAATGGGGGCCCATCAGGACTGCCTATACATAGGGCCCGGGATCTTAATACCGTGATTAAAGCTCAATCAATTAATCGCAGCATGAAAATTTGATACTGGCACATGCCTTGCCCATCCCTACAATCAATGTCATCCATGGATCATTTTTATGCTCTCATAAATAGGGATGTTAACTGATGACCGCTTGACCGATGGTTGACCGTATCAACGTTAACCAATCAAAGTTGTCGGTAGTAGGTAGAGTAGTTGTCGGTAGAGGCGTGCGACCTCTGACATAGCAATTGTAAGTCGCTTTGGATAAAAGCGTCAACTAAAATGAATAAATGTAAATGTAAAGAGAGGCATGATCTTTACTGCTTGGCTTCTCTTTCACCTGTTTCTGATTAGGACAAGGCTCACATATAGGGTTGGGCGATGTCCCCTAAATTGGCAGTTGATGATGTTTCCAGCAAAACATCGCGATGGAGGATGTTATCGGGAGGGGGGGGGGGGCTACGGAATCGCGCTGACCATCACGGAGAGAAAGGGAGTAGCTACGGTAACACTTTACGGTAAGGGTACATGAATTATCATGAATTCATGTATAAATTCATGCATGAATTATGCATTCATTCATGCATGAATTCTGCATTCATTCATGCATTAATATCTCATGAATCATCAGGAACTAACACGAGTTCAATGTTTTTCATTCATGATTTCATGGATGAACAACACCTTAATTAAAACATTAAGTAAGATGAGCACATCATCATGAGTTATGATTTATTTCGCATGATCATGATGTTTTCTTTGTTCTTTGTCTAGGTCAGTGACCTAGTCACCACTTTAGTTGAGGGGCCACACACATGATGAAGTCATTGGTAGATAATGTTAATGATGACTACTGTATTGGACAGACCCCAAAATAGACCAATCACAACTCAGAGCACACAAATTCTGTTGACATTCAAATACAGTAGTCATCATTAACTAAGCATTATCTATCAAGGACTTCATCATGTGTGTGGCCCCTCAACTAAAGTGGTGACTAGTCCTTTGAAACACTGATGAACAATGTGCTATTAATGGTGGCATAACTGTGAACAAAGAAAACATCATGATCATGCGAAATAAATCATAACTCATGATGATGTGCTCATCTTAGTTAATGTTTTAATTAAGGTGTTGTTCATCCATTGAGTCATGAATGAAAAATGTTGAACCTGTGTTAGTTCCTGATGATTCATGAGATATTAACGCATGAATGAATGCAGAATTCATGCATGAATTTATGATAATTCATGTACCCTTACCGTAAAGTGTTACCGTAGCTACTTCTACTGTGTTTACGCCACGGGAATACTCGGCTTGGCATTTTGAAGTATTTCTATGTTTATTTGGCCGTTTAGGCTCGCAACCGAAGACAAAGACTAGCCTACTATGCTCGCGTGTTGCGCTCGGAGCGTGCGCACAGCATCCTATCAGTAGAATTCAGTTCTCTTTCGCGACTTATTGCGGTTTTAATATTTCTTTTCAATATAAAGCACATCCTGCTCTTTTCTTTCTCATTCATTCATGTTTTATTATTAATAACTTTAAACGGAATCAACTGAAATCTGCGCGGATTATCAACAATACAACACATTTATACATAAATTAACGGCCTCTGCGGCAAAAGTGAAAGTACCTGCGGCCAGCGGGTGTAATGTTTCGAAATGTCTCTTTGAACAGCAAAGCACCCGTTTCAATAAAATTATATATTAAAGTTTATATAGCCTACTTTTACATTTTCGCTGCTATTCTAAAATTATTTTCGCCATCACCTTAAATAGCAGCTGCTTGAATCCCAGTGCAGAGTGCCGGAGCTGTAACTGTTAGGTTACCACAGAAACGTAGGCGGTTAGTTGATTGCTGTGGTGACTCTCGCGAAGAGCACTGAACAAGCACGTCTTCATTTTTTTTATCGATTGTTGGTAAAGGGTGAGAGACCAGGTGTGGCTCGCGAGCCAGGTCCCCAACCACTGGTGTACAGACGAACACGAACTGTCGTGAGACTGGGCTGGTCCGACAGGGTGGGGGGCGTGGCATCACGATGGTGGCTCACCATCGTGATGTCGGTCAGCCATCACGATGGACGATGATGTCGTCCATCGGCACAACCCTACTCACATATGCTTGGACGTCCATTGAAAAGTATGTTTGTGCGGAGCACGACAACTGTGCTAGGTTTATGTGCTGATCCCAAGCAGAAATTTCCCACTATATAACCCAGCCAAAGTCAAGTTTTTGGGCGTACGGTGAATTGTTCAAACCATTGAGCCGTTTCCTCACTTTATGGACTTGGATGTCTCTCCCTAAGAGAAGCAGTCTCTTAGCACATGGACCTATCTCTGGTATTTCGTAAGCAATAGATTTCAAGTGAGGGTACTGGTGTGCAATGGTGGGAGATGGGATCTCAGAATGGTCGTCAGTCATACAAGTACACTCGATAAGTGTTGGGAGTGACACGTGTCTTTCCACATACAGATGCAGCTTGAAACCCAGTGGCTCTCCTTCCTGAAGTTTCTGTTACCCCAGCACAAGTTCGAAGAGTGTATGGATGCTCTGTTCCTTTTATTTTGAATAGATAAAAAAACTCAGGTCTAGCTAGAGATCTATTGCTTTGCTCATCGAGCACTGCTGCGTACATCTTCACCATAATTTCTGGATGATCCTCAGGATATACTCCTATCAGGCATATCTTAGGGCATGATTTGAGTATTGGACTGTCTCCACAAATATCTGTGCATTCAATTCAATTCAAAGAACTTTATTTATCCGTTAGGAACTTCATTCGTGTTGAGCATCATCATTGTACAGTTGCACAAACATAGCACAGTATACCACACTCACACAAGTAATAAATAGTAATAAATAAATAAAGCTTGCAAAGCACAATAAGTACATGATAAATAAGCAGTAGGCATTAAAAAGGTTACGTTAAAAATAGATAAATAAGAAGAGATAAATAATTCACGAATCTGCACACATGGACATACATCTTGGTGAATAAGTTTATCAACTATTCATGTTTCTAATAGAGGTAGGCACAAAACTTGTCATGGCTCTCTTAGTCCTGAATAAGAGTGATCTGTATCTCTGACCTGAGGGTAAAATACTATAGTGACTGTGCAATGTGTGAGTGGTGTCAGAGTCTATTTGTGTTCCTTTTATTTTTGTCCTCCTGTTGTAAATACTGATAAGTGATTCCTGCACCTGTCCGATTATTTTACTACTTTAATATGATTTTGTTTAGTGTGTTGCGATGAATATTGGGTAGTGATCAAAGCCAGGGTGATATGTTAAAGGTTATTACAGACTCAATGAAGCATTTGTAGAAAGTTATCAGGACTGACTGGTGAACCTGAAGTCTACGGAGCTTCCTCAAGAAAAAGAGGCGCTGCTGAGATTTAGAAAAAATTTTTTCACTGTTTAGTTGGAAAATAAGTTTATGATCGAGTATTGTCCCAAGGTATCTGTATGATTCAACCCTTTCTATTGGCTGATTTTGACTAACAGAGTGGGAATGATGGAAACATCTTTACGAAAGTCAACAACCAGTTCCTTTGTTTTAGAGGGGTTGAGGTCAAGACAGTTCTGCTTGCACCACTCCGCAAAGAGTTCCATCTCGGTCTGTAGCTCTCGTAGTGAATTAGTGGTGTCCATGATCACAGTGTCATCAGAATATTTAGTGTATATAATATAGGGGTGCTCCGATCAGGATTTTTGGGGCCGATCACCGATTCCCGATTACTGGAAGCTGTATCCCCCGATACCGATCACCGATTACAGGGTATATTTGAAGCCTTCTATTTATCATGTAACATTATTTATTAAACTATATTGAACATCAATGTACATTAAGTATTACAATTAAGAGAAGACAACGTATCATGAATTGACATCTGTGTATTTATTTGCAAGCAACATTACATGTCCAGCATATTAACTTAGCAGCCTGTGCTTGGTTATTGGAAACAGCTTAGGGCTTGAGAAATACAACTTTCCTGTAGAATATAAAATAAAGAAAGATAAAATACAGAACATATAAGTCTTTAAATTTAGCTTTAGACTACTTTAAACTAAAAACTGCAACAAAAAAGGCTATAGCCAAAATAATGTTTTGAGTCAGTCAGCCATCAGTTTTTCTAAAACACTTAAAAGGACCACAGTTAGTTAAGTGCACAGCAAAAAAAGAAAATACAAATATAAATACTTCTTAAGCATCAATATTCTGGTATTTTTTTCTTTTTTTGCAAGAACCCTTGCAAAAGTATTTTAAACAGATTAAGAAAGCCACCACGGTCACATCTATGGCTAGATTGATTAGTTTAGATCCAGTGAAGTCGTGTCCCACCACTGTTTCTAAGGATCGATTTTGTCCCCCCACCAATATTTGTAACATTGAGGCACGCACAGATGTACCTAATACAAATAAATAAAACATCTCCAGTTAACTAGCATTCATTTAGTTCGCTATTAAATGAGAAATCTAGCGCTAAAATGTATTGTTGTTTTTTACTCAAGCTGAGCGCTCGTTGCCGCGGCGATCAGTGTCATGGATACAGCCTTCTCTGTGGCTCGCGCGCAGTCTTCACTCGGACGCGCGCTTCAATCTATCGTCGTTGTGGAGACTCATTCATTCCGGCGAAATCACAAAATAAAAAGCACAGAAACGTGTCCCTGCTTGATATAGCCTACTGTTTTGATGAGAGAGAAAAAACTATTTGAGTGCGGAGAAACCGCAACCTCTCTGACACACTTGGCAAAGGATCTACTGCTAGACCATTTAAGAAGTCAAAGGAAGTTTGCGGATCGATGGATTTATTTACGGGTTGAACGGAGAGGCTGCACAGTTTGACAAGCGGGCAGCGGCATGGTACAAACATTACAGATTGATTGATAATGATTTGTCTTTTTCACACACCTTGTAGAATTGCCAGACCGGTGAAGCAATTTTTACCAGGGCATAAAAAATTGTCTCGCGAGTTTTGCGTCATCTGATCGGCTTTTCTTGATCGGCCTTTATAGAGACCACCGATCACACATCCCAAAGCAATTATCGGCCGATTATGATCGGCGACCGATCAATCGGAGCACCCTTAATATAATACCTGGGTTATTGCTCCTTCAGTCGTTAGTGTATAGTGTGTACAAAACCGGTGAGATTACAGAGCCTTGTGGTGCTCCAGTGGAGACTGTCTTAGATGAACTGAGGTGACTATTGACTCGGACCCTCTGGTGTCTTTCTGTCAGAAAAGACAGGATCCATAAGATAAGATGCGGGTTCACGTCCATTTGGAGCAGTTTTTGTCCCATCAGGTGGGGTTGCACTGTATTAACCCTCTGGGGTCAGAGGGGGTTTCTGGGTCCTGGAGGTGTTCTGACATGCTCTGACATTTGTGCTTTTTTCAGTTATTTATAAACCTGTTAATGGCAAAGGTGTAAATTCACTCTATATAGCACAAACAGGGCTACCATAATATGTGAGCAAGATGTATACATGTTTGTATTTTTGAGAGAATATTGTTTATGCATGGTTATTGAAAAAACTAAAACTTAAAGTCTCTGAAATAAGGCCAGAAAACAGATACTAAATATGTGTCCACAAGACTTTTGACTAATGGATGTTCTCGCCTAGGATTTTTGCTTCAAAATGATCTGAAAATCATCCTGTCTAATCATTCACATAAAACAATACATTGATTTAAATTTAGTAAAACACTTTGTGTTTTGAAAGTTTTGAATATGTATCCTCTCCCCAAATTTGTCACTAATAAAACACAATACAAATAATTTGAAGAGAAGGCTTATATTGACCTTTTAAGATTTTGTTTACATCTACCTTGTAAATATATTATTTGCTATTTTATTAAAAAGGTTACAATTACAGCAACAATTAAAATAACAATACTTCAAGTGTAATATTTCTTTGTAAAAACTAAAGTATACATTTTATCATACATATTTCAAAGTTAAGGATTCATTAGTTTGAATAAAGCCTACATTGGAACAAACACTATAATAGTATCCTAGTTGATGACTTTATTTTTGACAAAACAAACATAGCCTAATATATTTAACATTTGAGCAGAAATTGGTGAACAAAAGCTTATTCAATGTGGCAGTAGTCTAGTTTACAGTAAACAATTAATAATCTATCCAAAACTAGTCAACGAAATGTTGTCTTTCATATTTCGTCTGTAACATAGGCATATCGTTTGTTGTTTTTATGAGCCTATATTACGGCATATAAATATTAATTTGCAGTTTAATACGTTGCTAATACAAAGACATTTTAACGTTATTTCAACATATTTCAGTCGATTTTCACTCGTCTGAGTATAGCAATAGGGTTTGGTAAAAACTGTTCAGTTCATTCATTCACACACAGACGCGATTCATATTTAAACAGTCTTTTTGCGGTTTACATACACTATGATATCGCGATTAGAACAATAATAATAAAAAACTTCAGATGGATCCGTTGCTCCTCGAAATGAAAATAAACCAGCACATGTTCTGAGGTAAATGTCTCAGGTTTATTCCTCACACAGCCTCGTAAGACGAAACAGTACATTAATCTGATGATTACATTTGTTGTGTTATCGCATTTATGAGGGGCGTTGACACTTTGCATGTGTAGCTTCAGATCATTTGCGTTTGAATACCACGCGCTCTCCGTGGGCGTGTCACATTAGCAGAATAATGAGCTGAGAGAACGATAATGAGATCGGCTGACACCTCTCTCTTTTTTTATAGATTACATAAACAGAGAATATTTATTTTAGTTTTGAATTAGATATTTTAAAAGTACAAACTTAAATGATTATAAAGATATATTGCTCATGCTTGTGTGAACAGTATTCACTGAGCTTTGTTTAAGTTTAGAGACGTGCTCCAGAAAAAAAGTTAACGGAGACAGAGAGGCAGAAAGCACACCCTGTTTATTTTCTTCATTTTACAAAAGCACACGGTTTTGATGTTAATGTGAGTGTACACAAAAAAAGAAGACCCTCTATAGTTTATAATCATGTATTGATTTTATTTATATGACCAAAAATGACAGAGTATTTTAAGTCTATGTTGCTGCTATGTGGAAAAAAAAACAGCAAAACGCGCCGGCGCGTTTCTGGACCCCAGAGGGTTAAAAGCACTCGAGAAATCCACAAAAACCAGTCTGATGAATGACCTGGGCTATTAAAGATGGGAATAAGTGCCATGCAGCAGTGTTAGTATGGCATCATCCACACCTCTGTGCCATTTGTATGCAAACTGAAGGGGGTCAATGTGCAAACTGACCTCCTCCTGAAGCTGGGCAAGAACAAGCCCGTTCAAAGCCTTTCATTACCAAAGATGTTAACGCCCCAGGCCGGTAGTCATTGTTGCAGGTGGGATTGCTCTTTTCGCTATTGGACAAATGACTGAAGATTTCCAGATTGATGGGATTGAATGTTCTGAGAGAGAGCGGTTGAACAGATAGCATAAAACACCTGCCAGCTGGCTGCAGCAGACCTTTAGCAACCGGCCACAGATCTGATTAGGTCCTGGTGCTTTGTTAGTTTTCATCCCCTTCAGCATTAGTTCCACTTCCTCCTGCCGCAACTCCAGATTAGCTTGGGCAGGTATCATAGGAGTGAGCTCAGCTATTAGCTCCTCCCTCTCTTGTGAATTATCAGACTGGTCAAACCTGGAGTAGAATTGGTTAAGGTTCTCCGCCATGTTGACAGTCTGTTGACCCGGGTAATGCTGAGTTGTTAATGGGGAGGACAGCCAGTGTTTTAATGCCTCGCCAGGCATCCCTAGCTTTGCCATCCCGAAAGAGTTTCTCAACTCTCTCCTTGTATCCTTTCTTTGCTAATTTTATTTCCTTGTTCAGTCTGTTTTGGATGAGTTTGGACTCAATTATGTTTCCTGATTTGAATGCTATTTTCTTTTCATTAATAGTGGTTTTCAGTGCTTTTGTTATCTAGGGTTTATTGTTAGAGAATACCTTCACAGTTTTTTGCGGGACAATCATATCTTCACAGAAGGTGATATAGTGAGTAACCACTTCAGTGGCTTCCTCAAGGCTACTCCCCTGAGTCAACACCTCCCGGTCTGTGCTGTCAAAGCAGCCCTGTAGAGACTCAGCCACATTTTCATCCCACCTTTTCACCTGCTTCTTTGTCACTCCCTCTCTCTGCAGTTTTGTACCGTAAGCAGGGATCAGATGGATCACGTTATGATCTGCAGTGCTAAAAGGTGTTTTTTTGTATGCTTTTTATGCATTCTTTACATTCCCATAACAGAGGTCAATTGTTTTGTCACCTCTGGTGGCGCATGTCACATATTGTTGATAGTTTGGAAGTGTCTTTTTTAGCCTGCAGCCATTAAAATCCCCTAAAATGCGAACGGGGGACTCTGGGGTAGGGTTGGGTACAAAAACGCGGTGCCAATAGGGAACTGGTTCCGACGTAAACGGTAGTAACCAGACCGAATTAGAACGAAAAATTCAGTGCCTGATTTCGGTGCCTGACTCTCTGTCTTGCATGCGCTTCATGAGGCACTTTCCCTCTCCGCTCTTTCCCTCTCCGCCGTGCGCGCGCTATACGGCTTGGAGCACAGTCTCTTCTCTCTCGCATGCGCGCTCTTGCTCGCTCGCTCGCTCTTGATTCCGGGAGATTTTAACTAATTTGCGGGCATCAGTGTAAAATTACGCGTCAGAGCGCCCTCTCTGTGCCGATTGTCTGAAGCCCATATAGAATCGCGCCAATTCGTTGGCTGATGGCGCGGGCGCCGCCCCTAGACGCTCGCGCGCACCATAATCTGCTCCTCAGATTTCTCTGGAAAAAGGAAGCTTGTCGGCAGTGCGAGGACCTTGGCAGCGAACGCAGCGTCTCATTCCCTATTCAGAGAACATAGGTTACAGCAGTAACCAGAGACGTTCTCTTTCATAGGTTTACTCAAAGCTGCGTAGCTGAGACGCAGTGGGAACGGAATAGCAAACTCGCCAAGCTAAGCGCTGCGTAACTAGTACAACGACCAGATAACTTACATGACTGGATCAAGCAGACAAAACATGGGAACCTGGAGCCATGTCGACATTAGATTACCCTGGTAGTAATCTCTATTAATCTCCAGTATTATTACATTGTTTGATACAATATTGTTTTATTTGATATTATGTAAATGTGAATTTTAATTTTTTATTGGTTTATTTATTATTATCATATGTTCTATTTATTTTGTTTAAAGATTTAAGTTAATATTGTGTCCAGTTTGGCCCCGTAAATAAAATGGTATTATTTTTTGACAAAGTGTGTGCGGTTTCGTTTTCTTAAGTAACCGGTTCAAGAACCGTTTAAGCACCGGAACCGTTTAAAAAATACCGAGTAGGTACTGGTATCGGATAAAACCCAACCGATACCCAACCCTACTCTGGGGATGTACATTCAATCTGATGGACACGCGCCACTATGGCCTCTGCCGCGCATGTGACGTTGTCAGACGGAGGGATGTAAACAAGTACGAGAGCCAGCTGACCAAACTCCCGGGGAAGATATTTGGGTCTGAATGACACCGCAAGCAGCTCTAGATCAGGTGTACAGCATGAGTCTTTGACATCAGCAGTTCTGCTCCAGTCTTTATTAAAATATACGCACAACCCACCCCCGTGTCTTTTCAAGCTACTCACAGTATCCCGGTCCAGTCTGAGCGGAGAGCCGAATCCGTCCTGAGAGAGCTCGGAGTCCGCGATCGTGTTATCCAGCCAGGTTTCCGGGAGGCAGACCAGACTAGCCTCTTTATATGCCCACTGGCATGTTATTTTTGCCTGTAGTTCGTTCAGTTTATTACGTAAGGAGCGGACATTGGCAAGTATAATGGAAGGTAGCGGTGGACTCTTCTGTGTGCCAGTAAGCCTTTTCAGCCTCTGCTTCACTCCACCTCTCCTTCCCCGCTTCCTCATCGGAGATTTCCGCCCGTTGTCACGGCCCGGCCCGCGTTGTCTTGGTATCAGCTCTCCGCAGTTGTCCAAGTTCGGTGCTGGATAATCCATATTTCAAAGAAGCAGCAGGTCGTCCCGGTTGTACCGCAGGATTTCACCCTCATGACTCCCAGGTAATGCCATTTGCAATTCGGCTGCCCAGAGCAGCATCAACATCAGCTCGCATTTCCTCATCATGAAAAATGTACTTTACAAACTTTATCTCGGGAGCACATCTAAATAACTAGATAAACAAAGCACGCAACAGGACGCTCACCACATGTCGCCATCACAGCGCCACATCACAGTATATCATTGTGAATTGTGAAGTTACATTAGGAGAAGGGCTTTTATCCTCCTCCCTGCCATGATCTGATGTGGGGTAGTAATGGGCGATATAAACGATATGCAATATAAACGATACAAAATTGGTCTATGATATGGATTTTAATTACGATTATGCACGCACGATAATGCGTATTGCACGATAATACGATAATGCATGTTGACGCAATCTACCCGCAAAATTTAGAGCCACGAGCTGCAAACGGCTGCAACGCATCATTGTATTCGTCATCTTGAGTAAACATGGGTGAAAGCGAAACGGAGGAGCTGGTGAAAAAAAACGGTGCAACATCCATTGGTTCGGATTTATGCCATCCGACGAGCAGCAGCGAACTATACTCTGTAGGGGCAACAGTTCTGGCTAATGCGTGTTTCACACATACTCCGTTTGCAGTGCATATGTATGTATTTTTTCCGTACCCATGTTAACAGGCCTGCACACCGATGCGGTGCGGAAATGCGTTCCAGGAGCGGTGTGTATACAGCAGTGCAGCGATCGTTTCCACAAAGTCTATTTTTGCTGTGCTGAATTAAAGTGACAGAGCATGGTTCATGGTCAAAATGAACTAGGGCTGTCAAGGAATATTCTAAATTCGAATATATATTCAAATAGTTTTAAAAAACAGAAATTCGAAGGTGAAAATTAATATTCGAATAATGTGGAAAAATACGCCCGCGGTAGCAGAGGCGCGGCTGTCTGCTTTGCGAGTGGCAAAATTATGAAGCTTAAAATGTAAAACGCATTTTCCAGCTGCACAGATAGCACAGTGAGTGTCTGGCTCTCTCATTACATCATACAAGTCAGAGCCCGGCAAGGGGGCGTGGCCAGAGCCCTCGAAATAGCCATTATAGCAGCAGTTTACCACACCACAGGTCGCTCGGAGCATTCAATGTCAGTTCTATATACTGTAAAACTTAAATTAATGTTAATAATATTTGTTTCAATCACTGAATGAAGCCTGCTATATTTAGGACAAGAGTCGCTACCTTAAATTGCTTGCACAAAACTGTTGATCAGCACTCAAAATTTGTTTATTGTTGTTCATTTAAACCTTTATGCGCAGAGAGAGAGAGAGAGAGAGAGAGAGAGAGAGAGATAGAGAGAGAGAGAGAGAGAGAGAGAGAGAGAGAGAGATAGAGATAGAGATAGAGATAGAGATAGAGATAGAGATAGAGAGAGAGAGAGAGAGAGAGAGAGAGAGAGAGAGAGAGAGAGAGCCTGCGAGTGCGAGCAAGAGTAAGGTCTGCGGTCTTGGCCATTAGTTGATTTACTTGTTTTTGTGTAAGTTAATACGTTGTCAAATATGTTTAAACTTAAATAAACTACCTATACAAGTAGTTGTGTCTCTTTGTATTAATTTGTCCTGTTATTGACATAATGCGCGTCATTGACAAAATGCGCAACCAGATTTTCGAATAGTTCGAATATATGTTTTTTTTTAGAGGGAATATTCGAATGTCATTTTTGAGCAATTTTGACAGCCCTAACATGAACACGGATTGATATGAAAATATAGTAATCTTTTTTACTAATATAGTAAAAAAAACTGTTTTTGTCAATTATGTATGTTTTAATTTAAAATGTTTGCGATGTTAACATAAATTTATAAATGTTTTGCCACTTGCTTGAGCAACTTAATATATAAATCTATATACAAGCAATAATACGTTTTTAAGTGTATTAAGTTTAAACGTGAATAGCCTAAGTCTTGTGAAAGAGTGCGTATTACTAGCCTACTGTCTGTGTACAAATAGAATCACAATGCTGAAACTCTTTTATATTATTTTATAAAAGACACTAATAATAAAAATAGTGATTTGAAATTAAAAATAGAGGATTAATTTTCAGATCAGTTGCACACTGCAAACGCACCATATGTGCATATACTGCATATGTGAAAGCACAATAGCGCGTGCTGCTCCTGCGCCACACACCACCGCACAGCACTGCAAATGCACTGCACACGGACAGGGCCGGATTAACCATTAGGGCAACTGGGCACTTGCCCAGGGGCCCACGACATCTAAGGGGCCCTGGGCACCAGGGGCAGAGTGGCAATCGGGAGAGTCGGGAGTTTCCCCGGTGGGCCGGTAGTGGCACTTAGTGCAAATATACGCTCCGTTTTATCAGAGCGTATATTTGCACTAAGTGCCTGTCTTTTTAGCAAAAAGACACCCGTCACGAAGCAGCTACAGTGGCGTAGGTCGTAGGGCGTGAAGTGCTTGAAAGCAGCTTTTGATGCGCTCAACCCGAGTTCGAATCCGCTTTTTGCCAAACTCTCTTCTCCCTTTTCCCAACACATATGAGATGTAAAATGTACAACCTAACATAAAGGTCTCTAGCATTATATTTTGCCAACGAACTAAAATCGAAACCATGATATGGCTTTGTGCCTTTATAAAACAGCACAAGACTTTAAGAATAAGCATTCTGTTTGTGCTGAGTGATTTAAAGAAAAGTGTGCACTTTGCTCACGCGATCAGCATGGTTATCTGGTGTTTTCTCCTAAATACAAGCTCAAGGGTTTATTTCTTGCAAGTGAAGAAATAAGGACAAAAGTATTTTAATTTTCGTATATTATAGTGTAATGTATACTAAAATATACTTTTGAAATATTCATTTTCATTTATATAGTACATTTATGGATATATGGATTTTACGTCATAGGAATAATTAAATAAATCATTATTACATTATTATAATAATTGTTTGGCATCCTAAAACACCATTGATAATGTAATGTAGACTGAGACTCTAGTAACCGCAAGCAGATGGCCAGTTCTGCCATTTTAATTCAATTACTGACAATCTAATCTACAAACATAGCCCCACTGTTCTCCCGTCGGGACACCAGCAAAGGGGTGGCTGCCATGTGATTAAATTACTAGTGAATACACAAAGCAGTGTCCGGTTTTGCCGACATGTGACCAAAAGGCGACATGTGACCAAATGGCGCTGCTCTAACTAGGGATCCCCTGTGCAAACTCCCCGGGGTCCCCCTCCTGAAGATTGCCCCTCACAAACAGGACATTGTGCAACCAGATAGTCCACCACTATTCTGGTGTTAAACTCATCAAATTCACAGAATACGCACACACAGAACGAAACCCCCCCCCCCCCCCCCCCCCCCCCCCCCCCCCCGCCCGGGATGAGCAAAAGTTCACTACCCACGGGATGAACTTATACACACACGCACTATGGCAAGCCATTTTAACTTTTATTCATTTCCAGGATATGAATTCTTGATATCAAGAATTCAATTTTAACTAGTTAAAATTATAGTTATTGATATCAGGAATTAGATTTATACTAGTAACAATGGCAATTTTTGATATCAGAAATTACATTTCCACTAGTAACAATGCTAATTCTTGATATCAACAATCACATTTTTACTAATTAAAATGCTCATTCTAGATATCAAGAATTGTATTTCAACTAGTAAAAACTATAATTCTTGATATCTGTAATTGTATTTTCACTAGTGAAATGTCACCATAGGCTGCCATTCAAAATCAATTGTTGATATCAATAATTGATTTCTTACTAGTTGCAATTCCAATTTCACATATCAGAAATACAATTCTTACTAGTAAAAATCTTTATTTTTGATATCAAGAATTCAATTGTCACTAGTTGAAATGTCTATTCTTGATATCAACAATTGAATTGCTACTAGTAACAATGTTCATTTTTGATATCAATAATTCCATTTTCACTAGTGAATATGTTAATTTCTGATATCATGAATGTGATTGTTACTGGTAAGAGAGCCATTTTAGATATCTGAAATAATATTGATATCAGAAATACATTTTCAGATATCAAAAATGAAAGTTTTTACTAGTAGCAATTAAATTGTTGATATCAAGAATAGACATTTCAACTAGTGACAATTGAATTATTGATATCAGGAATTCACATTCTTACTAGTAACAATGTAATTATTGATATGAAAAATTATATTTCTACTAATAAGAAATCAATTGTTGATATCAACAATTAATTTTGAATGGCAGCCTATGGTGACATTTCACTAGTGAAAATACAATTACAGATATCAAGAATTCAATTGTTGATATCAAGAATCTAATTGTTGATATCAAGGAACATATTGTTGATATCAAGAATCTAATTGTTGATATCAAGGAACATATTGTTGATATCAAGAATTAAATTGTTGATATCAATAATTAAATTGTTGATATCAAAAATGTAATTGTTGATATCAAAAATGTAATTGTTGATATCAAAAATTGAATTGTTGATATCAAGAATTCATATCCTGGAAATGAATAAAAGTTAAACCGGCTTGCCATAAACGCACACACATACACCCACAAAGACACACACAGAAACACTCATTTTGACCACGTGTGAGACAAAATACCTTGTTAAATATTTCGATATTTGTATAAAATGTTTTTCCGGTGTTGCACTATTCCCATGTGATTTTCATTCCTACAACCATCAGCTTTATGACATGTGATATGCGTTTAATCACGAATAATCATGTATCTTTATCTTACTCTCTGGTATTGTTATGATCCAAGAAATTCAATGGTATCGAATTCTTAAGCCAAAGTGCAACATGATGCATTATTTTATTAATACTAGACTAGAAATGTTTTTATGATTCAATTCCGTCTCTTCTGTACATTGACCGGAACGAAGTGTGCCGCCACGCCCCGTCCCAAACGATTGGATCGGGCATGTGAGAAGGGGCGTGCCACTGCTCCCTTTAAACATGAAGCGCCACTTCTGTTCTGTGCAGTCCTACGCCAGAGAAAGGTTCCCTTCTTCAACAAGAACTCCAACCGGAGTTTTAATCTAAAAAACTTAAAAAATCGTTTTAATCTAAGTTTTCTTTCCGTTATCTACCTCAGTTGATAGTTTTCCTTCGTTCAGTGCACTCATGAACGAAACGAATTTAAGATTAAGCATCTGTCGTACGAGCTGAAGAGATCGCAACATCTACCACCGTCCGAACGAAACTTCGGACATTCAGCCTACGTTTCCTTTCAAACCAGTTGCACAAAAGGGGCCATATCAATGCAAGTATAATCTAAAATAGAATGCTGTTTTTAAGGTTGTCTAGAACTTCCTAAAACGCCTTTGGGTCTCATTTTGAAGTAACTGTTTGAACTGTTCTGTCCTGAGAAGATTTCTCTCTCTCTCTCTTAACTATTGAAGTATCCAAAGTGCCTGACACGAAAATATCCTTCCTTGTGGCCACAGGAAAGTGTGTTTTCCTTGTGTACCAGCTAGTAAATTGTGATAAAGGAAGTCTTCTTCTCCACGTCCGCTGGACGGACAGGTTGTGTGATAACTGAACTTGAATCATATCAAAATTTACTCGGATAATTTATATGATTTTACCGACCTATATTAATAATTAATACGAACAATCGTGTTAATTGTTCATATACGGTGAGGTTTAGTCTATTCCCTATTTGGGATAATTTTATGTATGTAGACAATGAATATTCATGATCTGATGAATATTATTCCCCATTTAAGCTAATAATTTCACCAAAACAAGTCATTGTCGCTACACTCTCATAACTAAAAAGATGTTTGAGCCCTCTTTATTGTCCTGGTACAAATCAATGCTTTTTCTTTGTTCAACGAGCAGTTCATGGGTTGAAGCTCTTAAATTTGATCTCTCAGAGAGCACGAGATTGATGTATTCAACCTTAAAATGTACAAAATTTTCTATACAAATTCCTATGGGAAAAAACGGCCAATTATTAACTTTACTCCAGCATAGTACAACAAAGTTCATTTTAAGTCAGTAAAACTGTAAATGCCATATTAAAATATCCTTGGACCAAATATACATTTGGCCTGCCTTAGAGGGGGCCTACAAGACATTGTGCCCAGGGGCCAGGGGACATTATGTTGTATAATTACAGTTTTGCATAATAAATGTTTTTAAAACAAATACATTTAGCAATTTGGCTTTCCTTATGGTCTGTCTAACCTGTTCTGAAATGGTTTTATTATAATTTATATATCGTGATATATATCGTTATCGCAAGAGGCTGCAATGTATATCGCAATATGAATTTTAGGCCATATCGCCCATCCCTAATGATGGGTTTTTGATGGCCCATGGTGGAGGGCCATCAAAGATTGGGCCATCTGTCTAGTTTAATTTCCCCTTTGTCAAACTCAGACATCATTCAGACACACTTTGGGCCGTGTTGGAGACATTTTCACAGCAGTGCACAGATCGCTCGTGTCTCAAGTAAATGGGAGCAGGAATTCACACCTTATGAACTTGGGACTTGAGGGAGTTAACACTGTACGCAATACCCCCAACCTCACACTAAATGTCAGGCCCTGTAGATAGGCTAGCCTGCCTATATAAAAATTCTTTAGTAATCAGAAATGTAACATAGCATATTAGAGAAAGATGCTGATATCTCGATTGAATTGATGCTTGAAGAATGCACGTCCACAGCAGCCATGATTAACAGTGGTTGGCAGTTAAAGTTTTCTATGCAGAATTTGATATGACGACAGTCACAAGACCGATTACTCGATCCAATCACTTTGATGACTAAAAATGAAATCAAAACAAGCATGTAACGAGTAACGACCACAAACAGAGGGAAAATAGCAGAGTAAAAGGACCGATACATCACTTAAAATGTACTCACAAGTACACAATTTTTAAACAACACAAAAAGTAACATTTCTGATAAAAAATACTTAATTACAGTAACGTGAGTATTTGTTATTCGTTACTTCACCCCTGGTTGTTGAATTCCAAATCAAAATAAATGTACCACATTCATGTAAAGATACTTATTTGATAAATTATTGTAGTATTTTATAGCAGTTGACTATTACATCAGAGCTCACTTGTATGTCCTTTCACTTCATATTTCTCTATTTTAATTATTTTGATCTACTGAAAATTAAATTCATATTTTTCTTTCATGTCAGACCTGATGGAAGAGAGCGAGGAGAGTGAAGAACTGAGTGAAGTGGAGGAGGAACATCATGTCCAACCTGGAGAAAAACCTTTGAGTCGCTCAAAGACTAAACAGACATTTTTAAAGAAAAGAAGAGCCAAGAAATCTTTCACCTGCACTCAGTGTGGAAAGAGTATCACAACCAAACATAATCTTGAGATTCACATGAGGATCCACACTGGAGAGAAGCCGTTTTCATGTGATCAGTGTGGAAAGAGCTTCACACAAAAAACAAGTCTTAAGGAACACATGAAAACCCACACCGGAGAGAAGCCGCATGAATGTGATCAATGTGGGACAAGCTTCACAGTAAAAGTAAATCTTAAGAAACACATGAGGATCCACACCGGAGAGAAGCCGTTCACATGTGATCAGTGTGGGAAGAGTTTTCCATACAAACGAAGTCTTGATGTTCACATGAGAGTTCACGCTGAAGAGAAGCTGTTCACCTGCGATCAGTGCGGGAAGTGTTTCACACAAAAAATACACCTTAAGGTTCACATGAGGATCCACACTGGAGAGAAGCCGTACGCATGCGATAAATGTGAGAAGAGTTTCAGGATTTCATCACACCTTAAGAGTCACATGAGAATCCACACTGGAGAAAAGCCGTTTATGTGTGATCGGTGTGAAAAGAGATTCTCAAACAAATACAGTCTTGATCTTCACCTGGGAGTTCACACTGGAGAGAGACCATTCACATGTGATCAGTGTGAGAAGAGCTTCATGACTGCTAATAAACTTAAAAGACACATGAAAATACACACTGGAGAGAGGCCGTACGCATGTGATAAATGTGGGAAGAGTTTCACGGAATCAGCAGATCTTAAGAAACACATGATGATCCACACTGGAGAGAAGCCGTACGTATGCGATAAATGTGGCAAGAGTTTCAGGGATTCAGGATACCTTAAGAGTCACATGAGAATCCACACTGGAGAAAAGGCTTTCATGTGTTATCAGTGTGAAAAGAGACTCTCAAACAAACAAAGTCTTAAGCTTCACATGAGAATTCATACTGGAGAGAGACCGTTCACATGTGATCAGTGTGGGAAAAGTTTCGCACAAAAATCATGGCTTGAGCTTCACATGAGAGTTCATACTGGAGAGAAGCCGTTCATGTGTGATCAGTGTGAAAAGAGATTCACTCACAGACAAAATCTTAATGCTCACATGAAGATCCACACCGGAGAGAAGCTGTTCACATGTGATCAATGCGGCAAAACATTTCTTAGGGCATCAAACCTGAAGAAACACCTGACAGTTCATACGAAGGGGAAGCCACAGTCATGTTCTGTGTGTGGAAAGAGTTTTTCACTGCGGCAATATTTAAAAAGACATCAGAAAATTCATACTGGTGTGAGAGAGTACATGTGCTTTGAGTGTGAGAAGACTTTTACTACATCAAAAAGTTTAAAACTACACCAGAGAATTCACACTGGAGAAAAACCATACAAGTGTTCACACTGCGACAAGAGATTCAATCTGTCTGGAAATCTGAAAGCGCATGAGAAGATCCACAGCAGAGAGAAGCTGCACACGTGTGATCAGTGTGGAAAGAGTTTCTCTATTAAAAGCCACCTGAAGATACACATGAAGATCCATACAGTTGAGAAACCACCTAGTGGAGAAACCAAGTAGTTTCCTAACAGCCATGATGAGGGACAGGACAGATTGTATGGGTGGGCGTTGTGACAATTCTTGAAGACTTCTACGAACTACTTATCAATTGAATCATCAAGATTGTGATATTTTATGTCTTTGTAAAAGGCTTAACTACAGTGTAATCAATTTATGCCTCAAAACTATGTATATTTCTTTTAAAAAATGGTTGGTTTTATTAGTGAAATGTTCTCTATTTTCAATAAATCACTGAACCACAATTGTCTTAATAAAAAAATATTGTGTATATTTTATTATCACCTTAATTTTTTTAATGAAAATTACAAGACCCATGGTCTTGGAAAATGCAGACTAAAACACAGAATCCAGTCATAAAAATTTATTTTACTGTATAACGAGGAATGATATGAAATCTATGAAGAATAAATCAAAAGCAGGTCAGTATAGACTTCAATTAAATCAGATCACGATATGGACTAGTGTCTGAGAATATTAAACCACAAAAGACTGCATGCTCCGCGTGTCTCAATGAATGAACATTTCGTTTACCACACACACTGAAGCACTCGTGACACTTGCTGTGTTTTCATCCTCTGCCGCCTCACTATATGAGGACATGAATGCATGAACTTCATCTCCAGAGCCGCTCTGAGAATCACTTCATGATCATTTAACTGTTTCACTTGAGAGAAACTCGTCATATCATAACAAGAAGAAATTGTGACAAATATATTACTGTTGTACAGTAGAATGTAGCTATGTCTCAATGTAATAATAATAACATTAGAAATAATAATAATTAAAAAAAATTAACAGTAATCCTCTTGTGCAGCACTAAGTTTGACAAGTTTAATTTGATTAAAAAATAAATTCAATTAATGTTTCATGCCTTCATGTGATTGCCAGAGAAATTAAAATACACTATACAGAAAAACAAAACATTTCACAGGGCCCTATTATTTTAACACATGAGTTTTCTGCGTGTGAAAGTCCACATCTTTATTTTTAAAGGTTTTATGATCATGGTCAGTTTCTGTGTAGCATGTTCTATTTACATTACTTTCTTACAATGAATGCAGTTATTAGAAACTAGAAGTATATTTAGATTAATATGTGGGCTATATATTATGGTGTTGTAGGATAATTATTTACACAGCAGGGAAACCGTGACAGCTGCAGAGTTTGTGCCAGCTGTCTCGCTCTTCTCTGGCAGCTGACAAGTGTCGCGGGGGTTTGTCGATGAAAATAGAACTTGCTGTGGAAAATTAAGTGCATTAAGTAAACATTCATGAAACTGAAATAGTCAGTAGGCTATGCTTAATATTCAACAATAATATTGATCAATATTAATTTTCCCCAGAGCTGCTGTTTAGATAAATTCACTAAATTAATAACTAATGATTTTTATAACCTAAATGATTCAAGTACTGAACTTGCACAATGACACTATTTTCTTCTAGAGCTGCTGTAAACCCTAAACAAACTTTTTTGCATTATTTTCCTGTTATCAGTGGAAAGCTGCTTTTAAAAAAATATATTTTTGTAAAAAGCACTATATAAACAAAGGTGACTTGTCTATGCTCTAATTTGCGGTAAACATTTTTTTTTGTTGTTGATATTTTAACAACTCATCTGCGAGTCATTTTTTCCATAATGTAATGATAAAAATTAAACTTTCATATATTTTAGATTCATTGCACACCAACTGAAATATTTCAGGTCTTTTATTGTTTTAATACTGATGATTTTGGCATACAGCTCATGAAAACCCAAAATTCCTATCTCAAAAAATTAGCATATTTCATCCGACCAATAAAATAAGTGTTTTTAATACAAAAAAATGTCAACCTTCAAATTATTATGTTCAGTTATGCACTCAATACTTGGTCGGGAATCCTTTTGCAGAAATGACTGCTTCAATGCGGCGTGGCATGGAGGCAGTCAGCCTGTGGCACTGCTGAGGTGTTATGGAGGCCCAGGATGCTTCGATAGCGGCCTTAAGCTCATCCAGAGTGTTGGGTCTTGCGTCTCTCAACTTTCTCTTCACAATATCCCACAGATTATCTATGGGGTTCTGGTCAGGAGAGTTGGCAGGCCAATTGAGCACAGTAATACCATGGTCAGTAAACCATTTACCAGTGGTTTTGGCACTGTGAGCAGGTACCAGGTCGTGCTGAAAAATGAAATCAGATGGAAGCATGAAGTGCTCCAAAATCTCCTGATAGCTAGCTGCATTGACCCTGCCCTTGATAAAACACAGTGGACCAACACCAGCAGCTGACATGGCACCCCAGACCATCACTGACTGTGGGTACTTGACACTGGACTTCAGGCATTTTGGCATTTCCTTCTCCCCAGTCTTCCTACAGACTCTGGCACCTTGATTTCTGAATGACATGCAAAATTTGCTTTCATCCGAAAAAAGTACTTTGACCCACTGAGCAACAGTCCAGTGCTGCTTCTCTGTAGCCCAGGTCAGGCGCTTCTGCCGCTGTTTCTGGTTCAAAAGTAGCTTGACCTGGGGAATGCGGCACCTGTAGCCCATTTCCTGCACACGCCTGTGCACGGTGGCTCTGGATGTTTCTACTCCAGACTCAGTCCACTGCTTCCGCAGGTCCCCCAAGGTCTGGAATCGGTCCTTCTCCACAATCTTCCTCAGGGTCCGGTCACCTCTTCTCGTTGTGCAGCGTTTTTTGCCACACTTTTTCCTTCCCACAGACTTCCCACTGAGGTGCCTTGATACAGCACTCGGGGAACAGCCTATTTGTTCAGAAATTTCTTTCTGTGTCTTACCCTCTTGCTTGAGGGTGTCAATGATGGCCTTCTGGACAGCAGTCAGGTCGGCAGTCTTACCCATGATTGCGGTTTTGAGTAATGAAACAGGCTGGGAGTTTTTAAAAGCCTCAGGAATCTTTTGCAGGTGTTTAGAGTTAATTAGTTGATTCAGATGATTAGGTTAATAGCTCGTTTAGAGACCCTTTTCATGATATGCTAATTTTTTGAGATAGGAATTTTGGGTTTTCATGAGCTATATGCCAAAATCATCAGTATTTTAGTTGGTGTGCAATGAATCTAAAATATATGAAAGTTTAATTTGTATCATTACATTATGGAAAATAATGAACTTTATCACAATATGCTAATTTTTTGAGAAGGACCTGTATAGTGTTCATCATATGCCTTAAGCCGGGGTTTTCAACCACACTATACGGCTGTAAATCCTTACAAATGAAATGCACCACTGACTCCGTTATTTTCTTTGCACGAGCTGAGGTAGACAGAAGCGTGATGCTGTTATTATCCGGTGGAGTTTGCCTTGAATCAACAGATGTTGGTGGAGGTTGCAGACAGTGCCGCCATTTCATCTGCTTGATTATGCAAGTTGGTTGTTTCCTGAATAATTTAGCATATTCATTACTCCCTGACTTATTTTAAAACCAAAGTGCTCCCACACGTCGGCTCTGCAAGCTGGAGGCGCACTTATATTTCCCACCATGCTCGCTCCCGCTTACTTTTAAGTCATTGGCCGTGTGAATATATTATTCACCATTGGCCGTTAAGTCATATACGGGGAACTGTTATCTTTGTAGACAGCGAGTTGGCGATCGACAGGAACTGAGGGGGTCGTTTGAGGGATTTGATGAAATGTTAAAGGGTTAGATTACCCAAAAATGAAAAATCTGTCAGTAATTACTCATGTTGTTCCAAACCTGTCAGAATTTCGTTCATCTTCGGAAAACAAATTATAAGATAGTTAAGTATCGATACTAGAGGTTGGAATATCAATAGGCCTACACTAGCATTAAAAAAAAAAATACAATTGCGATTGTTAGCTTTAGGCCTATCTTTATTTTTACACAGCCCTATTCATAGGCTTTTATACAACAGTTCCTTCTGGTTCACGAATCTGATTGGCTGAGAGCCTTTTTCAGCCGTGCGATTAGTGTTGTCAAGCTACCAAAATTTCAGTATTCGGTACCAATACCAGTAAAAATTCACGGTTCTCGGTACCAATTTCAGTACCAAAGCTTAATTTAGATTAAATGTACATATATTAAAATGTTTATCACGGTTACAAAGATGGAAACTGTACATCTGTATTAAAAACACTTTAAATTAAGATTAGATAAAATGACCTAAAAATAAACAGTTTATAATGTATAATATACTGTAGCAATTATTCTCCTTGGGGTTAATTTAAAAATGTACTAATATATTTTTAAAATCAAAATTTTTATCTGTTAACATTATTTAATGCACAATGAATGAAGTGAACAAACATGAACAATCAAGTGTTTGTATTAAATAACATTCACAAACATGAATTAATGTTGTAAAAATATATTGTTCACTCAATGTGTTGATGTTCGATAATCCATTAAGTAATGTTAATGAATGGTATCTTATTGTAGTGTAACCTATACCAATACTATACAGGAGATAAAACGTGTTTTATTTGACTTGACCAAAACTAAAATTTTAAAAGGGCTTTTTAAACCTGCTAAGAGTTATCCAGGCAAGAATAAGCCTAGAACTGGGACTGATATTAATGACATAAATAGGGATGCACCGATACTGATACCAGTACTCGGGTGTCGTTCCGATACTGTGCTCATGTACTCGTAAAACTACCCGATACAACCGCACCTGATACCACTTTAGAGGCCGTTCACATATCGCGTTTTTTGCGCGTGCAAATTCTTTCCACAAGCGCTTGCTCTCCCGCGGCGTCTGTCGTTGCTATGCAACAAGCTTTTATTACGAGGGCGCTTGCCACGCACCTATATTTGAAATTGCGAATTTGCATGTGAACGGCCCCCTATGGCAACGTGACATTAGCCTAATCCAAAATATTTCCATAAGTGTCTCTTTCCTCCTTTCGTGTCAACAAGTGGATTCAGAGCCACCGCATTAGCAGTGCCGCCAGTCGCTATGTCTCAGTGTTTTTATGACAGCGCATCAAGAATCGAATTAACCCGGTACTCGGTACTTTACAATCTGTTTAGACGCGTTCTCAGATGTGAGCTCCAGGCTGTCAGCGGGTGTTCAGCACTCGCGTTCCCGCAGAGAACAGTCCTTCGGGATTTTGCCGCTGGCTCTATATAGTGGTTAAACATGAGAGATAATTAATTTAGGGTATATCAACCGGTCTTGCTATATCAAGCAATCTTTGGTCTTTACTTGTTCCAGAGCAAATCAAGTAAGTGTCATAACTTTATATTTAGGCTATTTTGTTTTATGGTTCGTATTTTTAATTACCTTTGACCATATTTTGATTATTCTCAGGTTAGGTAAAGTAAGCCAAATTGGTCCTAAATCATAAGCATCTGAATTTTCAATAGGTCACAGAAGACTTCTCATCTCACGGAAATTCGTAAAAAAAATTCGAAGTGGCTAAATTGTACGAATTCATACGACCTCACTCGTACGAATTCGTAAGATTTTTGCTAAATCGTAAATATTTTACGAGTTGCCCAATTCGTAGAAGTTCGTACGAATGACGCCTGACCCCGCCCCTAAACCTACCCATCACGTGGGTTTAGACAAACCGCACGGTACGAATTCGTACAAATTAACCACTTTTTACTCACTCGTACGAATTGGTCGTGAGATGCTTCAGCTCACTTTTTTAGAAAGAAAAGACTTTTGGCAGGTGAGCTTTTTAGTTTCAATTAAATATAGTTTTATTATGTACAGGTTAACTAGTTTACATGTAAAGTACTAGTATATAAAAAACAAGACAAAACATCAAAAGTAAATCGTTTACAAGAGTTGTCTGTCAGAGGCTTCAATGGCATGGCATCTAAAGAGTCTTTCTTCAGAATGAGAAGATGATGTGATTTCAGAGCAAGACGATTATGATCTAATTTAATGTCATGATGATGATTTGTGTTATAAATCACTAGTTTGGTCATGAAACTCTATATGGCACTTGACATATGATCTAAAATGCTAAAATAATAATAATAAAAACAAACCTAGAAAATTATAGGGAATTATAGGGATGTGCACGAATATTCGATCTGTAATAATTATTCGAAAAATAAAACATTATTCGAATTTTCTACTTTCCTCACTGAGACGCACTGCTGCTCAAACCTCATAGTTACAACTCGGACTGTTGAGCAGACCCGTCTCAAGCCGATTTGTGACCCAACACCGGTCACACCTGTGGGTCACGGCTGAGCGAGTCTTCTCTACACTCACTTACAAACGAACATTTTCTCGTCTATCGTGCGTCTACATTACACCCGTACCACTAAAAAGACGGATTATACCCAAGACTTCAGTAATAAATTAGTATTAATAGCATCACTGGTAGCATCGTTGCTAACTTACTGTCCATTTGTTAAAATGGCGAATATATCAGATGCATGTTAACTTTTGGTGCAGATGAGAACAAATTTGAGCTGCTTGCGGTGCAGTCTGAGCTGGAAGCTTTAGAGAAGGAGATCCGTGACCTTTTAGAGAGCAACATGACATCATGACTTTGTATAAACATACACGCCACTTTCAAGTCAAGTGGCGTGTTATCTATACGTATTTTGAGCTATCCGTGTGTATGTCAACGCCGAAACGAACCGTCATCTTTTGCGTGTATGTCTTCGCCGTTAAATGTCCGAGTGATTCCGCGTGTATGTGTACACCGTTAAATGTCAGAGCGAAACGAAGCAAAATGTATATCTACATCTGGGGAGCGATATTTTTTTTCCTATGATGGTAGGGGAAGACTCATAAATGGTATTAACCCCAGTGACGGGTAGGTTTAGGGACGGGGGTTGGGGTAAGTCATATATTTATATATACAGTAATGTAACGTTAAGTCAACGGCGTTGATAAACACGCTGAAAAGCGATTATGCGTGTTGATAGCACGCCAAAAATGGAAATACGAATTGGCGTGTCATACATACGCCATTTCATGAGATCAGTCTGTAGAGAGACAAGCTGAGCTGAGAGACCGGCGTTTAGCTCTTGAAACATCACGCACCGATGCACACAAATCAGTGATTAACGTTAGTAACCCGCTGTCCCTGACCTCATCCACTCCGTGCGTTTCTCAGCATTGGTCCCAAGCGCACAGGTAACGATCAGCTATGGTTTCATTCACTCCGGCTGCGAACGACATAAGGCTGCGGCAGACGGAGGTTCTGAAGGAGGACTTCAGGAGCCTGATCGAGACGGTATGCAGCACATCGCCTGAAACACCGATCATTGAGTCTGGACCGCTTCCGACAAGGGCATGAAAAGTTCAGTAGATTATTCGCGCTAAATTAATGGTTAATTTCATGGTGTAATGAGCAGAAACTGCTCTTTGTAAATAATTGGAATCTGTTTTGGGAGCGACCTAGGCTCTTCCGCGCTGATGGCTTACACCCAAGTAGAATTGGAGCAGATCTTCTGTCGGATAACATCTCCAAGATGTTAAACACCGTTTGACTAGTAACCAAAAGTCCAAATCACAGTCTCTGCTGCACCAATTTAATTGATATTAATACTAGTGTAGAACATTGCATAGAAACTGTGTCTATTCCTCGTTTACTGAGATCAAAGGAACTACTCTGATAAACTGAAAAACCAGTTTTCATCCAACGACCCATCATCAGTCTGGAATGGCCTGAGGAACATTACCAACTACAAGTCACCATCCCCTCGATCTGTGGACAATCAACACCTGGCTGACGATTTAAATTCATTTTACTGCCGGTTTGAAAAGCCCTCATTCACACCACACACCCGGTCTGATCTGCACTTCACACATTCAGCATCACCTCCTGTACTCCAATTATCACTCCCCCCTCCTGCCATCCAACCTGAGCTTAAGGTCTGTGTGGAGGACGTGAGCCGAGTCTTCAAAAAACAGAAGACTAGGAAAGCCTCAGGCCCAGACGGCATCTCATCTGCTTGTTTAAAAGCCTGCGCTGACCAACTGGCCCCGGTCTTCACGCAGATCTTCAACAGATCATTGGAGCAGGGTGAAGTTCCCTGCTGCTTCAAGCGCTCCACTATCATTCCTGTCCCCAAAAAACCCAAAATCACTGGACTTAATGACTACAGACCTGTCGCTCTCACGTCTGTGGTCATGAAGTCGTTTGAAAGACTGGTGTTGGCCCACCTGAAGGACATCACTGGACCCCTGCTCGATCCCTTTCAGTTTGCTTACAGAGCAAACAGGTCTGTGGATGATGCAGTCAACATGGGCCTGCATTATATCCTGCAACATCTCGACAGACCAGGGACTTATGCAAGGATCCTCTTTGTGGACTTCAGTTCGGCCTTCAATACCATCATGCCTGGTCTTCTCACAGCCAAACTGACCCAGCTCTCCATACCATCCTCGATCTGTCAGTGGATCACCAGCTTCCTGACGGACCGGCAGCAGCGAGTGAGACTGGGGAAACACACATCCAAGACACTCACAATCAGCACCGGAGCCCCCCAAGGGTGCGTTCTCTCCCCACTGCTCTTCTCCCTGTACACTAATGACTGCACTTCTAAAGACCCCACTGTCAAGCTGCTGAAATTTGCAGACGACACCACTGTCATCGGTCTCATCCAAAACGGTGACGAGTCTGCTTACAGACTGGAGGTTGAACAGCTGGCTGCCTGGTGCAGTTATAACAACCTCGAGCTGAACACGCTCAAAACAGTGGAGATGATCGTGGACTTCAGGAGGAACAGCTCAGCACTCCTCCCACTCACCATCATGAACAGCACTGTGGAAGCAGTGGAGTCATTCAGGTTCCTGGGCACTATCATCTCTCAGGACCTGAAGTGGGACAATCACATTGACTCCACTGTGAAAAAGGCCCAGCAGAGACTGTACTTCCTTCGCCAGCTGAGGAAGTTCAACCTGCCACAGGATCTGCTGATTCAGTTCTACTCAGCCGTCATTGAGTCTGTCTTGTGCGCTTCCATCACTGTCTGGTTTGGTTCAGCTACCAAATCAGACATCAGGAGACTACAACGGACAGTCCGGACTGCGGAGAGGATCATTGGTGCCCCCCTGCCAAACCTCCAGGACCTGTACTCTTCCAGAGTGAGGAAGAGAGCAGGTAAAATCATCACAGACTCCACTCACCCTGGACACCACCTGTTCGAACTGTTACCGTCAAGACGGAGACTCAGATCACTGGCCACAAGAACATCTCGGCACAGGAACAGTTTCTTCCCACAGGCCATTTCCCTCCTGAACAGTTAAAACTCCTCGCAAGGCATATGCCTGTAAGTGCAATACTCCCACTGTTTAGTGCAATATCCTACAACTCAGGTGATACTTATATGTAGATTTATTTATTTATAATATTCAAAACACTGTAAATAGGTTCATAATCTGTAAATCTGAAAATGTCTATTCTGACTAAACCCAACTGTGATAGTTTTTATTCTCATATATTTATATTTTTATTTTTTATTCTTATAATTTGTAGTATTATGTTTCATGTTGTATTTGTATTTGTATATGTCCACTGGAAGCCTCAGTACCAAAACAAATTCCTTGTGTGTGCAAGCTCACTTGGCAATAAAGCTCTTTCTGATTCTGATTCTGAAATAATAAATCTACTGCGGGATCTAGAAAAAATCAAATTGTTATTAAAACAGAAAATCTCGCTATTAGTGAACAAAAACAATTTCTAAAGCTAGGTCTTCTAAACATTAGATCGCTCACGCCTAAGGCAGTTATTGTAAATGAAATGGTCACAGATAATAGTTTTGATGTACTTTGCCTTACTGAAACCTGGCTTAAACCAAATGAGGTTTTCGGTCTAAATGAGTCTACTCCACCAGGATACTGTTATAAGCAAAGGCCGCGTCTGATCGGTCGTGGCAGCGGTGTTGCAACAATCTACAGAGATATTCTAAATGTTACTCAGAAAACAGGTCACAGGTTTAATTCGTTTGAAGTACTTGTGCTAAATGTTACGCTCCTAGATGTAAGAAAAAAATCCCTATTATCTCTAGCCTTGGCTACTGTATATAGACCTCCAGGGCCCTATGCTGATTTTCTAAAAGTTTTTGCAGACTTTCTCTCAGATCTATTGCTCAACGTTGATAAGGCATTAAGTGTTGGAGATTTTAACATACACGTAGATAACACAAATGATGCGTTAGGGGCTGCGTTTACAGATTTTCTAAACTCCTTTGGAGTCAAGCAAAACGTCATCGGACCAACTCATCGTCTTAATCATACACTCGATTTAATTATATCATATGGAACCAATCCAACCGATATAGATATCATTCCACAAAGTGATGGTGTCAGTGACCACTTCATGGTAACTTGCATATTACGTACTGCTGTAATATGTCACGCTGCGCCACGTTATCGACCAGGCAGAACAATCCTTCCAACAACCATAGATCATTTCTCAAATAGCTTATCTGATCCGTCTCAGCTACTGCCTGAACCCAAACAAACAGATGAACTAGAGGAACTAACTAGCACTATGAGCTCCATTCTCTCTAGAACATTGGATATTGTTGCACCCATTAGATAAAAAAGGTCAGAGAAAAAACAAAGCACCATGGTACAACAATACTACGCATGTTCTAAAGAGAGAAACCCGTAATTTAGAGCGTAAATGGAAACAAACTAATTTAGAGGTCTTTAGAATCGTGTGGAAAGACAGTATGTAATGTTATAAAAAGGCCATAAAAGCGGCCAGGGCGGAGCACCTCAGCAAATTAATAGGAAACAACCAAAACAATCCAAGGTTTTTATTTAACACCGTGGCTAGACTAATAAATAAACAGACGTTATCTGAACAAAATACCTCGTTACAGTTTAGTAGTAATGATTTCATGAACTTCTTCACTGAGAAAATTGAAAGCATCAGAACCACAATTGTAAACGTTCAATCTTTGATCCTGCCTTAAAATTCAGCCGCAATTATCACCCCGCAAGAACAATTACAGTGCTTTACAACTATAGAACAAAAAGAGTTTAATAAACTTATCACTTCATCAAAAGCAACAACATGTTTATTAGATCATATACCAACTAAACTACTGAAAGAAGTGTTACCTATAGTGGATGAGCCTCTTCTCAATATTATTAGCTTAAAAACATCTTAATGGCTAAAGTCTGATTACACTGTATTCAACACAAGCAGGGTTACAGTAATATGTGATTTTGAAACAGTGTTTTTTGCTAGTTGCAGCTCGACACATTTATCATTTTCACATCCTGCTCCAAGTTGTTTAAATAGCAAATGCATTTTCACCCATTTGTTCGCCCATGGGTGTGTTGATCTGAAAACGAGGTATGTTCAGGCACATTGTTGGCACATTGCTATTCTGAGCAAACTGAAATAGACTGAGCCATTAACCAACAAAAACCTGGTCTAAAGTAAATAACGCAGTATTATGCGCTTAGATCGTTAAAATAGGGCTGTTAATGTCAGAATGGCTGTATGTGGGGGGTTAAATGCCATGAATAATGCTGTGATTCACACCTGACTCACGCCTCTTCCCATTGTGAACACTCGTGTGATGGCTAAGAGTTGGTTTGAGTCTGAAACTAGAAACTAGCTTTTCTCCAGTGTGGATCTTCTCATGTTTTTTCAGATTTGATGACTGACTGAATCTCTTGTCACAGTGTGAACACTTGTAAGGTTTTTCTCCAGAGTGGATCTTCTCATGTGTTTTCAGAGATGATGACTGACTGAATCTTTTGTCACAGTGTGAACACTTGTAAGGTTTTTCTCCAGTGTGAATTCTCTGGTGTTGTTTTAAATGATCAGCTGTAGTAAAAGTCTTCTCACACTCAAAGCACATGTACTCTCTCACACCAGTATGAATTTTCTCATGTTTATGTAAATATTGCAGCAGTGAAAAACTCTTTCCACACACAGAACATGAATGTGGCTTCTCCTTCGTATGAACTCTCAGGTGTTTCTTCAGGCTTGTTGATCCATGAAATGTTTTGCCGCAGTGATCACATGAGAACGGCTTCACTCCAGTATGAACGAGCATGTGACTCATAAGATTATGTTTGGTTGTGAAACTCTTTCCACACTGAGTGCAGGTGAAAGATTTCTTGGCTCTTCCTTTCTTAAAAAATATATTTGTAGTCTCAAAAGGAGTCGAATGTTTTTCTCCATGCTTAACATGATGTTCCTCCTCCACTTCACTCAGGTCTAAAAAGAAAAGAAAAGGTTTCATTTCATTTTCAGCACATCAAAATAATTCAATAAGAGAAATATGAAAGTGAGGCCTGATATAATATCAGAAAGCACTAGTAGACAATTGCTATAAAATAAGTGTTTTCATAAATGAATTGCATGAATGAGGTACATTTGATCTTTCACATATTATTTTCAAGGCATTATAGGCACAAAACGTTTCTGAAGTGAGAACAATTAAATATTTAATGTAATATTAACATTTATACAATACTGGCTAGGGGTGTGCAATATTGACAAATACATATATATATATATATATATCGATATTTGTTAGGATTTTTCCGATAATATTTAGCTGAGTCTGTTTTGTTTGGTATAGGCCTGTCATGGATAAATAAAAATGGAAATAAAACCACCAGTAGGTGGCAGCAAGTCCATGTCTTAATTAGTAATTTATTGAATCATTCATTCAAACGATTTGTTCATAATGGCTGACTAATTTAGAAAATATAGCTGCAAGCAGCAATTACCGGGGCCAAGCGAAAAGAAGACAATAAGACATGCAAACATGGCGCGGGCTCCAGGAAAATTATATTTTCATTCAATTCAGGCGGTTGAACCAATCAATGATTGTTAGGCCTGCTGGTATAAAATGAATTGCATTGTCAGCCTGAAATAGACGCGCTCTCTTCCCATGCATTAAAAAATAAAGCGAGTCTTCAGAACAGGCTTGTCCTAGTCGTCACCCTGACATGACAGTGCGTAGAGTTAATTAGCTTATAATGCGAATGACTTACTTTATTCAAGCTTTCTTTCTTTGTGCAAAAAAATAAATAAAGTGCAATGGGCATTAATTAGTCGTAAGCTAAATAGCAGCATGTTGAAATTATGTGCCAAATTGCGTTTTTTATTACAACAGGGTATCTGCACATTTTTTAACAGCAAATTTAATGACTTTTAAGACCTTTTTTAAGTCCTCTAAAAGGCAAATTTAAGACTTTACCACGAAAAAAAAAAACAGGAAAATGTTCAGCACGACACGTCAGTGTTAATTTTGGCAGCCATTTTTGTTTTAGTCTTAGTCTTCATCTTCAGATGAAAATGCTTATTGGTCTTCGTCACATTTTAGTCTTTTTGTCTTTCATAGTTTTTCATTAACTTTTAGTCATTACTCTTAGTCAAACTTCAGTTACCAACATTCATTTTGATAGCTATTTTATATGTAGTCTTTAGACAAAAAATGTCATTATAATTTTTCGCTTTTGGCCAATTCAACTAAGCTTATGAGAAATTTGAATCAAGGTAACAGGCTGTATTGACATTGCACTCTTTAGCAGTAGCACTTGTGCAATTCTACATATCCCTGTTCCTTATTTCAGTGGTTCTCCAATTTTTTAGTGCCGTACCCCCTCTTCCACTTAGACTGCAGTCACACCTTTTCCGTTAAAGGAACAATATTTGCCCCCTTTAATCAATTTTATTCAGTTCATTTTTTACCTTTATAAAATACTTTTATAAAATAAATAATGCTTTAAATAAAACAATGTTCAATAAATATGCAATGATGGTAAAAACAAAGTGATACTTTTAAATATTAAATTAAAATCGCCAGTAGGTGGTGGTTAAGTCACTGTCTTTATGAGTGAGTCATCGAGTCATTCATTCATTCATTCAGTAACAAAGCAAGTGGGTGTATTTATGAACGGATCATTGAATCTCACAATTCGTTCAAAGCCACAGATTCGTTCACGAATCACTGCTGTGTGCTGCAGTTCTGCTGTGGCTTTCGTTGCAAAATAGCAATAATATGATCAACATTAAAAACACTGCTGGATATCAGCCTGCATTTTGATCGCCGATTTAGTCGCACAAACGGCTCGTGACAGAATAAAGACTAACTGAATGACACTTTAATTAATTTATAGAAAATATCAAATGAAGATCACTGAACTCCAGCTTACTTGTCTTTGTTTTCAGATCATCCGCGCTTCTTCAGCAATGTAGACAGAGCGCTGCCAGATACTATTGACAAGACCGGGCAGAAAACGTGTTCTTTTAACAGAAAAACTCTGCGTGGGGATTTCAATTATTTAAATCTGGCAACCGTAAGCATGAACGCTCGTAAACACAGTCTGTAATGTGTTGTTTATGTGTTGTGTCTCCTTTATTCGACAAAAACAAGAGGTTTTGGTCAAGTTTGTATTTTTTTAAACACACTTTCGTGGGTATCGTCTCTCTTCGTTTTGTCTTAGGGAAAAAAAGGTTGTCAACGAACATTTTTCGTCATAGTTTTCATTAACGAAATTAACACTGCAACACGACACAGAATGGTGTGGCGAAGCATAGCGGCACAGCACACCAGTGCTGGTGTGGCAAACCATCAACGCAACGCGTTCATCAATCACTCGTCAGTCACCTATGGATGAGGTTGAGGTTGCACCCACCTAGATCAAAGTTCTGCCCCCAAATGGCGCGCTGTTCAAATTGCGGTTAAAAAAAAAACGGATGACGAGTCGGACAAGAAATTTAAGGTCCCACACATGAAATTTAAGACCTCCTTATCGGAAATTTCAGATTTCAAGACATTTTCAGACCTTAAAAATCGGAAATTGCATTTAAGACGTTTCAAGACTTTTTAAGGACCCGCGGGTACCCTGTACAATGATAAAATTGTACAATAGCCTGGTAAGGTAAGGTCAGGTTTGCCGATGTGCGTTTTATTTAGACTATTTATTTTTGTCCTTGTGCGCCGATCGGCGATGGAGTTCACTACTGATATTCTGGGGATACATACAACATAGCCAATAGGCTATACTAGTAGGGACTTTAAATATCTTTGCTGCATTGAATCAGTATCCTTTCTAGAGCAGACAAGAGCTTCCTAGCCTCGCGGCTCGCGTCAGCAGCGCCTTGCATCGCCCTTGGACCTTAAAACAATCAGCGGATGGGTGCGACTTTGAAAATTGATCAAAAAAAGTCATGAATAATGCTGTGATTCACACCTGACTCACGCCCCTTCCCATTGTGAACTCTTGTGTGATGGCTAAGAGTTGGTTTGAGTCTGAAACTAGAAACTAGATTCTCACCAGAGTGGATCTTCTCATGTGTTTTCAGAGATGATGACTGACTGAATCTCTTGTCACAGTGTGAACACTTGTAAGGTTTTTCTCCAGTGTGAATTCTCTGGTGCAGTTTTAAATGATCAGCTGTAGTAAAAGTCTTCTCACACTCAAAGCACATGTACTCTCTCACACCAGTATGTCTTTTCTGATGTCTTCGTAAATAAAACAGCCGTGAAAAACTCTTTCCACACTCAGAACATGAATGTGGCTTCTCCTTCATATGAACTCTCAGGTGTTTCTTCAGGCTTGTTGATCCATGAAATTTGTTGCCGCAGTGATCACATCTGAACGGCCTCACTCCGGTATGAACTCTCATGTGAGCATAAAGATTATGTTTGTATGTGAAACAGTTCCCACACTGAACACATTTATGTGGCTTTTCTCCAGTGTGGATTTTCTTGTGTCTATTACGGGATGATGATTGCCTGAAACTCTTCCCACACTGATCACATGTGTATGGTTTCTCTCCAGTGTGGATCATCATGTGTTTCTTCAATTTTTTTATTTTTATGAAACTCTTCCCACATTGATCACATGAGAACGGCTTCTCTCCGGTGTGAACTCTCATGTGAACCTCAAGATCTTGTTTGCTTGTTAAACTCTTTCCACACTGAGTGCAGGTGAAAGATTTCTTGGCTCTTCTTTTCTTTAAAAATGTCTTTTTAGTCTTTGAGCGACTCAAAGGTTTTCCTCCAGGTTTGACATGTTTCTCCTTCACTTTACTCAGTTCTTCACTCTCCTCCTTCACTTCACTCAGTTCTTCTCTCTCCTCCTTCACTTTACTCAGTTCTTCTCTCTCCTCCTTCACTTCTCTCAGTTCTTCACTCTCCTCCTCCACTTCTCTCAGTTCTTCTCTCTCCTCCTTCACTTCTCTCAGTTCTTCTCTCTCCTCCTTCACTTCCCTCAGTTCTTCACTCTCCTCCTTCACTTCACTCAGTTCTTCTCTCTCCTCCTTCACTTCACTCAGTTCTTCTCTCTCCTCCTTCACTTCTCTCAGTTCTTCACTCTCCTCCTTCACTTCCATCAGGTCTGAAATGAAAGAAAAGGGTTTAATTTCATTTTCAGCACATCAAAATAATTCAAAGAGAGAAATATGAAAGTGAGCCCTGATGTAATAGCAGAAAGTACTAGTAAAACTGCTATAAAATATTTACATAATACTGGTGTGTTTTTATAAATTAATTGCATGAATGAGGTACATTGATCTTTCAATTATTATTATAGACCATTTCAACGGCTATTTCTTAGATGTAAGGAAGTGACGTGTTTGGCCCTCATACGTTTCCGGTCAGTTAGAGCGCACATTCGAAACAACGGCAGGAGGCACTTTATTTACGGCAATTGTGCAATCATTTCCCTTATTCATGCGAAATAAATGTCAAAATTAAAATTAGGAGCATGTTGTTTGGTGGTTGGATGTTCTCTCAGACCCCGAACTAACTTGCTCTCAGAAATCAAAGCGTTTAGATTTCTGAAAGACGCGCCTGGATTGCAGCAGTGAAGCGAGAAGGATGGATAATAAGCAACTAGCAATATACAGCACACATTTCAATTCTGGTAAGTAAAATACTTTTTCATTGGATTATTTGTATGTTTTTACGTTAACTGTTTAACCCTTCGGAGTCTTGGGCTATTTTGGCCGTTTTTGAGTACTTTTATTTTTTTTAAATTTTGCAACATAAACAAATTTTTTACCATACCAATGTTTGGTATAATTTTTTTCAGCACAACATCACCTATATGATCAGATAATTAGTTTTTCACTTTGATGTACTCTATCAACATACTGGACCCAAAATCACACAAAAAACACAAAATCCGAATAGAAAAATTATAGCTTTTCTACTACAAAAAACACAAACATGCTCAATGGAGCATTTTAAAAGGTTTAAAATGTAAACACAAGTTGTAAATGTCAACTTATACAGGTACAATTCAGATATAATCAACCTATATACAAAAAAATATGATTTACAAAAAAAAGCGGGTGTAGCCATAGGCTTTTTTTCTTTCTTTTTAGCTCAGCCACTTTTTAAAAAATGTTGTGCACACAATTATTCAGAGAGCTATATTTAAGGCCTTGCATTCCCAGAGTATGAGGGTTCACAAATAGTGCAAATACAACATAAAATTTTTAAAATTGAGATAAAATTAAACTATATGCAGCAAAAAGCAGGTGTGGCAATAGGCGTTTTTCTTTTCCTTTTTGCTTAGAAACTCTACAAAACACTTCATGTACAATTACACAGATAGCTACATTACAGGGATTTCATTCCTTGAGTAAGAGGGGTTCCTCTATACTGCAAATATACCATAGAAAAGGTAAAATGAACACAAAATCAAATTATACATACAACTATTTACAACAAATATCAGGTGTTTTTTATTTTTATTTTTTATCTGTGCCACTCCTCAAAACAGTTTATCTAAATCTGCTCCTAAACTACCTAAACTACTCCTAAACTACCTAAACTATCTACACTACTCATAAACTACTCTCAGAATCTACTCAAACTCTTCCAAAAACTAGCAATAATCTCTCTCTCTCTATATATATGTCTCTCTTTATCAACTCTGTAAAATCCTCTGCCTTTCAATTTTGCGTCTTAGCTCAGTTGGCTCCTCCTCCATTCCCTAAAACGTGCAGCCTGAAGAGCAGAGTCAGCAGATTCACACATTTTTCTCCGTTTTGTTTTATGACAAAAACCGACGAAGTTATTAGAATAAATGCAACGCCTGTCGAATCCCATCTTGCGTTCTTTTACGTTCTTTTTGCGTTCATCCCCTCTTGCGTTCTTCAGTATTTTTTTATATAAAGTTTAAATGATCATATCTCCGTTTTTACTTGGTCTATCAACACAAAACAAAAAGTAAAATAGAATTTCAAGCCAGCACTTTCGACAGAAGTGGACGGCAGCGCTCAACGTAACTTTGTTTTTATGCTTCGACGTCTTAAACTGGTCATGTAACTTGATCACGCCGGCGTGATCGGCGACCCCGAAGAGTTAAGTATGATGCAGCATAATTTAAGCTAGAACTGTGGGTTTGTTATTGTTTACATATGCGCTAGACATGTGCCGGTATACGGTAATGCGATACATCGCGGTAATGAATATGCACGATATTGTTATCGCGGGCAGTTCAAAATACCGTGAAAAATAATAAATCCGAATTTAGATTTTTAGAACGCGCATTAGCTTATTTTCCATCAACGGTTAAAAAAACCCACTGCGTATATGCGCAAAACACGTGCGCACTCTGATGTAAACAATCCCCACATGTATAAGCACTGTGTGCATGCAGCGCAGTGCGCAGACTGCGCACTCTAGTCTAATAAACATTCATCACATGGTGAAGAAGCCTGGCGACGCTGACAATTATCTCCTTTCTAAAAGCAGGGCTGCCAACTATGAAGGTAAAAGAGTAGCTAAACTCTAGAGCACGTAGATGTGAATTTGAGAACTTCATAGCATTCAGCGTGAGACTCACGCAATCGACCCTTTTCACACGCTCTCACGCCACACATCCATTTTCTCACGCAGAGAAAGATCGCGGAGCAAAGAGGACACTGACACTGACAGACTACACAGAGCAGAGAAAATATCAGCTCTCAGGTTCTGTCCATTTTATTACGAAATGCAGACAATAAATACCGTTTTGGCGCTTGTAAATGTGACGTGACAGATCGCTGTTGCGCCTCAGTTCAAGTGAAGCGATCATCTGTTACTTTTTAGTTAAAGATATAGTAGCCTACAACTTCCCGAAAGGTATATATGCCTCATACATAATATCGATCAGTGTTTTTCAACCACGGAAAGTGGTCAATAAAACTGCAGGAGAACAAATATGTCACAGAACGTTACATTTACCTCAGGAAAGCCATTTAATGACCAGCACGTTAGTTGACTGGAAAAACTAGCTATAGAGAGGAGAATTTTGCTAAATATGTGCACCATATTTATTATATTTTTACTTGTGTCATTAAGCTACATAATTGTTATTATAATGAAAACCGCATTATATTTAATTTGTTAATTTTAACTTTTAATATTAGCTACCAGCTGATAGGGCTTTCTGTATGTTTACAGCATTATGTAAGATATATTTTTTCTTAAGAAAAATGTACATGTAGGCTATCTACTGTAGCCTACCTAATATTTATCCAAATGAGTCAAGATTGAGTCAAGATTGAAATCAAATCAAGAATTGAACTGAAATCGTGAAAATTGTGTTTAGGGCTGAAACGATTCCTCGAGTTACTCGATTACAAAAATTCCTCGAGGCAAAAACTCTGCCTCGAAGCCTCGTTAAATTCCTATGACGCGCACTACACGCGCGGCGCAGGGATTTGATTGTTTCACACGGACGTTTATTCACACGGACCTGTTCAGGAAGCATATATTTTGAATTTAGTTGGCGCGATGGCGGAGAATAAATATGTAAATAAACAGCAGAAATTGTCTAAAGTGTGGGATCATTACACACTTAATTCACTTAATACACTTAACTCGCTGAAACAAGGTAACGTAGTCTAAGCCTATTGATTTTCGCTGATTTTAATCCCATACTGTATTTGTAGCGATGTCGTGATGCGGTTTGACTAGATATGATTTTTAGCTTTGATGACGTTTTTAAGTAGTAAACGTAACTATCAGGTTCAATTGAAAGAGAGTATAGCCTAAAAAATGCATCACATACGCTTAAACTATTCACTGTACACACCGCGACGTGATGGAGGAACAAATATTGTATTGCAGTCTTTGCTTTGCACATGGTTTGTATTTCACGTCTGCCAAATAGTTACAAACAACAAAAAAAAAATGAAAGTCCCCAGCCTGTTGGTTTTTAATAAAGATTCGGAGTACTCATTTTTCAGTTAAAACGCACGGAACAAAAGTGCGTCAGCTTTTACTGCGTGTTCAACAACAAGTCACGTTACAGCTCTTCTTCAGCGTTAAAGGTTGTATCAGTGATTTCTGGCCCAAAAATAAATGTCTAATCTTTCCTAACGATCCGCTAGCTGCCCGCCCCATAAGTATGCCGTCCAAAAACCGCGTCTCTGTAGGCAGCCTAGGCTCTGAGATCTGCACACAAAAACAAATGGGTACAACCACCACTCAAAACCAAAATAAACAGTGTTCCAATCAATCACTGACAGGGGCGGGTGTTGCTCCGATTTCGCGTCCAGCCGTTCACGAGCGCAAAACCTCACAATAACATGGTTACGGTCCACCATGACACAGAAGAGACTCACACACTTCTCCCTGATGAATGTCCACACAGACATTTTGAATGCTTTGGACATCCATTCCCTCATGAGAGACTTTATCTACTCAGCTCCTGAGCGCCAAGCCACATTTGGAGTAATTTAACAGAGCACCCTGCTCAAGGTAAAATGTTTGGTTTATTAAGACCTGCCGCTGAGCAGTGTAACATAAGCATTAATTTCACACTGATAATTTTGCTTAAAAAATGTATTTGGTTATATTATTGTGTGCTGTGCAAATTGGGCTTTTGAAACGGTGAAAATGTGCATTTGGATATGTTCGTGTCCGCTGTGGACCGTTTTAATTATTCGTAGGCTATTTTTATGTTCTTATTAGCTGTGTTCTGTGACTGTGTGTCTGCGCCCTGACACTGACAGTGCCAGGCTAATGTATATGAGCTGTTAAAAATATTTGCTTTAGTGGATATGTTCTTGTCCGCTGTGCGTGACGGCGACAACTTTTTGGACCCGTTTAACTATGTCTTGGCTATTTGTATGCCAAGTGCACCTCCCACTACAGCACCCCCAACTTAAAACCTCTTCCCACGACCCAGATCATAAATATTTGTCATTGTTATGATGATTTCTGAAGGATCATGTGACACTGAAGACTGGAGTAATGATTTACATCACAGAAATAAATGGCATTTTAAAAATATATCCAAATCCAAAACAATTATTTAAAATTGTACAAATATTTTGCAATATTACTGTTTCTACTAACTTGTATCAATTATTACATTAATGAGAATGATAATTAGCTGAGCCAGGAGAAACTGTACATCTCTTTCGTTTCATACAGATTACATTGCAGGAGAATATATGTTTTAATTTCCAAAAAATATATATAAACTATATTGAGAAATGTCCAACATTTTGGTAACATGGCTGCAAAAATGGGTAACTTGATATAACTGTAAAAAAAACAGCTATAATATTTTATTTGACCTGATTTTGACAATCATTATGAGAGTTTCTCAAACCTCCCTTTACTGACCATTTGTTGAAAACGAAAATAATTAATAATAATAATAATTAAATTCTGTACCCATTTAAAAAAAAGTGATGAAGTGCTTGAATGTTTCTAACATGAATGTTCTTCAGCATCATGAATGAATGAAGAATAAACACCAACCTCTTTGTTCTTCAGGATCTTCAGTGTGTTTCATTCTGCAGGTTCTGGATCACTCGTGTTCTCACTGTCCTCTTTAATAAACTCAGTCTTTACAGATTTCAGCTCTTCCTGATGTTCGTCTTGACTTGTAGATGATGGGAATATTCCAGTGTTTATTGGAGAATTGCAGTGGGAGGAGCTTCGCTGATGATGTAACTAATAGGAGGGGCTTCACTGATGATGAATTGTTCCGGGAGGAGCTACACTGATGATGTAACTGTAGTGGGAGGAGCTTCACTGATGATGTGACTAGTGGGAGGAGCTGATCTGCCTAAATAAAAAAAAATGATCAGTTACTGAGTTTGGTTTTATACCAATTGATAACAGAGTATAAATAAATGTAAAATCTTCCAATTATAAATAATGGTAAAACATTTTTTTTTACAGAATATTATACATTTACAGAAATATACGTAGGGGAGAACAGAGCACAACCTAACACGGGTCTAGTTGTAACACACTTGTTTTAAATATTTCCACACATGCTAGCATGAGTAAACTTGGTGTAACTAACTTAGTGAAAATTGCACCTAAATTCAGATATCTTTGGAAGATATCCAGCAAATCTGGGAACTTAACTGTCAATTTCGTCACCACCTCTTTTTAGTGGAAAATAAACTAGACTTCCCGTAGACTTCAATACAAAATAGCAGCACAAAACTAGCCTGGCTGCGCCCTCCTACGCCCTTCCGTACAATTTCATTTTCCTTCAGTACTACGTCTGGGACTGCTGTATATTCTTAGGTTTCCAGAAATACATTTTTTGTAGGACCAATCAGCGAACAGAGAGAGTGGCTGAGAACGATGACGTTGATGTAGTGCGTGACGTACGTCAGTTTGAGTTGGAGTTCAGTAACGCAGCAGAGAAAGACGTGAGAAAAGCTATTCGGTCAGTTGTTGCAAAACTGCCGAATATACAGAAGTTAAAGCCGGAGCAAGAACAATGTTTGCTAAGTTTTGTTGGTGGCCATGATGTTGTGGCCCTCCTCCCCACGGGGTTTCGGGAAAAGTTTGATTTTCCAGCTCACTCCGCTAGTGGTGAATGAGTTAGCACGACCACACGTTAGCGATTGGCTATGGCAGATCCTGAGTGACTCTGGGCAGATCCAATCGTTTTGAACTTTAACAGAGAACCCGCCTACAAGGAAGTAAACGTTTCTCAATGGAGAGAGGCCAGACTCTCTGTACAAATTAAATGTACGAGAGTCTGGTAGAACCCGGCTAGCACAAAACGGCAGGCGTGAATAACTCCCTTCATTGTTCCCAGCTACAAACTGGTGTAACAACCCCATCCAGTGGCCAGAGGTGTCTTACCCGGACATTTACTCGTACCTCATCGAGTCACCAGGTACAACCATACAACTAGCCTGACTTAGCTTCCCATAGCATCATCCGTAATTCATGATACTTCTACAACAGCAAGCTATGGATGATGGCAGTAAGCCTGGGCTAGTTGATAACCGACATACACATTATCTATCTAAAATAACACGATGATCATGATAGGTCTTTCTAATTAAGCTTGAGATGTCATGCAATACATTATTATTGAGATAATATTGTTCAATAATGTATGTAATGTAATCCTATAGGCTTGTTTTCCCCTAAAAGTGGGCGTAAATCTGTTCACATTCTATGACGTTGCGCCGGTTGCGAGTAGGCTATAGCAAAAGTAAATTTCTTATTTATGTTAATTTTTTATCTCTATTTTTGGTGTTTATTTTTAATTAGACAAATCTGATATTTTAATCTCAATATGTTATGTAACAGTTGATATGGTTCTTTAATGCTTCGCTAACTAGCAGAAGACACTAGCAGGGTTTAAATCACAGTTGTGCAGGCGGGGCATGTTGTCACACGGTGTTACAATGAGCCCCTATTAGAAATATGATATTCTATTCTATACTTTTATGAATTCTATTGAGAAAACATGAGAAAATGGTGAATAAAGACTGAGAATCAATGTTCAGAAATTATTAATTATTATTATGTTTTGAGCTATGTTGTATAGCTGTGTTTTCTGGTGTGTTCGTTGTCAAACTCAAAAAATATTTTATTTTTTATTATAATTGTATTATATTGAGAAAATATTTTAGTTCGTCTTGTATATTTTTTTTATTAGATCAGATAACATTTTAATCTGTCATGTGGTCATGTTACAATGTACTCCATCTATGGGGCATGTTGTCACATTTCACTTCCATTCTTTTGGGGTATATAAAGAATTGAATATACACTGTATTAATAAAACAAAACCACATAATTCTACTAGACGAGTGAAATTAATGTGGGAAAAAATAAATAATATGAACCCTAAGTAGATTTACGCAAACTGAGAAAGTCAAAAGCTTTAGGTTGTGCCCCGCTCTCTCCTACATATAGTAGCCAACAAATCCCCCCAGTCTGCTGACACCAATGAAATGAGCTTTAAGTGTCAATTTACAGGAGATCTGAAGACATCAGCATAATAAATGAGGTGAAAACAGGAACTATTGTCATGAAATAAAGAGTGTTTTCAGCAGATCTGTTAATATTGATGATCCTCAGACTATCAACACTCATTCAACAAGCCATTCAGGATCATCAGCAGATCATCTCACTTTATTCTGAGTGTTTGCTGTTAGAAACACATTATTGAGTCAGGATTAGGGTTGCAAAATTCTGGGAATTTTCAAAGATGGAAACTTTCCATGGGAATTAATGGGAATTTAAGGGAATTAACTAGCCTGGGAAAACCCAGACAACTTCCGGCAAATTTAGATTTGCTCTGAAAGTTAGTCTGGCAAAGAGCTCATTCAAGCTCATTTCCAATCCGCCGAAATCGAGGCACCAATCAGAAACGTTGGGGCGGGCTTTACACGATGACGACAGCGCTGGGATTTTGAAGCAGATTTTGTAGCCTACATTACAAAGATGGATACCGCCGTCGAACATCACTCGTTCGAATCAGCTATCGCGTCTGTTTTAAGCGATTTGAACGTTTCCCTTTTGTTAAAAACCGAGCACAGAACAACAATCGGAGATGTTAAACTTTCTGCCGCTCTGCATACGTCATCTCCTTCATCGCTCTGATTGGTTTTAGGTCTATCTGCGACATCCGTTGGTGACGCCCCTCTGGAAATTATTTGTCTATGACGCTTTGCCAGACCATAACTCAGTTACAACTGAGAATGGTCTGGTTTTAACCAGGCTAGGAATTAACAGGAATTTATGGGAATAAACGGGAATAAAGTGGGAATTTTCAAAGTTGAGGGTTGGCTCTTCATAGGGAACTTAAATATAGTTGAGGAAAGTATATTTTAGCATAATCTTGACTAAAACAAACAGATGCCATTCAAATACACTTGAATATCCATGCCATTCCTCAATCACATGCACATAGAACACTGCTTACTGCATTGCTATTGAGACCACACCCCCTCTTGGGGGTGCATGCACTGTGCATGCCTCCATCACATGTACAGAAGCCCTTGGCACGCTACGCATATAGGTATGGCATACAGGAAAGAACTGTTTATGTTTAATGTATGTGATATTGTGTTATTTATTCTATCTCCAACAATTCTGGATTGATGCAGAGAATTTCAGAATCGAGTCTGAGCTTAGTTTTTAAACACAGATGCGCAAGGTCCGAAACTAACACCCGCCAAGCGCCAAATGCGGGTAGATTTTCCGTTTGGCGAGTAAATCTCTGTCTTGTTCTTGTTTACGAATTATTACACAGGGCGTGCTGTTATCAATGAGGAGACGTACAGCGAGTACCGAACAAACTTTTTATTAGCTAACGTGAAGCCGTCTTTTACATGTCTACTCCAAACAACCCTCTGTCGCCCATCCGCTATCACCCAGCAACCATGCTGAGGCGCCTTAAACCAGTGTCGCAAATATTCAGTGTTTACTTGAATATTACATCCCCTTTGTTTTGAAAAAAATAAAAATACAACACATTAAGTCACCGCAGTATGCATACTCTAATCATTGAAACATTACTCTAGCCTAAACACAGAGGTTGCTGCATTTCACAAAACATCTAGACACTTCTGACACTTATGCACAAGATGCAACAATACTTAGGAACAAAACGTCTATTATTCTCTGACAGCCCATACCAGATCTTAGATTCCATTTCTCTCATAGGGGCAGCGATCCGCCTACACCCCAGACGAATTATAAATCACAAATCAAGAATTGCTCTAGGTCGCACTGCTCGACCCGATCTGGTATAGTATTGTGTGGGCTGGATGTCTCTGTCATTTGAATGCTGTGCTGGTACTTCAGTGTGTATCTGAAGCATTGATGAGTCAGTGCTGTTTTGTTCTTCCTCTAGGTTTGCAGAAACGCAGGTATTTTCCACAGGATCCTCTTTTGTGCTGAGAAGATGACGACGGTTTCTGCGATACTCCCGACCATCTGAAGTGCGAACATGATAGGATCTTTGTGTATTGGCAGGGTGTACAACAACAACTGGTTTCCAAAGTCCGTGCTCTTGAATGCGAACACATTGTCCAGTGTGAAGCTGTGACAGTGGACGAGTCGAGCGATCATAGTACTTTTTCTGATGCTGCTGCTGCTTTACTCTTTTGGAGCGTGCCTCTTTGAAACTGACAATTTCAGGTAGGAGCTGCTTAATGGTGGTTGGCAGTATGGATCTCAGTCTGCGACTCATGAGAAGCTGGGCAGGTGACTTGAAGTTGTCAACGGGTGTATTCCTATACTCTAACAAACTGAGATGGGCATCTTTCCTATCCATCTTGGCTTTTGTCAAGATCGATTTTGCGATCTGCACGGTCTTCTCAGCCAAACCATTGCTCTGGGGGTAATGAGGGCTTGTGGTGGTGTGCATGAAACCCCATGTCTTTGCAAAGTCTTCAAACTCCTTGCCCCGATATTGTGGACCGTTGTCGGAGACCACTTTCTCTGGGATGCCATGTCTTGCAAAAATGACTTTGAGTTTGCTGATGACAGTGGCAGCCGTGATCGTGCTGAGTTTTTCCAATTCAAAGAAGCGGCTATAGTAGTCTACTGTAACCATGTATTCTTCGCTGTTCCAGGTAAAGAGGTCTGAAGCTATCACCTGCCATGGTCTGGTTGGTATTTCGTGAGGAATCATGGGCTCCTTGGTGTTTGAACAGCGTCGCTCCAGGCAGGTATCGCATCTTTCGACCATGTGTTCTATTTGTTTACACATTCCTGGCCAGAATAACACATCTCGTGCTCTTTGCTTCGACTTCTCTATGCCCATGTGACCGACATGAATGCGTGTGAGCATATCTTCTCTGAGTGAGGAGGGTATGACTATCTTCTCACCTTTGAGAATGATTCCGTTGGTCAATGACAGTTCGTCTCGGAAATTCCAGAAGTCGCTAATGTCTGCAGGGCATTTTCTCCTCTCTCCGGGCCATCCATCCAGAATCACCTGTCTGAGCTGGACAAGCTGGCAGTCTGACTCAGTTTCAGCACGGATCTGTTGCAGCCTTGTGTCACTGACAGGTAAGCTTTTGTATACCATGTGAACCTGCAAGTCCATTCCCTCACTGAGATTGTCGTGCTCTGTCTCTATGAACTTTCTAGAGAGGGTGTCTGCCACGGGAATCTCCTTTCCTGGCCGGTGTGTGATAGTGATATCATATTTCTGGAGTTGCAGGATCATTCTTTGAAGTCGCGGCGGAGCTGCAGCTAGTGGTTTTTTCATCACAGCTTCAAGCGGCTTGTGATCAGACTCCACTATGACTTTTCGGCCATATACGTACTGATGAAAGCGTTTGCAGCCGAATAAGACCGCATAGAGCTCCTTCTCTATTTGAGCATAGCTAACTTCACATTCGGTCAGGGATCTCGAAGCATAGCTGAGCGGCTTCCCCTCCTGCAACAGGACTGCACCAAGGCCGTATTTTGATGCATCCACTTGAAGGTGCAGTTCTTTCTGTGGGTCATAGTACGCAAGCACTGGTCCAGGTTCCTTAGTTATGAGATCTTTGATTTTTTGGAATGCGGTGTCGTGCTGGGAATCCCATGTGAACTCGCTGGACTGGTTGAGCAGCTGACGAAGTGGTGCATTAATGTCCGATAAGCAGGGTGCAAACTTAGACAGGTAATTTACCATTCCCAGGACTGTTTCGAGCTCCGCTTTGCTCTTTGGTGGCTCCATGTGCTTGATCGCTGAGACCTTTTCAGGGTCTGGCCTGACTCCTTCAGCGGATAAGCAGTGTCCGAAGTAACGAACCTCAGAGGCACTCATAATGCTTTTCTCTTGGTTGAGCTTCACCCCTTTCTCACGAGACCTTTGCAACATTGCGTGTAAGTTGTCGTCATGTTCCTTTTTGGTTCGCCCGTAAACGAGGATATCATCGACGATTGCAACGACACCATTTAGACCTTCATATGTCTCGTCGATTTTTCGTTGAAATTCATCCTGAGCTGAAATGATGCCAAATGGAAGACGATGAAATCTGTATCGTCCTAGTATAGTGTTGAATGTTGTCAGCTTGGACGATTCCTATGTTAGTTTTATTGCCCAGTACCCTGAACGGGCATCTAAAACACTGAAGTATTTTGAACCCGTCAGTTTGGGCATGATGTCTTCTATCGTTGGCAATGGGTAGTGTGGATGCTTGATAGCTTTATTGAGGTCGCGGGGATCCAGGCATATTCTGAGTTTGCCGGTTCTCGGTTTTTCCACGACCACAAGTGCGTTCACCCAGTCGGTGGGCTCTGTTACCTTGACTATGACCCCTTGTTTTTCCATATTTTGCAGCTCTTCTTTCAGTCTGCCACGTAGAGCCAGAGGTATCCTTCTCGGTGGGTAAACAACTGGAGTTGCATTGGGTTTTAAATGGATTGTGCACTCCCCTGGGAATAATCCAATGCCATCAAATACATCAGCATGTTCCTCCATGATGGACTTGTCCTCTTCAAGTGCGTTCACTGAGAGCACTAGCTTGATTAAGTCCAGGTCCAGGCATGCTTTTAGACCTAACACAGGCGGTGCTTGGGTGTTGACTATGTAAAAGTTCATCAGTGTTTCTCTGTCTTTGTATCTGCACGGCAACACACATGTCCCTTTTACTGTGAGCATTTGACCACCATATCCAGTGAGGCTGTGCTTAGTCGGTGTGATTTTGCACTGACCTTTTAGCATATTAAATGTGTGCAGTGGAATGACATTCACCTGTGCTCCGGTGTCCAACTTGAAACTAATTTCAGTTTTTTCTTCTCCCAGCAGTATATCAGCAAATGCTTGTTCCGTGTCACATGACTTTTGCAAGACTGCATCCACGAAAAACTCTGCATGTGGGTCTTCATCATGAGAAGCCTCTTTGCTCACTGCATGAACATTCCTTTTGTAAATAGAACGACACACTTTGGCAAAGTGGTTGGGTTTCCCGCATTTGCCACATTGTTTACCTTTTGCAGGGCATTTTCCAGAAGGACCATAAGCCTGGTTACCACAGTAACCGCAATTCCTGCCGCGCTCCGCAACGTCATTGCTGCTCCGATGAAAAGCTTTCATTCCAGCTTTTACTGTTCGCTTCTGTGGCTCTTTCTGCGAGATAACTGTGTGCACTGCTTGATCGCGGGGGTTGTATGCGCTGTTTGCAAACGTTTTGAGCTGAGCTTGTGCAACTTCGTGTGATCTGGCCTTATCCATGGCCTTGTCTAACGTTAACTCCGAGCCGACGCTCAGCAGTTTCTCCCGCACTCGCGGAGAGTGAATGCCAAACACGATGCGATCTCTAACCATTTCCTCGCTGTCTGCATAAGCACAGTCTTTCACTAATAGTCTTAGTTCAGTCATAAATTGCTCAAAACTTTCATTGGCTCCTTGAATTCGCTCATGAAATTTATATCTGGCGAAAATTGTTTGTTTTGGGCATCACATATGCTTCGTACTTGTCGTAATATGTTTTCAGTACCTTTGCTTCATCTGTCGTTAGTGCCCAAGTGTTGAAGATATCTCTTCCTTTCTCCCCTATCCACAGGAGCAAATAACTGCACTTTTCGTCTTCGCCTCGTGCCTTTAACGGACCCGCGAACATGAGCTCTGCATGCTGTCTGAACTTACGCCATGCATCTGGTAAGTTAGACGACTCCCAATTCATGTGCGGCGATGGTACTGCTGCAAAATCCATTTTAGTTACTTTTCTTCTGACACCATGTCTTGTTCTTGTTTACGAATTATTACACAGGGCGTGCTGTTATCAATGAGGAGACGTACAGCGAGTACCAAACAAACTTTTTATTAGCTAACGTGAAGCAGTCTTTTACATGTCTACTCCTAACAACCCTCTGGCGCCCATCCGCTATCACCCAGCAACCATGCTGAGGCGCCGTAAACCAGTGTCGCAAATATTCAGTGTTTACTTGAATATTACAATCTCAAAAGGCTAGCCGCCACACTGGCGGGTGAATGTTCCAGACATCCAAAGTCTTGCGGAAGTTCCGGGAGTCTACCGCATATTGATAGCGGCTCCCTTATCCCCGCAAATTAGTTCAAATCTCCAGGATCAAGAGCGCGCTCATACTGTGCTCCAAACCGTGTAGCGCGCGCACTGCAGAGAGGGAGAGACACCGTGTGTGTGTGTGTGTGTGTGCCTCAAGAAGCGTGTGTGAACCTTCTTCACACCAAAAATAGAGCAACACTAAATATATTTTTTTAACTTAAATAATTAACAAATTAAGAAACAAAAAGAAAACACTGAATCAGTTTGAAGCTCTGAAAAAAACAGCTTTTTTCATCAGACTACGTTCATCAGACTACGTTTTTTCTTCAAATAAAAATAGCAGGCCTACCTCAATCCACAGCTTGTCTAGTTTTTACTTAAAAACGTTACATTTCTACATGATGTGGGGTGAGTCTGGGTCTCTGATGGCACAGATGTCCCGGGAATACAGAGATAACGTCTCGCTAGAGTGGCCAACTTCCGAAAGCGCCTTTCATTTGCTTGTGGATGTTTGCTTCGCAAGTGATGCATTGTACTTGCACTAGGCCTACTGCTATTTTAATACCGCATAGCATATTTTGCAAGTAACTTCGTCGCCCTTTCTGTCGAAATGGTCCCACACATTAGCTACTTCTTTTCGCTCGCTTCATTGTGGTTGCTCAGCGAAATATGTATTTAGGCGAGTGTGGTTGCGCGTGTCGACGCACCCCATGATTCAACAAATATAGGCTATATACTGTTTTCTTTTAACCATGCAGCAAACAAACAAAAAAGCTAAATGTGTGTGTGTATATATATACACACACACATTTAGCTTTTTTGTTTGTTTGCTGCATGGTTAAATATATATTATTATAAGTATATATATATATAAATTTTTTTTTTTTTTTTTTTTTTTTACTTTTAATCTGTTTAACTGATAGTATTAATCTGTAAAAATGTTTACTTTCGGTAGAGTATCTGATAGTTTTACAAAACCTTCAAATGTACTGTTATGAGCACTAGTTCCATGCTCACATCTTCCATGTCTTACTATTTGTTGCTCTGATTTGACTTCTATGTACTCTTATTCATTCAACATAATACTTATCTCAATTAAATGTACTGAAATGAATGTATATGTGACACGTAAAGGCTGTTTATTATTTTGGCCGGTAAAAAATATGCTTGGCTGGTGGATTTTTTCATCTACCAGTCCCCCTGGCAGGTGAGACAAAAAGTTAATTTCGGACCCTGCAGATGCGTGATGACGCTGCGCGTGCTTTAGAAACAACCGTATTCTGCTTGCTTCTAATTTCTCTCTCTCTCACACACACACACACACACATGCACACGCACGCGACACCGCTCGAACCTTCCGAAAAATAATCTTTCATAAAGTTCGATGTTGAACCGAATTACAAGGACATTCGCGGGCTTCATTGCACAGGTTTTGCCGCTTTGCTTGATGTTAGTCTTGCAGTGCGCGGTCTTGCCCGCCGGAATTTTCCTTACAAATGCTCCACGAAGGCATTAATTATATCTTTTGGAATGCAGTTGACTTATATATTAAAAATATGAAAATCACTGAGAACGCTGCTTTCATTTTAAAATACTTGAGCGTGCTTTGTGAAGACCGCCCGTGCATGCGACTGTGAGCGACTCATTGGTTAAATGTACTTGCTTCTCAAAATGCTTTTATGACTTGAAACTAATGTAAACACGGTCAGTTATATCTTAAACCAACAGGACGAACCACATTTACAATTTTAAAAGAGACATGTGCATTAGTGTGAATGCAGCTTATCGTATCTAAACTGAGGGGGAAAAAATCACTCCAGCTCTTGAATGAAAAACATTCAGACAGCCTACTTTTAAATACTGAAGGGCAAGCACTCTTTATTTATTGCTTGAAATGTTCAAGCACAGAATTGTGCATTCACAGAATGGTCATCAGACCATGATACTTTAATTAAAAACCTCGTCTCCTCCTCTCCCCATGTGCTACCACGGCTCATTTTTCCTGCCACCTTCTGTTTTTTCGGCTATGCGGGAACCACCGGAACTTCCTGTAAAAGGTCTGAAAGTCCGAACCATACAGAAATGCTTTCACACTAGAAACGAACCAAACCTTTGTTCTGTTTGATCCGAACCGAGACTACCTCTTTTCGTCGGACCAAATTTCCTCTTTTTGGTCAGGACTGTGGTCCGGGGGAGGTTTCACACCTGTAATTTTGATTCGGACCAAACTGAAAAGTCCGAAAGTCCGGACCAAACAAGGTAGGTGTGAAAGGGCCCTTAGCCTACGCAATCTATTTAAAACCATTTACAATCATAATAAAACATAGTGCTATCATGAAATCTCAATGGCTGTGAATCAGTTAAAATAAATATAGGCATATGCGCTGTTTTTTTCCCCCCACAGAGAAGCACGAACCTTTAATTACATGCGTGCAGATTGTTTTTAAAGTACCTCAGCTCCGTTCACAATAAATGCTGCTACACTCATTCTCAGTCTCTGCATGTGCTGGAACGCAAAACCTCTGACGCGTGTTTCATAGCTGGACTGTCATCATATGCGTGACAGTGTCTCGGGTTTCTCAAACTCAATCTCTGCGTGCGAGTTTGTCTGCTTATAACGTTAATCTGCACGCAGTGTGCGCCGTTTCACAATAGTCGTAGCGCAACTCATTTGTAAATCTACGCCAACACAGGAGAATATAAATATCTTTCTGAAATATATGCGAATTGTTGTTCGTCGCGATTTTAAAATAAAAGTTTAACCCTTGCACTGAGTTTGCATGTTTTGACCTGCACGTTCTTGTACAAGAAATTACAGCAGCTGTTGCATTTCTATCGTACAGAAGTGACCAAATATTAAAGATTAATTTTATATTTGAATTAAATTTTGTTTGGCCAATATTAAACAAGGATTTGATCGTGCCTTAATGTAGCCAAGCATTTATTTTACATGGTGTATTTTAACAGTGTTGTTCAAAAAAACCCATATGATTACTTTGATACTTTATTTGAACAAATAATTATTGCTTGTTATATATTACACTTTAATACATATTTAAATGTTTTTAATGTATTAACCAACATGAACTAACAATGAACAATACATTTGTAACTGTATTTATTAATCTTTGTTAAAGTTAGTTTCATTTTTTTTCCATGTTAGTTCACAGTACATTAATGTTAACAAATACAACCTTTGATTTTAATAATGCAGTAGTAAATGTTGAAATGAATATTAAATTAAGATTAGTAAATAATGTAGAAGTATTGTTCATTCTTAGTATGTTAACTAAGGTAGCTCACTAATAAACCATATTGTAAAGTGTTACCTATTTGTATACCTATATATAAGTCATTTTAAAAGCTGTTGTTCGCTTGGATCTATTTCTATTACCACAATATTTTGTCCGATTACTCGATTAATCGATGGAATAATCAGTAGAATACTCGATTACTAATATAATCGATAGCTACAGCCCTATATTTAACCCAATATTCCTGTTTTTGTTCTTCCATGAAACAAGTGATTGTTCAGTAAAAAAAATAAAACTTGTTCTGTTCTACTTACAAATAAATCTGTTGAAATATCTGTTGAAAACATTTTGCATGGGCGTTTTCTTATGACTTCTGTTTATATTTATGCTTTGATATGATACAATGATCAATTACATTACAATGAATTCCCAGTTAGTTCCCCTAAATTCCCATTAATTCCCATGGAAAGTTTCTAATATGGAATATTTTCAAAATTCCCCAGCTTAACTTCCCATGGAAATTTTACCGGAAATGTTCCACCCCTTTGCAACCCTAGTCAGGATACATGATAAAAGCCTGTAAAACTGCTCTAGTGAAAGATAGTGTCCTTTCTCACATGACATGGATAAAACATCAATACAAATGCACTAATAACAGGCAAGTAACACGAGAATGAACCTCGTTGGTTCTTGCAGAAGCTCAAACGTGCTGCGTAACACCAGAATGAATCTCATTAGCTCTTTTCAGTATTATTTTTTTCCAACGTTGACAAAAATAAAACCACTTCTGCTGAACTTGTTGACTTTCATGCTTGATTTTCAGTCACAATTTCTTCAACAAACAATGGCCTTTGACTCTAGAAGCAACATGGTCAGTTGGTGTAACTGGTTTAAATTGTCAATTGGCGTAACCAGTATTTTTCATAAAAATATAATTATATACAGGAAAATTAATGTGGAATAAAATTGAATAATCTAGTTTAGTGTAATAATATGGTTTTGAACAAGTTTTACATAATTTGTCAGATTATTTAGAAAACAGGTGTTTTCAGCATATGTCCTGCCAAATATTGCAAAAACACATTAAAAATTGCATTTAGAGAACTCTAATAAAATGCATTTTCGTGTGATATATTAAAATTGTAGGGCTAGACCAGAATATTCGAATATTCGTTCAGTGGGTTGGTATTTAATTTGAAAATGTGACATTCGAATATTCTTTTTTTTTTTGGCATCCCCCTCGAAACGGTTCTCATTCGCGCTTGAATACGTTTTACACTATAAAATCTGGTGAAATATACTTAACATATAATTTCGCTACTTAAATAAATATATTTGCTGCTTCTACTAAAAGTGTTCCTGCAACGGGAGTATCCTCTGGCTAGAGCGCAGAACAGCGGAGTTTGTGTGGACAGAAGTGCATGCCTGAGCTTGTATTTTGGGTTAAGCTGCGTTGCTTTGACACTGTGGAAAATAGAATAGAAACAAAATTTATTATCCTTTTTACCTGTTATTATCAATCTAAATTAATCTACTGCGAAATATAGGCGACTTTGAGATTTTACTAGAACATCAAGTTTATTTTTCGTTTTTCAAATTATAAGAATACTATCTTTTGAAGGCAGATATTTCCTTATTAAACGTGAGACAAAGGACACATTTCATCTTGTATGGATCCTTACTAATTCCACTAAAAGAAAATAATTCGCTAAGGTACGGCCACGGGTGTTCTTGATCCTGGGGCTGATTTTGGATTGTGTTCGCAGCTGAATCACGTTTTTTCCTCCATTTTCTTCCACTGACTGTTATCATTTATCTAATTTCCAGGTCAAGGTGCTGTGCATTGTGGCAATAGATGCAACATGACATCACTTCAAAAGGACCAATGAACATGTCTGACCAATTTCAGGGAATGTGAGAACGAATCTCATTAGCAGAATAAATAACATTTAAATGAAACTGGGCATCAGCGCAATTCAATTGGTTTGGTAATAGCAAGGGAAAATAGAATGAAGTGATCTCCAAAAAAGAAGTAGGCCTATTTTTTGACTGTAAATAAAATTGTAAGGAGTAAAAAGTACTTTTTTTTCCTTAAAATGTTTAATTAAGTAAAAGTATTGATTTTTAATTGTACTCAAGTAAAGTAAAAATCCCCAAAAATAATAGGCTACTTAAGTACAGTAATCAAGTAAAATTACTCAAGTACTTTACACCTCTGGATTAAATATTTAATATTTCTCATTCTTTGGCACAGTTACACCATTTGACCTGACCATTCTGCCTTAACTTTTGTAGAAAATGGAGCAAATGTCATTTTTAATTACATAAAATCAAATTTTAACATACTTGATGCATGCTTTTAAAACACAATTTTCGAAATTTCTCATCTTGACAAACCTTGGACCTAAAATTAGAAAAAATAGCAACAGCAAACCTTGAGATCGTTCCCCATCAATTCCCCTCACAGATCTCAAACTTTGCCTTTTGTCTCAGTTCTCACAACAAACATCGAGACAATCACACAAACGAACACACACTCGCTCAGTTCTGAATGAACTCCACATGTTCTCCTCATGCTCGCTGCTGCTGCTGCACTAAATGTGTATTTCAGGGGGAAGACGCCAGAAAAGACACACAAGGATCGGTGAAAACAATACAGAAATGAGTCTGTCGCTTAATCAAACTGTATAAAGTGTGTGTGATGGTTGTATAAATATGAGAAATACCGTGAACTGCTCTCCTCAACTTCTGCTTCTGCTTCTTCTGTTGATATTGCGGCAGCCTGAGACTAGACGCTACAATGGCGTATTGCTGCCCTCCTCAGTTCATTAGAAGAATTAATATATTTAACAGATTATATCCTTATAGTAGTACGCTGCAAAAAAGTTAAGAACAAGTTTTGTTGTCTCCTAGTCCTTAGTACAAAGTAATGATTCATAAATAACTTATCCCAGCTTCCGACAGCTCTGAGTAGGCTACATGGGATTTATTTTCTGTACGATGACATAAACAGTCCAGTGCATGGCTCACACAGTTTCTACTTCTCCACATATGCCCGTTTTACAACCATCCTTCCTAAACCTACACTAATTTATATTTATATGGCTTTGAGGTTTGCTGTGCAATGTAATTTTAGATGATCACATGAACTGATTTAATGAAGAAACCACATGCTGAATATCATGTTCGTTGATGTATTATTCCTCTCTAAGCAAACTTATTCCTGATTCATTCATTTCAAATTCATGGTCAGTTGAATTGTACCTGTCATGATCGCATCAACCTGCTGTTTTAATGATCTTACACAAATAAATTTGGTACATTTGGAAGAAATTAGGACAGATTTCTATGGAAGATATGCTTCAGTGATGATGTGACTGATGTGGGAGGAGTTTCACAGACCATGTGACTGTTGTGGGAGGAGCTGATCAGACAAAAATATAAATATCAGTTACTAAGTTTGCGTTTATACTTCTAGAACAATATAAATAATGTACTGTTAATTCTTGCAAAAATAAATAATGTAAAGAAAAACAGTTGAAAGTGTTCTTGGTTCTTGGCAAAATCAAAGTTATTGGTTAGAGTCTCAAAGAAATCTCTCAGAGTCGAAGTTCCAGGTCTCAGAAGAATTAGCTTTATAAATAAATAAACAAAACATGTTAAAGTTTTGTAGTACAGAAACTTATGATCATAAAACGTTTTAAAATAAAGAGCATCACAAAGCATTAGTTAAAATTTTCCATGTCAAACTATATATTTATATTCATGTATAGGTTTAACCCTCTACTGCACGGTGTTGCCATATGGCAACATACCCTTTCTTTGGACATTTTTTGAAATTTGAAAATAAATATGAGCTCTGATTAATCTTAAATTCATGGTAGAACCTGGCGGTAACCAATGATATGCTTTGATGACATCACGACATTACACACACCCTTGCAACGTCATTCTTTTCACACACTTTTGATGACTCCAGCTGCTGAAAAAGTGCTTGTGTATATGTGAAGATTTTCCTCATTTTTTTCATATTTCTTCGGAATAAAAAAATACATCAAGCATCTGGGGTAAGTTCTAATCTTATTTCAATCATTGTCACATTGTTTTGATACTTATATTACCTTTTTATTTAATAAAATAGGTGTGTTGCCATATGGCAACATTGTGCGGTAATGGAACAATATTTTGCCCATTCTAATGCAGAGTAGCTTTGTATGAATGACAATGTATGGATGCACTGATATAGTTGGATGGTTGTATTCTACTCATATATTTATATATATTTTTATATATTTATAAAGTAAAGTAAAAGTAAAGTATAAAAGTAAAATATATATCCGTCTTGACCGCTTTGATCACTGGCCAGAGATGGGTGCACCAAATGGAAGGTGCAAGAATCCTGGCTGCAAGGGCATCGTCAGAGGGGTTTGCTCTAAGTGCAAGGTGCACCTCTGCTTAAAAGGTGGGGTATGTGATTTGCAAAACGGCCGGCAGATTTTGAAAATACACAACTCAAAAGGTCCTACCTTCTTTCCTCCAACGCTGGCCCTGACTCCACCCACTCGAAGAGGGGCATGGGGGAGGGGGGTATGGTACGACCGTTTGATTGACGCACTTACTGTCCAATGATTCTAGGTGGTCTTGGAAATGATTGGCTGTTTTTCGAGTTTTTTCGAGTTTTTCGAGTCCTGCCCGTTCCACAGATGATTAAATTTTTTAATTTTCATGTCAGTGCTTCTAACTCAGTGGCTGTAAGTGGGTTAGGAATAGGATTTCAAGTGATTTTGAAAAAATGGTCAAAAAAGAAAATCACATACCCCACCTTTAACAGAGAGAACAACTGCTTTAAGGCGTTTCACATCGAGTAGTTTCACTTGAACAGTTCTTATGAGTTTGCGTCAGATGTTTTGTAAATGTTGTTGAAATAATCGTTTCACATTGAGTAGTTACACTTGAACAGTTCTTATGAGTTTGCGTCAGATGTTTTGTAAATGTTGTTGAAATAATACTTTGAAAATTAGTTTCATATTTTGTACACAAAGCTCTTGAAAACATTTTAAATAATAAAAACAATTTCATTTCTAAAAGACAGGTCTGTAATCATCTATGAATTTCATGTCATTTTGGGAGAAAACGCATCAGGCTGTTCCATTGTCGCACAATGTTGCCATATGGCAACGCCCCCCAAAAAAAAAAAAAAAAAAAAAAAAAAAAGAAATGTTAATTTGAGTCTATTTTATATATAAAAAAACACTGTAAAATTTTTTTCCATGATTGCATAATAATGCGTGCAGTAGAGGGTTAAAATGTCTCAGGTGACTCATTATAGGCTCAATGTAAAGTATTTAGCAGTGTCTGTTGTTCCAGTGTATTTTGGCAATGTAAAGTCGCCTAACTAACACATTTGATCTGCCAAAGGTATAAAAGAAGTAGAAATAAAAAGGCAGCAGCAACACTTGAGATCGATTCCCATCGATCCCCCTCACAGATCTCAAACTTTAACTTTCTTTCTCGACATTCAGTAACAGTTCTCACTCCAAACATCGAGACAATCACACAAACGAACAAACACTCGCTCAGGTCTGAATGAACTCCACATATTCTCCTCATGCTCGCTGCTGCTGCACTAAATGTGTATTTCAGGAGGAAGACGCTAGAACAGTGTTTGATGGTTGTGCAAATATTAGAAATACCGTGAACTGCTCTCCTCAGAAGACTCTTCTTCTTCTTCTTCTGTCTTTTATTGACACTTCTTTTATTTGCAACCACTGCTCTAAACAGTGCAGGGGCGCAACTAGCCAGAGGGGTATTCAGCAACAATTTTGGCGCTATAGATAAAACAAGCTATAAGCTGCATTGGCATACTAATACCAGTGTTTCTCACAGGATTTTTGGTAAAGCTGTAGCACTACAGCTTTACCAAAAATCCTGTGAGAAACACTGGTATTGCTTTGCCAATGCAGCTTATAGCTTGAGTGGACCTCTGTCCCTCTAGGGCGGTTCGGGGGAGCATGCTTTTTAATGTTAAATTCATCAATCTGGTGCACTCTGAGAGATTAAAATAAAAAGCTCCAACCCATATTCAATGTGAAAATTAAAGGGTAACTAAACCCCTGGTTAGAGCCTGACTCCACCCACTGGCGATATTTGAAAAATGCTGGAAAAGTGGGCAGACCCCACTTAGGAAATAAATACTCTATCCTGATCGTTTTCAATACTCGCAATTCCAACTCCTGACTTGTTACAGTGGTTTTGATGAAACAAGATGGTTTTTACACTGCCAAGTGCGTGGTAGCTCGTACCAAGGGCGTGGTGAGCTGGAACCTGCTTACGTCACCAACAACCGCAAACATCAAATAGGAAAATTCAACTGCAATAGCCACCGTTCAACCTGAAGAGGGCAGCACTCAGACGTTTTTACACCATATATTGTAGAATTAAAACACTTTATACCCAAATGTCAAAAAAGTTACTCGAATCAATGAACGGCACTAATAAAGCCCCATTCTTACAGATCATTAACTAAAAAAAGTTGGTTTAGGGTTTAAAAATCAAATCTGTTTTAGTTACAGCGTCTGTCTACATTACACTACATATTACTAGTTATAATATTAATCCCATGATAGTAATAGCCATATATTATAAAACAAATGCAGTGAAAAATAAAGGACACTTTTTTATTTTTTACGCTATTTCTCTGCACATTCCTTGCGTTTCTTCTCCATCTCTCAGACTATTTTGAGTGCATTTTGACTGCACAGTATCTCAAAGCCCAAAGGGGGAGGTGTTTAAAGATGTGATTGCCCAGTGCCCAGATTGACAGCCTAGTGTCAATCAAGAAAAGAACCAATGGGCCATCACTGCTAAGAGACTTTCAAGAGTAAAATTAATAAAATGATAAGTATTTATTCTTGCAAGAATAGGTTCCGTCCAATACATAGAGCTACCCATGCAGAGGAGTGACACCCAGAACACAGACCAGAGCAATCTTTACACTGTTCTTTCCAAGGCTGTTTTCCCCCAGGCCTGCCTCCCCAGTAACTTTCCACAGACATTATCATATGATAGGCGAAAACAAAGGAATCTATATTGCTTGTTTAGATTTATTACTAACTAGTCCCTTTAGCCCCCCTTGCCTAGAGGACCTCTGACCTGGTACGTTTTCTGGTATCACTCACCTGCCTCCCCAGGCATTATGAACATACATAAAAATCAGGAAAGTCCCCAAATAACAAAATCACATGACATTCCTTTGCATTATCCATTGTAAGTGAATGAATAGAAACACATGACCTAGTAATCAAACACTGATCAATGTAAAATTAAAATTTCCCCAAACGCAACCACCCAGCAGAGCATTACAATAATCTAGTCTTGATGTCATGAACGCATGAACTAATTGTTCCCTTTCGAAGGGAACTCAACAATACGTCAACGACGCTATGGGGAACGCCTCAGGCGTGACAGGTGTCTGAAATCACTATCAAATCACGTCAATCATATTGACCGGCGACAGCCCGTGAATCATTAGCGTGAATGATTAACGTGCGACCTGGAAGTATAAAGGGGCGCCTTGCAAACATGACAAATCATCTCATCGTCTTCAGGGACTGTCTGTTTGAAAACGCTATTCAATGAAACGGTAAGAAAATTAAATGTACAGCACACGAGTGTGCTTTTCTTGCCTGGGAGAAGAGCGCGCACGGGAGATTCTCGAGGGAATCCTCTGTGTGAACTGTGAGCGTTTTTCTCTTAAAACGCTCGCTCTCGTCTGGCCCTCTTCTCGAGTGAAGGGGGTTCAACGTCTGGTTCTCATGGTCCCGCTCGTGCCGAGGCAGAGCGGCGACTTGCATCATGGGCTTCCAGATAGAGCTCGTCGATCATCTTGAGAGTGCTGTAAACCTCTCAGATGATTCGACGGCTGACGAGGGCGAACTGCAGGTCGATGACGAGGATTTTTCACCGACGGTTTCCTGCAGTTGCTGCTCTTCAGGACGAGCAGGAGATGGCTGAGGAGGTTTATAATCAGGTAGATCCTGAACCCTCTCAGCCACCCTGCCCCGTGTATGCAGGTCTGGTGGATGTTGTGGAGCGCGCCGCCAACAGGCTGTAGCTGCCATGGCGACGCGCTAGAGGAGAGACCGCTCGCGGTAGGCTCGGCGATCGGTTTCTCCCCGGCCATACACCACCAGCTCAGGTGAGCCTTCCATTCCTTCCTGATCTTCACACGGAGATCGAGAGGGCATGGAAGAGCCCATGCTCTGCCCGTATTCACTGACATCAGCGGGTTAATTTCGCTGATGTTGATGGGATCGCAGAGCATGGGTATGTGTCGATGCCGCCCATTTGACGAGTCGTTTGCAAACTATCTCGTGTCTGGGCAGGCGTCGACACTGAGAGCTCCAACTCTGCCATCCAAACCGCTAAAGACAACAGCGCGTTTGAATGGCAGAGCATACACGGCAGCAGTTCAGGCTGGTGCTTCCCTGCACACCATGGCGGTGCTGCAGGCATACCGGGCCGACCTGCTGCAGGATCTCGACCAGGGGGCAGGGTTGTCCCCTAAGGCAGTTACTGAGCCGCGCCGAACCACGGCTCTTGCGCTCCGGGCCACCAAACAAACTGCTGCCACGATCAGTCGGTCGATGGCGGCGATGGTGGCCACGGAGAGACAGCTTTGGTTAAACCTGGCCGACGTTGAGGAGAAAGAGAAGGCCTTTCTCCTCGATTCGTCGGTTTCACCCTCTGAACTCTTTGGCCCCGCCGTGGAGGCGGGGCTTGGGAAGTTCAGGGAGGCGAAGGCGCGCTCAGCTGCTTTTAGGAAAAAAACCTACATACCGCTGAGATCCGGTTCCACGCCCAGGCAGGCGGGAGGGCCTGGCCCTTCACGATCTGAGGACCGTAGACAGGGCCAGAGAGCCAGTGTCGCCTCTCGTGCGCCCCCTCTGTGGAGGAACAGGGCGCAGGAAAGGCGTGACTCCCGCTAGAAGAGGGATCTGAGGGAGGTTATCCAGCACAAGCGCATACAGCGTCGCTGATGGATAATCTCCCCGGAGGGCTTCATTAAAAAGAGAATCCAGCCCTCTCCTCTCTTCTGACTCCCCAGACGTTCATTACATCAGGCCTGGCGCTGGGCCTATGATAAGAACGATGTTCCAATGGCCCGCCTAGGCTTGGTTAGTAGAAACGCCTCTTTCAGGCATGTAAAGTGGTGGACCCCAGGTTCATAAAGAACTATCTGGCGAGTCTTCACTCCGCACGCCGCAGGTGAGCTGTCTGGTCTTTTCAAGAGTACATTTTTGTGAATTAAAATTCCGAAATGTATCTCTCTACAGACCTCGTTCCCTGTATAGAGTCATGGGGTCATGTCAAGGTAATAAGGTAAGAGAACTTTATTGGATTATCAGGGCCCTGAAGTTCCCCGTTAGGTGGCCAGAACGGTAACTGTGTTAGCCTTTGGGCTGCTAGCCACCTCAGGGTAGAGTGGTTGGTCTCTCTCTTTAAATTGTTTTACTTAGAGTGTTGACTGACGCTAGAGCTTCAGATAAATCTTATGTCCGGCCCACAGGTCCGTTTGACTTCTTCCTGAGTATGTCGCCCCTTGAGCTCTGTTTGGGTTTTCATTAGGCTGAGCGATTCTGCAGCCCTTTGTATGGAATAATACAGACTATATTCTTTAGTAAGGCTGTGGCTCCTCCGAGCCCTCAGATAGATCTATGCTTGCAGGCTGGCCCTTACCAGGGCCGCCTCTGTAGCTGGCCTAGGCTGTGCCAGGGATAATAGAGGCGCTCTCCTAAAAATTTTAGCATTTCTTCCTCTGACCCTTCACTGTGTGAATGTTGGTTTCTAGCATCCCTGTATAAACAGCCTCCTCCCGTGGGAGTCGTTAGGCCAAGGCCCGCCCCCTTCTCTGCATTCTGGGGTGACTAGAGTAATGCAGCGTGGTGCTGAGGATGGTTTGTAAGGACATGGTAGGCCTCAAACAGGCCTCCGTGGTATATATGTCTTTATTGAGCAGGGTTAGGCCGTCTTTCGCTTCACGAAGAAGACTGGGTTTCCTGCCCGACCCTGCCATGCAGAACTGGCCTACGGATTTAGGCCGCCAGTTTAGGCTTCACTCACCTCGCTGAGCTACTGCTCGAGCGCTAGGTTGTAGGTGGTTGGCTTTCATTCAAGCCCCACTCCCCTAGGTTGGGCACAGATACATTTCTGTCACCCCTAGAGCCGCTGGCAGGCCCGCACCCTGGTAACCTCAGGGTGAGGTGTGAGTATTCCCCTGTGATACAGGGTAGGTCTGAGCACTTCACTCCCAGTTCTGTTTTATCCCACCTCGCACCACTATGGCTCGGGTCGAGTATGAAGTAAGCTTCACTTCTTCTTTGGTCGAAGTACGCTCCCCTGAAGCCAGAGCATTGCCCTGAGCTGACGCCCATGCATAGATGGTAGGCCCCTGGCTAACTGGGGCCTCCGTTGAGGCAGAGTGGCGTATGTTGTACTCCCCTTGTTTTAAGGGTGCTAGCTTTCTTGCGGAGTACACTGCCATGGGCAATGTGATTAGGCACCAGGATGCTGTAGGCGCTGTGTAAACAGTTTTTCTGCCAACGAAGGCTGCGCCATTAGGTAGTAGGCCTCAGCAGGCCTCCTTGATTGGACAGCCCCCCAGAGGGCACTGTAGGCCAGCTCACTTTACGTGGTTGGCCTTGGTGGTTCGGGCAGTTGACTCACTGATGGGTAGTAGGCCTTAAACAGGCCTCCTCGGAGGTGAGTCCCAACATTGTGGGACATACCTTATAGCGCTACTGGAAGCCCATTAGTGAATTATGATGTGTAGTATGGTTTCCAACAGTGTACTTTATGGCAGAATATGACTTGCTATTAGCTAGTAGGCCCGACCAGGCCTCCCTGATAGGCGAGTCCCCAGCTGGCTGGCCTTAGCAGGCCACCTTATACTTTCACCCGGACTCAGGACTCAAAGCTACCAGTGGTTATCAGGTAGTAGGCCACTCAGGCCTCCCTGAAGGTGAATTCCCACTTAAGATGGTTATCAGGTAGTAGGCCTCACCCGGCCGCCCTGAAGGCGAATTCCCACTTACGTTGGCTATCAGGTAGTAGGCCTCTCTGGGCCTCCCTGAATGTGAGCTCCCAAATACTGTGGCTGTCAGGTAGTAGGCCGCGCTGGGCCTCCCTGGATGTGGGCTCCCAAATATTTTGGCTGTCAGGTAGTAGGCCTCACCAGGCCTCCCTGAAGGTGAGTTCCCACATGCTGTGATTATCAGGTAGTAGGCTCCTCCAGGCCTCCTTGAATGAGAACGGTCAGGTAGTAGGCCTCACCAGGCCTCCCTGAAGGTGAGTTCCCACAGATAGTGGTGACCAGGTAGTAGGCCTCACCAGGCCTCCCTGAAGGTGAGCTCCCCACATACTGTGGTTGTAAGGTAGCAGGCCTCACCGGGCCTCCCTGAAGGAGGAGTTCCCACGTACTGTGGTTATCAGGTAGTAGGCCTCTCTTGGCCTCTCTGAAGGTGAGCATCTCACATACTGGGGTTATCAGGTAGTAGGCTCCTCCAGGCCTCCTTGATTGAGAACGGTCAGGTAGTAGGCCTCACCAGGCCTCCCTGAAGGTGAGTTCCCACAGTTTGTGGTTACCAGGTAGTAGGCCTCTCCAGGCCTCCCTGAAGGTGAGCTCCCCACATACTGTGGTCGTAGGGTAGCAGGCCTCACCGGGCCTCCCTGAAGGTGAGTTCCCACGTACTGTGGTTATCAGGTAGTAGGCCTCACGTGCCTCCCTAAAGGATCAGGTAGTAGGCCTCTCCGGGCCTCCCTGTAACGCTCCCTAGTGGTGCTGGGTTTATGAAGCTAGTGGTCTCTTGCTATCAGTTTCAGCTAGCCTTAATAGGCAGCTGCTGAAGGCGAGCTTGCGCCCTGGCTCGCTAAAGTGTTCATTCTCTGCTAAAGGTTCCCTCCCGGAACCTTTTCTGCCTACAGCCTGGTTTGCCTACCAGGCAGACCTTGTGCTCCCCTCACGAGGGTCTCTATGAGCATGCGGCTTCCTGAGTCTGGTCAGACGGTCGTAGGCCTCTCGTGAGGCCTCCCAGTTAGATCAGCCCTTAGGCCTTCACAGGCCTCCTCAGTGTTTTGAAACACAGACACTGGGTTGATCCGTGGATCGAGTAGAGAAACTCCCCTCGCTAGCAAGGGTCGGAAAGCACTATGCTGAGTCATACTCTCCGGGATATCCCGTCTCTGAGATCCGGGCCGAGTGGTTCACTGCCAGCTTCGCAGTCCCTCGGGTTGGATGCCTTACTTAAGGCATTTGTCCAGAGGCTCTGTCTTCAGACAGACAGGATTTGGCCTGACTAAGTGTCTATGTACTGGCGCCAGGTCAGGCCGTCCTGGTGGCATTTCGGGGTGAGTACGTTCCCCCGAATAGTGACTGGCTGGGGTTCCCTTGGGTTCCCTAGCCACATTCCCTAGAAGGGACCCCTTCTAATTGGAAGCTGAGGTTCCAGGCCCGGAGCCGGCCCAGGTAGACCTTTCATTTAACCATGTTTATGAAGGTTTTTCTGTGAGGCTGTAGCTTGGGCTATGACCGTAGGGAATGCTGTCACTGACAGCCCAGTGTGACCTGAGGGTGAGTGGTTCTAGCGTTTCATTTGAAGTTGCTGGTTCTGACAGTTGTCACTGCCACTTGGCATGCACTCCCCTTAGCATGGCGGCGTTGGTATATCGTTCCCCATAGCGTCGTTGACGTATTGTTGAGTTCCCTTCGAAAGGGAACGTCTCAGGTTACGACTGTAACCTATGTTCCCTGAGAACAGGGAACGAGACAATACGTCTCCCTGCCATGCCGCGGGGCTTGCCTACCGTACAGTCCCTTCAGACGATAAGGTGATTTGTCATGTTTGCAAGGCGCCCCTTTATACTTCCAGGTCGCACGTTAATCATTCACGCTAATGATTCACGGGCTGTCGCCGGTCAATATGATTGACGTGATTTGATAGTGATTTCAGACACCTGTCACGCCTGAGGCGTTCCCCATAGCGTCGTTGACGTATTGTCTCGTTCCCTGTTCTCAGGGAACATAGGTTACAGTCGTAACCTGAGACGTTCCGCAATTGTCAATGAGAGCATATGGCGTAATTTAGATATATTTTTAAGATGGAAAAATTTGGTTTTACAGATACTATACACCTGAATTTCAAATTAAAGAATGGTATCAAAGAGCACACCCAGGTTCCTAACCGACGACGAAGACTTGACAGAGCAGCCATCAAGTGTTAGACGGTATTCTAGGTTATTACGTGTGGAAGTTTTTTGTCCAATAATTAGAATCTCTGTTTTTTCAGAATTTAGTAGTAGGAAATTACTAGTCATCCAATTTTTGATATCAACTATGCATTCCGATCATTTTGTTAATTGGTGAGTTTCGTTAGTTTTGGAAGAAATATAGAGCTGAGTATCATCAGCATAACAGTGAAAGCTAATTCCATGTTTCCTAATGATATCTCCTAAAGGTAGCATGTACAGATTGAACAGCAGCGGTCCTAGTACTGAGCCTTGTGGTACGTCATACTGAACTTGTGATCGATAAGACATCTCTTCATTTACTGCTACAAACTGATAACAGTCAGATAAGTATGATTTAAACCATGCTAGCGCAATTCCACTAATGCCAACATAGTTTTCTCGTCTATTTAAAAGAAATGTTTTGGTCAATTGTGTCAAATGCAGCACTAAGATCGAGTAACACTAATAGAGTGATGCAACCATTTACAAATCATTTGTAACTCTAACGAGAGCTGTCTCAGTACTATGGTACGGTCTAAATCCGGACTTAAAATCTTTGCAGATATCATTTCTTTCAAGAAAGGAACACAGTTGTGAGGATACTGCTTTTTCTAATATCTTTGACAGAAAAGGCAGATTTGAGATCGGCCTGTAATTGACTAATTCTGTAGGACCAAGTTGCGTTTTTTTTTACAAGTGGTTTAATCATGGCAATCTTAAAGGTTTTTGGTACGTATCCTATAGACAAAGACGAATTAATGATAATAAGAAGAGGATCTATGACATCTGGAAGCATCTCTTTCAGTAGCTTAGTCGGTATAGGGTCTAACATACAAGTTGTCGATTTAGATGAATTAACGAGTTTGCAAAATTAGGGTGACCATATTTTAGTTTTCAGAAAACAGGACGGGGGGCGTGGTTGATGGGCGGGGCGTGGATCTGTTTTTTATACAAAAAAATACTTGACAAATGCATTCACAACCTTGCAACTATGTTATTGTACTTTAATACATAAAGTAATACATCCTTTCCATTCAATGTTTGGCCCACAACAATAGAATACTATTTAAAAAAAGTTTAGCTTCTAACACCTTTTACATGACACTATTTCTTTTCAAGGCCATAGCATAGGTTAAAAATCTACTACTAAAATAAATTAAAAAATCTACTACACTATTTCAATAAAAAAAAAAAAAAATTTGAATCCTCCTGATGTTCTCTTAGCCTATACTTTCTTTATGTGGGCGTCTAGGTGTGACGGTCCTCTATGTATCAGTCTCGTTGTGTATGTGGAGCATCTGCACAAGGGGAAACCAAAACGAATCAGGAATGGCATGACATCGCAGACAGAGAATAGAACAGCCCACAGCAGTTATCAAAAGTTCTGCTGTTTTTTATTAAACTGGTTCAAATGTGATCGTATAGTGGAATGATTCTTCTTCTTTTTTAACAAAAGTACAAATATACATGTTTCACAATTCTTTGTCTTTTCCACAGTAAAATGTAAAATAAATAAAATCTCCAGCTTCTAAAACATTTCTGCTATATGAAAACACAGTATATAAAACAGCAAATTGTTTTCAACAGAAATATTGCTCTTATAACATACATTTTTCACACAACAAAAATAAACTATAAAAATTCTATATATTACCTGCACAAGGGGAAACCAAAACGAATCAGGAATGGCATGACATCGCAGACAGAGAATAGAACAGCCCTACACAACACACGGTAAATCAGACGGAGGAATAGCATTAGCAGCAGCCATGCAACATATGCTACATTTAACATTCAACTCTAAAACTAATTACTCACTCGACGTCAAACAAACAGCATTCATCTCTTAGTTACATCATAACAAAAATACAGTGAAATAAAACATTGTGTAGTGAGATTTTAAGCACTTGGGCTATAATAGTCTCTGCAGCGTTTAACATGCGACTTACCACAGCAGTTATCAAAAGTTCTGCTGTGGATTACCCAGAATTCGCTATTTTTAGCACAGTGGCGCAATACCAAGTGACGCCAGCAGATGGCGCTGTCCCCATTTATGCAGGAATTTAACAACTGTATACAACCCGTTACATAGGTCGCTAGCACCTTGACACTGACACGTAACTTTACGTGCCAGCTTTGCAGTTCATGCTTTCTGCTTTACACGGATCCCGACCGAAACGAAAACACAGGAATTTTCTCTGTTAATCATCTGTGAATTTACATTTGGGCTTTTTTTTTTTGGCCATCTTTTTTTACGCTGTTAGCTACTTAGATCTTACCTCGCACTTGACCGTAAACTGAAGTGTCTGAAGCGTCACGCTGCCAAAATTCTGTGAACGTAATGTCCGCCTACTTTGATTTGATTGGTCATTTCAAATATTCTGACATTGACAAGCAGTGACAGACCAATGAGGCTGCGATGAACACACACACACACACACACACACACAGGCCTCTTTATTCTGATGATTCTGAGTCTGACGTGCTCTGTGCGAGACGCTGCGGATTGAGGAACGCGCTGATTATAACAAGAGGGGGTGATGCCAAAGTCATATGTTTTGTGTGCAAAGGCAAGCGTGTATTTAAAGGGTCACTCCACCCATTTGCCCCAAGATTTCCATGGTTAGAAATCCAGTCATACTATTGAATGGACGTGCAACACTCTTTCATTTTCCCCTGAGAGGAGAGAAATCCTCTATTTACCTTTTTCACTTCCACCTACAATGACGCAAAAATCGTCATTTTATGTCATTGTAGGAGGAAGTGTAAAAGGGGGGGGATTTCTGTAAAGACTACAAGCACTAGTTCCCACCCTTTCAAACCCGCCCAAAGGGGGTTGGACCTAATGCGCTAACAGACCAATCACATATCAGTGCCAGTCCGTTTGATTTCACCGGGAGAAACTTTTTGAAAATATGGACGAAGATACTGAATACACAGGCGGATGTATTATGGAGGATCTGGATTTTGACGAAGTTATGGTAGAAACGGATGTTCCTGGCTACCTTTATGAGCCACAGTATAGCGACGAGCAGCCGAGGGCTATGGAGGAACCGGAGGCGGCTGAAGCTGCTGCCACCACAGCCGATGCAGCAGATCTGCCTGCCGCGGACTAGGAGCCCGCAATGGCTCGAGCTGGGGCAGATTGGTGGTACCTGTGCTCTCACTGTGCGCCAATAGACACAGAACAAGAGTCTGTCTGCTGTCAAGAATTCCAGCGGTGCTACGGAATCGGTGGATGACACGGACGTGTGTGTTGTTGCTCACCCGAGTTTCGCACCCCATATGGATAGCGGCGTCCTGGAGACCTACTTTAGAATAGCTAAGGTCAACTGGCAACGTCAGCCAAAGCCTACAGGGTCAAATGGTCGTCTTTCTGTAAAGTACGTTTATTTTCATTTTGTTAACACGCTAACGTGGCAGGTTCATTGCACAAATATCTTGCAGTTAAGCTAGCTACTGTAGTGGGAGTGGTCTGCGGAGCTGAGCATTGCAATGCACTATGGGGATTGTTGTCTACAATCCACAAGCACTAAAAAGTATTTTTCTGCCTTTTATCGGCCAAGAAGGTCCCAAATTAGATATTTATGATACTATTCTACTACATATATAACCCACTTTCAATACATATTCATGTCTCCACCGGTGGAATGACCCTTTAAAGTACACGCTTAATGGCCCAATGAAAAATAATGAAAACCAGGACATTTTCATCACTTTTTAAAAAACAGACAGGACGGCCAGGACAGGACGTGAAAACAGGACATGTCCTGGGAAAACAGGACGTTTGTTCACCCTATAATATGAGACACAGGCTTCTTTTAACCGTCTTTTAACCTATGTATACGGTTAAAAAATTATTGTGTCTCATATGACCTTGTTATTTGTATAGTCACAGTATCCACAAATAACAAGGTCATATGAGACACAGGCATCTTTTAACCGTCTTTTAACCTATGTATACGGTTAAAAGATGCCTGTGTCTCATATGACCTTGTTATTTGTACACACTGTGACTATACAAATCACAACATATAAATAGGAAAATGTTGGCGTTATTTTGTCACTTATTGGGAGCAGTATGCTAGCTGGAGCCATTTACTTCCAGTCTTTGTGCTAAGCTAGGCTAGCGGTGTGTGCATCAGACAGAGTTACAGCACGCATGGAGATGAAAAGGGTATGTATGGACTTATCTAACTCTGGGGGATACGGTGAATAAGCTAAAGTCCCAAAAAGTCAGCGTGATCCTTCAATACTGTTTAAAAAAACTTTTTGGCACTTACTGTACATTGAAGGCTGCAACTCACTTTGTTTTATTTCAAAATTCAAATAAAGTTCAACTGTTGCCATTCAACTGACAACATCAAGGTAGTGCATCAAGGTAGGCATTAGGCAACAGAACATTAAAATCCTTTAATGCATGGCTAGCCGTGGAATATCCCTTACATATTATCATGCTTAACACTGATAATTGTAATGCAATGATCAGATATCTAAATCAGAGAATATCATATGTTTGGGCGGTTGGCGGGTGGATTATTTATTTTTAACAGCGGATTCGGGGGACTCAAAGTGCACCAGATTAATGAATCTACCTTTTGAGATATAGTGCCCAGGGGCACCACACTGTCTTAAAGGTGCTCTATGTATTTTTTAGTTGCAGTTGTGAACATATGAGTCATGCTGCGGGATACAAAGAAGCTAAACGTCAACTTCAACAACATTATGGCAATGAACTGAAGATAGCTACAACTTACTTAGAGAAAGCTTTGAAATGGCCACAGATCAAAGTAGAGGACAGTAAGGGAATGAAGACCTATTCCTTATTCCTTATTGGATGTAAAAATACCATGGCTGATGTTAAGTTCATGGATGAGATGAACAACTCGACAAACATGAGAACAGTCATTTCAAAACTTCCTTTTAGATTCAGAGAACGCTGGAGAAATGCAGCCTTTGATATTCAGCAACGAAATGGAAGAGCCACATTTGAAGATTTGGTCAATTTTATTGACTTGAATGCTCAAATTTTGAATTACCCACTCTTTGGAGTTATCCAGGAAGTTAAAGTGGAGAGAAAAGGAAAGTTTAGTTCTGCAGAGGGGAAGAGCTTAAAGAATAGTGACCTCAAAAGTAGTATTTTCGCCACAAACGTCTCGCCGGCTGGCAGGGATAAAGCCGAATATTCACAACGAAATAAACAGAACACAGCGAAATCTGATTCTGCAGTCCAAAGATTTTGTTTGTTCTGTAATAAGGAACATACACTGGATTCTTGCGATAAGCTTAAAATGCAGGAATACAAGGACAGAATTCAGTTTCTTTAAACCAAAGGTCTCTGCTTTGGGTGTCTAACTCAAGGACATATGAGTAAAGATTGCAAGAAAAGAATGTCATGTCCAGATTGCTTGCTAAAACATCCAGGCGTCCTACATATTATCAAACAAGAAGGTAACCGAGGTGAAAAGTCTAAAGACCACGACCTTTCAGTTTCTAATGCTCTTCTCTCACTGAGTCAGGAAACTTGTGGATACACCGGGGCTGGTGATGATGAGTGCATCCTCTACATTATACCTGTAAAGGTGAAATCAAAGAAGAGTGAAAGATCAGTAGAGACATATGCTTTCCTAGACTCGGGAAGCACAACTACCTTTTGCACGGAAGACATCAAGAATCGACTAAACATGCAGGGCAAGAAGACTGATTTTCTGCTTTGTACCATGGGTCAACAACGAAAGGTGCAAGGATACTTGCTGTCTGATTTAGAGGTGTGTGGTTTAGAAGAGAATACTTTCATTGATTTACCCAATGTCTTGACATTGAAGAAAATATTCCTAAACAAAAAAGATATTGAGAAATGGCCTTACCTGCATGAAGTTCGTCTTCCACATATTGATGCGACAGTTGGGTTACTGATTGGAGTGAACGCTTATAAGGCCATGGAACCATGGAAGGTGATAAACAGCAGAAACAATGGACCTTATGCAGTGAAGACGGCTCTTGGCTGGATAGTGAATGGACCAAAAGAAGAGAGCATCAAGACAAGAAAATCTGTACATAGCTATACAGTGAATCATACATCCGTGGAGAAGATTGAAGATTTGCTGGTGAAGCAGTTCAATCTTGATTTTCCTGAACGTCGATATGAGGATAAGTCTGAAATGTCTCAAGAAGACAGACAGTTCATGATGTCTGGGACCGAGTCTACTCAGCTTTTGGATGGTCACTACTGCATGAAATTGCCTCTAAAGAATGGCAAGATCCAGATGCCAAACAATCGGGATGTAGCAGAATAGCGTCTCAAGAGTCTTCAAAAAAGATTAAAAAAGAATCCTAAGTTCCATGAGGATTACATTGGATTTATGAACAACATCATTAAGAAAGGCTACACTGAGAAGGTACCTTATGAAGAGTTGAACCGTGATGATGGAAAGGTGTGGTACATTCCTCACCACGGGGTTTATCATCAGAAGAAGAAGAAAATTCGGGTTGTCTTTGACTGTAATGCATCTTACCAAGGATTTTCTATGAATGATCAGTTACTTCAGGGGCCCAACCTGACCAACATACTTATTGGAGTCTTGGTCAGATTCCGTGAGGAGCCGATTGCAATGATGGCTGACATTGAATCAATGTTTTATCAGGTTCGAGTACCTAGTGTGGATGCAGACTTCCTGAGGTTCCTTTGGTGGCAGCAGGGCAACCTGGATCAAGGGGAGGTGGAGTACAGGATGTGTGTACACCTGTTTGGTGCAACCTCTTCACCAAGTTGTTGTTGTTACGCTCTTCGAAAGAACAGCAGAAGATGGAATCAACGACACTACTCCAGAAGCAGCTCTGACCCTTTTGAAGAATTTTTATGTTGATGATTGCCTTAAATCAGTGGCAACAGAAGAACAAGCAATCACTCTTTCAAGGGATATCATAGCGCTTTGTAAGCAAGGTGGATTCCATTTGACAAAATGGACTAGTAATGGCAGAGCTGTACTTTTGTCCATACCTGAAGAAGAACGAGCCACTGATGTGAAAGACCTCGATCTGGATAGTGAGTTACTTCCCATGGAGAGAGCATTGGGAATTCACTGGTGTACAGAAAAGGACACATTTCATTTTAAGATCGAAGTGCAAAACAAACCATTCACCAGAAGAGGCATATTATCAGTTTTTGGCTCAGTTTACGATCCCCTTGGGTTCCTAGCACCGTTTGTGCTACCAGCAAAGCTCATTCTGAAGGACCTGTGTAAAGAGAAAGTAGGATGGGATGAGGAAATTGTAGAGAAAAGGCTGAAAGATGGCTATCCTGGCTGGAAGATTTGCACAAGCTCGCAAACTTCAATGTGAGTAGATGCATCAAATTGCAGATTTTGGGCATGTCAAGACTTTTCAATTGCACCACTTTGCAGATGCTAGTGAGAATGGATACGGGACTGTCACATACTTCTTGTTGACAAACGATCACGATCAAAAGAGCTGCACATTCATGATGGAAAAGTCAAGAGTAGCGCCACTCAAGCAGGTTACTATTCCAAGAATGGAGTTGACAGCAGCCACCATCGAAGTCAAAATAGATAGAATGCTGAGACAGGAGCTTCATATTGATCTCGAGGAGTCTAACTTTTGGACTGACAGTACCATGGTGCTGAAATACATAGAGAATGACTCCACAAGATTTAAGACATTTGTTGCTAATCGAATCTCATTAATTAGAGAGGCCTCTAAACCTTCTCAGTGGAGATGTGTAAGCTCTAAAGAAAATCCTGCAGACCAAGCTTCGAGAGGTCTGAATGCTGACAACTTGATCAGAAGCAAAAACTGGATCAAAGGACCTAGTTTCCTGTTGAAGCCGCAATGTGAGTGACCAGTTCAACCAGGGGATCCAAAGTCACTTGCAGAGGACGACAGAGAGCTCAAAAAGGTTTCCACTGTCAATGCAATATACACTCAGGACAGTAAGGAAGGACTAGAACATCTTGTTGGTTATTATTCAAGCTGGCATCGTCTAAAGAAGGCCGTAGCATGGTTATCTCAAAGAAGTCCTGCTGGATTTAAGTCGCAAGAGGAAGGAGATTCATAGAAGGATCAGTAAAACGGAAAAATATCCAAATATTCAAAGCGTTCCATTACAAAATGCAATGACTACCTACAAAGGAAGTTTGCAAAAAAGAACACCTACCATGAAGAATATGGTGAATGCTGAGCTGGATCTAATTCGTTACAGTCAGAAGCAGAAATTTCCGGAGGAAATAAAAATGTTGCAACAAGGAAAGATGCATGTCAAGAAAGACAGCTGCATATTCCGATTGGATCCTTACCTTGAGGATGGTTTGTTAAGATTTGGAGGAAGATTGAGCAGATCGGCGATGCCTGAAGAATCAAAGCATCCCATCATCTTGCATAAAGACTTCCATATATGCACTTTAGTTCTTCAACATTTTCACCAAAGCGTTGGTCATTCTGGACGAAACCATGTTCTTGCTAAGCTGGCTAAGTTCTTACTGGCTTCCTAAAGCAAATTCGGCAGTTAGAAAAATAATTCATGCGTGTCTCGTCTGCAGACGACTACATGCAAAGAGTGGTGTGCAAAAAATGGCCGACTTGCCAGAAGATAGGTTACTGCCAGACAAACCACCATTCACTAATACTGGAGTCGATTACTTCGGACCGTTTGAGGTGAAAAGAGGACGCTCTATGGTCAAGAGATATGGTGTGCTTTTTACCTGCCTCACCGTTAGAGCCATTCATTTAGAAGTTGCACGTTCTCTAGACACAGATGCGTGTGTCAACGCTATACGGCGATTTATTAGCAGGAGAGGTCATGTTTCAATAATTCGTTCAGATAATGGAACGAACTTCACAGGAGCTGAAATGGAGTTGCGTGAAGCACTGCAGAATTTGAATCAATCAACAATTGAAGAAGAAATGCTGAAGAAAGAAATTCAGTGGGTATTTAACATTCCTGGCGCATCTCACCATGGCGGAGTCTGGGAACGTCAGATTCGCACTGTGAGAAAGGTTCTGAATTCTGTACTGAAACAGCAAGTATTGGACGATGATGGCTTACATACTCTATTGTGTGAGGTTGAATCAATCATCAATGATAGGCCCGTTACCAAAATTTCTGATGACCCTAACGACCTCGAACCATCTGTTGTTCATGAGGAAACAACCAGCTTTACCTTCAGGTGTGTTCAAAAAAGATGATGTCTATGCAAGGCGTAAATGGAAACAAATTCAATACCTGGCGGATCTCTTCTGGCATCGGTGGACGCTGGAATATTTGCCCCTTCTGCCGGAACGCCAGCGATGGTCCAGACTGAAAAGAAATTTCGAGATTGGAGATATAGTTCTGATTGTTTATTCCAATGCACCTCGGAATTCATGGATGATAGGTCGCGTTATCAAGACAATGCCAGACTCTAAGGGAAATGTTCGCAGTGTGTGTCTTAAGACGAAAGGCAACACACTGAATCGACCCATCTCAAAGATATGTCTTCTACAAGAAGCTGTCTGATTATAGATTGAATGGAAGTGTGACTTCAAAGACTCTAAAGGTTTATGGCTCAAGATAATCAAAGTTTGGTAATTGTTATAGTTTGCCTACCTATACAATTAGGGGCTGGGGATGTAAGAGTCATAATTGGAATAATTAAACGCTTAAATGTTTGAGTAAGTTTTTAAGTATTTTGTTATTTATGTACATTAGTTGCCCCCCATTAAGTTCTAATGGTTTGCTGTTTTAGTATTGGAACTGTCTTTAGTGCCTTTAAGAATTGACATTCCCTTTAAGAATTTCGCACTTCCTCAGAGAACGAAAGAAAGACGGAGCAACACAGTTTTTGACCGGAGTTTTTTTTATTGTTTATTTTCTATTTGTGCAAGAACTTTCAGTAAACAAATGAACCTTGAACGAAGACCCGAGTCAATTATTTGCCCGAAATAAGTACGAAGGATTATTGGTATTACAATTAATGAGACTGAGTTCATATCCTATGAGAAGACACTGTCTCTTAATTATTCATGACACCACGTGGATCTTTCCAATGACAGACATGTCAAACTGTGATATTGCGTAGTAGATGAGAGAGACAATCATGGGACGCAACAACAAGTGTTTGTTTTCGTGGTGCAAAAGTCCAAGTGTGTTGAATATGTTTCCCCGCGATTCTGCCAGGGCTGGACTCTGGCTCCGGGCGGTTGGTTTGATCAACCACGGACACATCTAAACTATAGGATGTGCCGCAAAAAAATTTCTCGAGAGAGAATGGTGGACTTCGCCTTGTTGACGACCAATGCATGTTGCGTCTTGCGAGTGATGCGGTAGTCCCGAGGACTTTTCTATCCCTTCAGAGGTATGTGTGTGTGTTTGTGTGTCTAAAATGAGAAGTCCTCCACCTCCACACAGCCATCTTTATCATGGGAGTTCAGCGGGCGCGTAGATCTAGGCTATGCACGGAACGTTTTTTTTTTAAGCGGAAAATTTATTATTTTCAAATGTAGTCATTTAGTGTCTATATAAACAACTATATATTTTATAATGACATTATAATTATACATGTAGCCTACATTAATATGTTTTAAATAGAATTACGATTACTGTAGGCTAATATATGTAGCAGGGCATTCACCCAGATAGCACAAGTCTATTTGATGTGATATTTACATCTGGAAGACGTATTTTTAAGAGTGTTTGCTCATCTGCAATACGTAGGACTTTTCCTGTCAGATGTCAAATAGACGTTTAGAAGATGTCTTTAAGATGTAATGATTTAGAATGCATGTTCAACTGACATCTTCTAAACGTCTATTTGATATCTGACAGGAAACGTCCTATAGACGTATTGCAGATGAGCAAACACACTTAAAAATACGTCTTCCAGATGTAAACATCACATCAAATAGACTTGTGCTATCTGGGCAGTTACTTTGGAAAGGACAATAATAAAGTGTCAGTGTATTTCATTAGACTTTAACTTTGCCAGCTATAAAAAAAATATATAGCATTTCCTCACGTTTTACCACTGCTTTTTAGTGACAGTCGATATGCATGGGCCACTGGCGATGACAGTGATGGCCAAAACACACCCACTCCCTCGCTTCTTCTCACAGCATCCACGCCCATTTAAGTTGCATTTTTCAAAAAGATTGTGAGCTAGACCTGAGCTGAAAGAGGGGGGTTTCATGACCCTTTAATACGGCCCTGTGTCCACACCTGCACTCTGGCTGTAGCGAGGACAGTCTCCGAGTGCATACCGACACTGGAACTATTCATCCAGGCCACTGTGTGGCGCTCGGGTCTGGCCAGCCGATAGAGATAACACAACATGAAAGACCGGCAACACAACACATCGCCAAGGGGGTAATCCATCAGCCGGAAGTTGAAGCCTCGCGGGAGCCGCCATCGTAGCAGAACTTCACCTGCTGTTAGCATTCCAATGACTCCCATTCATTTTGGCGTCACTTTGACTTTACATCTGAGGCGTCCAAAGACTTAATTTGTCCATTATTTATTTCTAAATAAACACGACAATGTATAAAAGGCTCCATTACTTTGTATCTTACGTTATGGCCCCGTAGAAGCCGTTTTTAGTATTAATGTAACAAACAAAACGAAAATCAAAAGAAACAAAAGACAACTTAGATGAGTGTGTTGTTTTGCGCATGCGTGCATTTCTGTCAGCGATGGAAATGGAGTGGATATGTTTGGGTGTGTGAAAACCAGCGTGTTAATCGCCCCAGCAGGGGACGAGGTAAGATAAGTTGTTTGTGTGTGTGTGTGTGTGTGTGTGTGTGTGTGTGTGTGTGTGTGTGTGTGTGTGTGTGTGTGTGTGTGTGTGTGTGTGTGTGTGCTGCGCAAACCAACAGAGACAGTAACAAATTCGAATTTTCCCAGATCAATAACTCATGAACTAAACATGGTAAAAACACAAATAGCCTACCACCTCTTTCCTAATTTTACTGAAAACGAGTTTCCCACCGCTCTGGACAAAATTAATTGATCTACAGGCGCAGGCATTATTTAAAACTTTAAAACAAAGACATGACCATCATGCCTAGCTTAGTCGTAGTCACAGCGTACATAGCAACGTAAAAACAATGATAAATCAAATTAACAGCAAAAGTAAAATGTACAACCACAATGGATGTACGTTCATTTAAACAGCAGAAGAATAATATATTATGCACATATTCAGATAAACCACTAAAGTGGGTGTAATTTAATTTCAATTAAATCATTCATTACCATTTTGACCAATAATCTTAATAGAAAACTCAGAAATTACTAATGTTTGGGGCAGAGCTGTCAAATCTGGAAATTGCACCAGCGATGCAAAGTTCCAGCAGTCTCATTGGTTAGAATGAATCACGTCATGATGCTATGTAGTGTACAGCTATTTGCACTTTTATTTTAAGTCACTGTAAAGGCAATTAAAAAAAAAAAAAAATCTAAAAACATTATAAATAAATGTTAGAAATGTATTGCTGAAACACATTATAAAGACTGAGAACTGTGAAGTACTTAATTGTTAGCCTGACGTTGTCATATTCTAGTCAGAGTGTGAGTCTGATTCGGCTCCATTGGGCTGTGATTATGGGGCGTGTTTCAACCGAACCAGGAAAGAAAATAGGCTTGTTCGACTTGAACCGGCGCTGCACAGACAAAGTACCGCGAGAGTGATTCAAAAGCATAAGGAGCCGTTCGCTCTCTAATCGCTCTCGCGGTGCTTTGATGTCATAAACTGATCGGTCTGTGCAGCGCCGATTCAAGTCGAACAAGCCTATTGCCTCTGTGCTCAATTGGATAGACCTACAACCAATCAGAGCAGCGGAGTAAGTGACGTATGTTCTTCATTCATATTTATCGATCAACAAATGTCTTGATCGCGGTTCTTTGTTTCTCTTTTAAAATGAATGTGCTGTCGTCGATATCTTCTATAACAGACGCAATTGCTGAATCTACACATCTCAATTCTCCAGCGGCAGCCATTCTTTGTTGTAAACAAATTCAACCCGAGCGCTCTTTGGTGACGTGGATTTACGTTACTGTCCACCATCTGTCCATCATCGTATAAAGCCCGCCCTGAATATTTGATTGGTCCGAACAGCTTTTGTTAGAGCATAGTTGCTCCGCAACGGATAAAGTCCAGACCGAACTTCCCGACCTCAAATGTTGTGGGCAGGGCTAAGTTCGGCTGGCATCCAAGCTACTTAATTGTGGAGTGAGACTGTTAAACAGTTTTTCACCATTGTTGTTTTCAGGATTTTTTGGGCTAAAACGGTGGTTCTGACACAATGGAGCCACTGAGGCTGGCCCCGCCCCTACTGTCGATGACGCACTGGAGCTGCTTAGGCTGGCCCCGGCCCTAACAATATAACTAGAGCACATTCACATCAGTTTGCCGCTCAATCGCGTGTTACCGTCAGTACTATTAGTCACTACAGGCTGCTAGCTATGCCTTCGGCATGATAATGCGTATTACCTGGATGCGATCACGTACAAAACAGATCTGTGTCCTTATTTAAATTTCCCAAAAACGATCACATCAGGAAGAGGTGGATTAATTTTGTGAAGAGCCACCTCGATGGAGTGCTGAGGATCACCGCCAACACCCGCCTGTGTAGTGATCATTTTACATAGGATAGTTTTATGAACTTTCATCGGAGACAACTGGGATTCACTGATAATCCGCTGTTACTGGTGAATGGGGCCGAACCGACTATCTCCCGCCTCGGCCCTCATCCTCCCGTCATGCCGACACCTGGAGCCATCATCGGCAGAGCGTGCCCACCAGTGAGTGTAAGTTGCCTTGTGTGCTTATGTTATAATTATACTAGGTAGTCCACAGTAACTCTATGAAATTCTGCAACCCTCTAACGTGGTTCTTTTTTGTTTATGTGCATCACTATGATTCTTTAGACACATAATTTCAACTATTATCTGTTCACAAAGCAGTGCCTTCCAACCACAAGAGAGACCGAGTGCCAACGTGACGACACGCAGAAAGTCACCCGAGAAGTTGGATGTCAGACAGATCAGTGTGTGGGTAACAGCACTGTGGCCACACGACTGTCTAATAATACAGGTATGCTGAGAGGTCAAGTGCCTAGTTTGTCTTTTTGAAATTTGCACGTGTTTTGTCTTGCTTGTTTTCACATTCAGTAGATTTTTAAACCATAACATCGCTAAAAGAGGGTGCTCACTGCCACAAACGCACACACAGAGAGAGAGGCATGTTTCAGAGCACACAACCTCCGAAATTAATACTTCTTTTTTTTAACATTTAATTAATTTTTTTTTTTACCTGAAATTAATAGTTAAACCTAACTTTATTTGTAACTTTGATAGACTATTATTTGTAATTCATATATTTGTTTTTATTTTTTACTGATTACTTGCCTTTAATAATGGTTTAACTTTATTAGCTAGGCTAGTAGTTTTTGCTGTTGTATCCGAGTAAAGTGGGCTTTAAGTATGAAATAATTTTTTTCTTGCTGATCCGAAAAAGTATGATTTGTAACTCAAATCCGTTGAACCACTATCTCACACTATAATTTTTTTTTACTTCCAGTAACATTCTGATGAATGTCATGCGCCCTGTATGAAATCTTGCAAGGACAGAAATGTTTTAAAAAAAATCTGTTCTACTTGCATAGCTCCACCTCTCTTACAAATATAAACACTATACATAAAGCATTCCTATTACCATCCATATTACTGTATTTTACAGGTCCTCAAGCTACAGTGTCCACGAAGAGTGTCTCTGTGTGCAACACCACATCCCAGCTTCCTCCGCTCTGCTCTTCATCTCCACTGAAGCGGAGAGCAGGATCACCTGATAGACCACCAAAGCGCTCTCTCCTGGAGTTTCCCTCTTTTCAGGAATCTGTGATCAGTTTCAACATGGCAGATCCTGATGACTCCAGCATGTCTGAATTGGTTGACACCACCAGTGAACAGTAAGTTAACTTTATTTGTTATAGATAGGGATGTCCCGATACCACGTTTCTCTCGACTTTGTATTGATTCCGGCCATGTCTGCTGTCGGGGCGTTTTGCTCTTCCTTGCAGCCGTTGCTTGCAGAAATTCCTGATGTCGTGTGGTGTTTTTCCAAATGCTTAATTAAGTTTGTGGTGTTAAACCGACCAACATCACTGCCACCCCTCGAAACATTTGCGTTGCAAATTTTGCATTCGACCGTTGGACTTTTTATCTCTTTAAGGTTAAAATACGTCCACACCGCTGACATGGCTATTCTGTAAGTTAGCTAACTCTCTTACTCATGCGACTATAATTGGCTACTTCTGTTATCACGTGACAGGCTGTGCCGCTTTACTGGATGTGGCAGCAAGGGAAATGCTAATATTCAAGCATTTAGGAGATGGCTTAAGCTAGATTTCCCCATGGTTTGTGTTGGAAAGGTATCGGATCATATTTTTTTCTCCCCTCCGATCTAGCGTTCTGGGCACGATATCGATGACGTGGATCGGATCGGGACATCCCTAGTTATAGATCTTTGTTAATCAAACATAATAGGAATAATCTCTTCCCCAACATAATTTTAATTGATGCTGATGTGATTGTTGTTTTATTTACTATGAAGGTTAAAAATTAAAATAAATTAAATAAAAAAATAATACACTTTGTAACAAGTATTTTTTTTGTGTGGTTTCCTTTGTCGATAGAGCACCAACCAAGCCACCGCAGGACATGGTGAAATACTTGGTATATGAGGAGTGCCTGCTTTAGCTTTTTAAAATCTGCCCCACCTGCTCGAGCGTCTGCAAGGTGATCAAATTTGTAAAAGGAACATTCCTCTCTGTGACCCAGAAGTGCCAGCATTGTTCATTCAGAGAGTGGAGGAGTCAACCACTTCTGGGCAGCTCTCCGGCAGGCAATCTGCACCTATCAGCCGCTGTCTACTACACTGGCGGCTCTTTCATGCAGACTAACAAGGTTTGTATAAATAATGACATTTATTTTTCAAAGGTTTATAAGGCCAGTGCACCACACAGCGCTACAGTGGGATGTAGTTCATGCTATTTCTGATTTTACTTCACAGGTGCTCAACACACTGCATGTGAGAACCTTCAGCAGAATGACACATCGAAATCATGTGCACAACTACATTCTGCCTTCTGTGCTGCATGAGTGGAGATCATGCCAGAGCGACCTGCTTGAGGGACTAAAACAGAGAGAAACTGTTCTCTCGGTGGTGATATGAGAGCTGACAGTCCAGGCCATTGCACAATGTATGGCTCGTACTCCATGATGGATCTCAGCACAAACAAAATTGTTGATATCCAGCTCGTACAGGTAAATGGATTATAAAAAAACAAGTATTTGCAGTATTTGCCAGGGAAACTCTTGGGACATTTTGAGAAATTAATTAGATTTCAGACTTTAGAAGTCTTTATTTAAAGAAATGTTATGCCTGTTTATGATCCACAGAGCAATAAAGTGGGAAGCAGTGTCCGTATGGAAAAGGAAGGGCTTATCCAGTCTGGAAAAGATAGATGCCATGTCCAAGGAGAAAGACTGCAACAAGGTCAAAATGTGGAAAAAGAGCATCAAAAATCACCTCTACTGGTCAGCATCCGGTTCTTCAGATGGAGAGGAAACAGGGGCAAAATGGACGTCTCTTCTCAATCACATCCAGAATGTGCATATCCATGAACATCCACTCTTCCCCAAGTGCCTTCACCCTCCTTCCACTGACAAAAACAATTGGCTGAACCCCGGTACGCCACTATTTAATAGCATTTATGCTGATCCTGTAGTGTACTCTCAGCTGCTCTGCACTCATCATCTTTTATGTGTTGGTTATTCTCCGTCCTCCTCTAGCAACAAAGGCCATCTACAAGCTGGAGAAGGTGCTGATGAACAAGCGTGTTCTTGGTGATGTGAAAAAGCTGAGCCCTGTCCACCAAACATCTGCCTTGGAGGCGTTCCACGGTGTGATTCTGCGGTTCGCACCAAAAAACGTGGGCTTCTCATACTTAGGGATGCTTTGCAGGTAAATAGTATAGTAATCATGTTGTCAATATTGTATAGTAGCAGCACTTTACCAACGGCCAAACCACACTGTCTACATGAGCGGCGTGTGTGCGCAGCGGAAGCTTTTCATTTCAGTTTCCGCGGGGCATTAAAAGGCATTAAATGGATTTTGCGAAAATTAAGGCATTAAATTGCATTAAAAAGCATTACATTTGAATCCTACAGGCATTAAAATGTTTATATAGTTTTGAAAAATTTATCCAGACATCAATAGCTGTATTAGTATCAGTGATTCTGACCTTCATTCACATAAAGATGCCATTAAACAAGTATTTGAAATGTACTCTCTTTATGTTGGTTCCACATTAATTTGGAGATTAACTGTGAAATTAATACATTATAAAATATATAAACTAAATATAAACCTACAAAAATGTAACTGTTTTTAATCACAGAATTTTCTTTTGATTAATCAAGTACATTTTTAATCGATTGGCAGCGCACACACACACACACACACACACACACACACACACACACACACACACACACACACACACACACACACACACACACACACACACACACACACACACACACATATACACTCACCTACACTGTAAAAAAAAATCCTAATTTTACAGAAAATAACTGTGATTTTTTGACGATCATTTTCTTTAATTTTAAATTATACTCAAAACACTGTAAAATTACAAATAATATCTGTAAAATAAAAATTCAGCTGTTATTTTAGGTATTGTGACATTAATGACAAATTACAGTAATTCACATTTTTTATACAGAAAATTGATTGTATTTTTCATACAGTATATTTTCTGTTTTCTTAAATTACATAAAAATGTATGTAAAATTACAAATATAATCTGTAATTTAACAGAAACAAAACAGTTAAATGATAAAATGGTCAAATGACTGTCAGCTCCACAAAAAACTGTAAAACATCCTAAATTAAATAAACTGAAAAACACTGTTATTTTACAGGTATTTCCTGAATAATCACGATCATATACCTTCATTGTAAAACAAAATCGTAAAAAAATGGTCAAATGACTGGCAGCTACGGCTGCCAAATAAAAACCATAAAATTAAAGTAAAATATGCTAATTTAAATAAACCGAAAAACACTGTTATTTTACAGGTATTTCCTGCATTATTATGATCAAATACCTTCATTGTAAAAAATCGTAAAAAAAGGGTCAAATGACTGGCAGCTACGGCTGCCAAACAAAAACCATAAAATTAAAGTAAAATATGCTAATTTAAATAAAGTGTAAAAAACTTTAAAATAAGTTTGATGTCACCATGATTGGGATCAGTGTCTGCTTTAGTTGGGGTCATGACCCTTGAGATTTAACTTATGCTTTTCTCTGGCTGCTTTAACTGTGTATTTGATACACGTTTGTCATAAATGCTGGAGAAAATATCAGATGATCTTGATCATTAATTGATGATGTTATAGTCATCATATGATGATCTGATTCACTGATATGACAGTCAAATCTCTGTATATGATAGCTTAGATTACAGAGTATGTAGGTGGAATTTAGCTTTATACAAAGTTTTTAATTAATGTCATAATTTATCACATGACCCTTGAATATTGTGGTATCAGTATTATAACAACCTGCATTTAAAAAAATATATATATATATATATTACACAAAAAAAGCTTTGTGGTTTTTTTAGTTGTATAGAGACATCAAGAATCAACATATGAATCTCAACAATGGTGACAACCAAAAAAGTTTTTTTTTTCATTGTCACCATTGTTGTGATTCATACGCTGATTCTTGATATCTGAGTGAGTCTATATGATCCTGTCAAATATTTTCTGTATTTACTTCATAAAATCTGAGTATCACAGCACTGGAGAATGTTTTATAGAAGCCTTGTCATGAAAAATGAATAACTAATATTTAATGACATAATCAGATATTGTACTTCAGATGGTATCAATGGAGCCGGACTCTACATGATGACTATACTCACTACTAAGCGACCAACATTATCTGACCTGAGTTTCTCTTAGACTCTTACGATAATAAATATGCATCAGAGACACACAGTTAATGCAGCCAGAGAAACATTAAAGTTCAACACTAAAAGTTCAAGAGCCCAACTAAAGCAAATACTGATCTCCATCATGGTGACATCAAACTTTATTCTTTTCAATAAAGCTTCAACTTCTAAACCTCTGTTAATTCTCATTAATAATGTTAGTATGAAAGAAATAAAGTCTGGATTGTAATAAGTGAAAATGCTGCGATCCTGAGAGATCTGGTAGTGTTTAATGTTCTGTTGGGGTTTAAAGTGTTTCTGTATGGTGTTTCGTGTGTCACCATTGTGTTGAAGAGTAGAGCCTGAGCTTCAGTCCAGGATGAGCAAATAAACACTGATGAAATGCTGCATGTTTCTTTATTTAACTGACAGTAACTGTGTAGTTGCTGATGTAGTGACGTATATAGTCAAAGCAAATCATGCATGTAATTAACTGCATGTTTTTCAGTAAATAAATCAGGAAATAAATGTGAAATAACTGTGTTTTAACTGTGTGTTTCTGTTAAAAAAGATTAATGAAGATTTCTGTAAAAGTATTTTGCACTTATTTAAATTAAGATATTTGACATTAATTTTATGGTTTTTGTATGGCAGCCGTTGCTGACAGTCATTTGACTGTTTTTTTTATGGGATTTTTTTACAATGAAGGTGTTTGATCGTAATAATTCAGGAAATAGTTGTAAAATAACAGTGTTTTTCTGTAAAAAATTTAAGGAAAAATTTCTGTAAAAGTTTTTTGCATTTCATTTAAATTACGATATTTTACTTTATTTTTACGGTTTTTGTTTGGCAGCCGCAGCTGCCAGTCATTGACCGTTTTTTTACGATTTTTTTTTTTACAGTGTAAAGGATTATTAGGAACACCTGTTCAATTTCTCATTAATGCAATTATCTAATAAACCAATCACATGGCAGTGGCTTCAATGCATTTAGGGGTGTGGTCCTGGTCAAGACAATCTCCTGAACTCCAAACTGAATGTCAGAATAGCAAAGAAAGGTGATTTAAGCAATTTTGAGCGTGGCATGGTGGTTGGTGCCAGACGGGCCGGTCTGAGTATTTCACAATCTGCTCAGTTACTGGGATTTTCATGCACAACCATTTCTAGGGTTTACAAAGAATGGTGTGAAAAGGGAAAAACATCCAGTATGCGGCAGTCCTGTGGGCGAAAATGCCTTGTTGATGCTAGAGGTCAGAGGAGAATGGGCCGACTGATTAAAGCTGATAGAAGAGCAACTTTCACTGAAATAACCACTCGTTACAACCGAGGTATGCAGCAAAGCATTTGTGAAGCCACAACTCGCACAACCTTGAGGCGGATGGGCTACAACAGCAGAAGACCCCACCGGGTACCACTCATCTCCACTACAAATAAGAAAAAGAGGCTACAATTTGCAAGAGCTCACCAAAATTGGACAGTTGAAGACTGAAAAATGTTGCCTGGTCTGATGAGTCTCGATTTCTGTTGAGACATTCAGATGGTAGAGTCAGAATTTGGCGTAAACAGAATGAGAACATGGATCCATCATGCCTTGTTACCACTGTGCAGGCTGGTGGTGCTGGTGTAATGGTGTGGGGGATGTTTTCTTGGCACACTTTAGGCCCCTTAGTGCCAATTGGGCATCGTTTAAATGCCACGGCCTACCTGAGCATTGTTCTTGACCATGTCCATCCCTTTATGGCCACCATGTACCCATCCTCTGATGGCTACTTCCAGCAGGATAATGCACCATGTCACAAAGCTCGAGTCATTTCAAATTGGTTTCTTGAACATGACAATGAGTTCACTGTACTAAAATGGCCCCCAGAGTCACCAGATCTCAACCCAATAGAGCATCTTTGGGATGTGGTGGAACGGGAGCTTCGTGCCCTGGATGTGCATCTCACAAATCTCCATCAACTGCAAGATGCTATCCTATCAATATGGGCCAACATTTCTAAAGAATGCATTCAGCACCTTGTTGAATCAATGCCACGTAGAATTAAGGCAGTTCTGAAGGTGAAAGGGGGTCAAACACAGTATTAGTATGCTGTTCCTAATAATCCTTTAGGTGAGTGTATATATATATAATATATGTGGTTAGTCTTGGGTCATATATGGCATTAAAAATAAAAAAAGGCATTAAAAAGCATTACATTTAATTTGAAGATAACTGCAGAAACCCTGTTAGAGCATCCACACAGGAGAGAGAGGGGGGCGGTGTGGCCATGGTGTCATCATGCTGGAGTAATCCCATACAAATCCTCATTCCAGACTTTACCTGGCTGCATTGCACTTCAATGAAAATTCTGGCCGTACCCAAGCAAGGACGGCAGCCGGAGAACTGCAGTTCAACATTAAAGAATAGAATAGAATAGAATGAGGCATTTATATAGCGCTTTCATATGTACTACTGTACACCCAAAGCGCTTTACAATCATATCAGGGAATCTCTCCTCAACAACCACCACCAGTGTGCAGCATCCACTTGGATGATGCGACGGGAGCCACGGTACAACGGCGCTAGTGCGCTCACCACACACCAGCTACAGGTGGAGAGAGGAGAGAGAGTGATAGAGCCAATTCAGTGGATGGGGATTATTAGGAGGCCATGATTGGCAAGGGCCAATGGAGGGAATTTGGCCAGGACACCGGGGTTACATCCCTACTCTTTACGAGAAATGCCATGGGATTTTTAATGACCACAGAGAGTCAGGACCTCGGTTTTACGTCTCATCCGAAGGACGGTGCTCTTTGACAGTATAGTGCCCCCAGTACTATACTAGGGCATTAGGACCCACATAGACCACAGGGTGAGCGCCCCCTGCTGGCCTCACTAACACCTCTTCCAGCAGCAACCTGGTTTTCCCAGGAGTCTCCCATCCAGGTACTAACCAGACTCAACCCTGCTTAGCTTCAGTGGGCAACCAGTCTTGGGCTACAGGGTGATATGGCTGCTGGATAAGTTCCCAAGGACATGAGAGGGGAACATGTGGTGAAGACCAAATACTCTACTGGTTAGTTAATTCTCAATTGTCTTTTGGTATCTCCATACTAACATATACATGATTCTGCGTTTGTGCATTGATCCCGCTGGCAAGATTTTGGCACCACCTGAGTGACAAGCAGTAAAAACACATTTTCTATTGCAGTTACTTTGTTAACAGTTTGTCAACAGTTTGTCAACAGTTGAGACCATATGAATGACTCAAACTATATGCTTTGTGTTTTAGAATATGTGACTGAGCTTACGGACATCCTCTTTAACGAGGTCATCCAAGACCCTGCACCCTTTGTGGCTGATATGAAAGCAGTGGTTGTTCCTGGATTGCTGTGTTCACTGTAGGAGCAACCTGGGAAATGTGACGCAATTGCTAGTCATGTGTCCAGGTTCAGCTGTGCAGGTTGTGAGGGGAACAGCTCTAACACTCGGTGACCCAACACCCATCTAAGCCAACAATCCATTTCTTAATCAATCAGCTGTATTCAGCCAACATGTAAGTCACCATCTCCAACGTACTATTCTTGCCCTTACTCAATTTAGTTATTTGGGTTATATATACAGTAAATTAGGTCAGTCACAATAATTACATTATCGACTTGTTGCACAATATATATGGACAGATTTGACAGTAAGTTGTGACACATTACTCAAAAACTGGTTGACAGCTGTCCAAAATGTCTATGAAATGTATTGTGTATTGAATAATTATGTACATGACACATTACCAAACAAGTACATTATATAAAGATTGTTTAAATTTAAATTGAAGGTTTAAAGCCTCTGCGTACTCCCCATCCTCATCCGGGTCCTCCTGGTGAACACAGAGCACAATCCAAGAAGGAATGGCAACCCTGTTGTGCAAAATGTCATGTCACATTGTAAGATTATGTGTATTTTCAGTTAACTATAGTCAGATGCAATTACATTGTTACTGTGCCTCATATGTAATCAACTCTATCTGTGTCTGTAAAGGTGTGAAGCAAATGGCCCATACATATGTATGGCCTAGAGAAACTGAATGGCCCATAGGTGTATGGCCCACAGGAACTGATTGGTTTGAATGACAAAGAAACAGCATTGCTCAGAGTAGAATGCAGGGTAGATTGCAGGATAGATCTCCTGTGGGAGGCCCTAACAGTTTTCTATTGTTTGTAGCCCATTTGTCTTCATGTATAAAGTTCTGTCTTACAAACAGAACTTTGGGTTAAGATTGTTGAAGGGCGACATGCGAACATCACTGCTGAAGGACTGCTACACTACAAACCTTCAATAAATTCTTCTCCCCACAAGAACTCTGGTCAAGCTTACTTATTTTATGTATTGGAGACATCTAATACATTGGCGAGCCACCCAAACCACTGCTCGGCCAAATACAGCAAAATCTAACAATTTGGTGTGAGCCAGCCAGGAGAGACTGACAAGAAGAGAACTCACAACTGCAACAAGGAGTAAACCAAGAACTCACCAGTCGAGTATCTGAAGTTCAAAAAGACTGCATCTGTGGACACAATTTATTTGAATCAACTGGATCCTGTCTCAAAGATCCTAATTTGGTGAGTGAAACTTATCAGCTCTCTAAAAGAACATCTTCTGAAAAGAATAATAGTAGACCAGTAAAGATTTGTAGTGTAGTCACACATACTGTGTATTTTTGAGAATTTTAGGCTTGGGCCTTTTTCATGAGTCTGTAGGAACCTTTTAAATGATTTAGTTAATTCTCCTGAAACTGTAGGAGCTATAGAAATAAGTTGTATAACTTGGCCCTGTTCTCTTGAGTCTCTAAGAATCAATTAAGAAAGAGGTTTGGTCCGTTCTCATGGGATTGTAGGAGCTATTGAAATAAAGGATAAGTTTGGTCCTTTCTCTGGAGTCTGTAGGAATTGTTAAAGAAACAATTTAGTCCGTTCATCCAGAGATTGCAGAAACTGTAATTTTAGGCTTGGGCCTTTTTCATGAGTCTGTAGGAACCTTTTAAATGATTTAGTTAATTCTCCTGAAACTGTAGGAGCTATAGAAATAAGTTGTATAGCTTGGCCCTGTTCTCTTGAGTCTCTAAGAATCATTTAAGAAAGAGGTTTGGTCCGTTCTCATGGGATTGTAGGAGCTATTAAATAATATAGAATTCATAGACAATTGGAAAAGTTTTTGGGGCAAACCTGACCTGTTGAAAAGAGATGGTTTTCATCCCTCCTGGGATGGTGCTGCTCTTCTCTCTAGTAATTTGGCTCATAGTCTTAGAGATAAAACATGACAATCTGGGGCTCAGGTCAGGAAGCAGACAAACTGGCTAAACCGACCGTCTGCTAGCGGCCTCGTGTCACCAAGGTCAGATAAATCCCATCACATAGAGGCTCTTTCACCTAGATATCATCAAATAGAGACTGTGTCTGTTCCCCGAATTTGGAAATCCAAAAAACGTCCAAACCGATCTAAGGATAAAAATGTAACTGATATTCAACAAATAAAAAATAGATATAATACAGATGAGCAAATGATAAAATATATTTATATATTTAAAATATATTTATTTTGAAGTGTTGGTGCTTAATGTAAAAATATATAATGTAAACGATAAATCAAGTTTGAGAATTCTGCTGGCAACTGTCTACAGGCCACCAGGGCACCATAAAGATTTTATCAAAGAATTTGCTGACTTTCTATCTGAATTAGTATTGACTGCAGATAAAGTCCTAATTGTTGGTGATTTTAATATACATGTAGATAATGGAAAAGATGCAATGGGATTGGCATTTAAAGACATTCTTAACTCTATTGGAGTTAGACAACACGTGTCAGGACCTACTCATTGTCGTAATCATACGCTAGATCTAATATTATCACATGGAATCAATGTTGATGCTGTTGAAATTCTGCAGCAGAGCGACGACATCTCAGATCATTATCTAGTCTCATGTAAATTACATTTGGCCAAGGCTAAAAAGCCAACTCCGTGTTACAAGTATGTTAGACCTATCACTTCTGCCACTAAAGATTGCTTTATCAATAATCTTCCTAATCAGTTTCATCGTCTCAGCATCCCAGATAGCTTAGAAGAACTTGATATTGCAACAGAAACTTTTAACTCTCTCCTTTCCAGCACTTTAGATACAGTTGCTCCGTTGCGTTTAAAGAAGATTAAAGAAAATAGTCCCACACCGTGGTACAACGAGCACACCCGGGCCCTTAAGAGAGCAGCCAGAAAAATGGAGCGCAACTGGAAGAAAACAAAACTAGAGGTATTTCGGATTTCATGGAAGGAGAGCTCGATTGCTTACAGAGAGGCTTTAAAAGCTGCTAGATCTGCTTATTTTTCAACCCTATTAAAAGAAAATAAACATAATCCAAGGTATTTATTTGAAAAAGCGGCTACGCTAACGAAAAAGAAAGCTTCAAGCCCAGAAGTTTCCAAGAAACACAGCAGTAATGACTTTATGAACTTCTTCACTTATAAGATTGATAATATTAGGGACAAAATTATAACTATGCAACCGTCTACTACAGCATCACATCAGGGAGTGCATTATAGTCTCCCCGAGGTAAAATTTGATTCATTTGTTGCCATAGGAGAGGAAGAATTTTGCAAACTCGTTAATTCATCTAAATCGACAACATGTATGTTAGACCCTATACCGACTAAACTACTGAAAGAGATGCTTCCAGAAGTCATAGATCCTCTTCTTAACATCATTAATTAATCTTTGTCTCTAGGATACGTACCAAAAACCTTTAAGCTGGCTATGATTAAACCGCTTGTTAAAAAAACGCAACTTGATCCTACAGAATTAGTCAATTACAGGCCGATTTCAAATCTACCTTTCCTGTCAAAGATACTAGAAAAGGCAGTATCCTCACAACTGTGTTCCTTTCTTAAAAGAAATGGTATCTGCGAGGATTTCCAGTCAGGATTTAGACCGCACCATAGTACTGAGACTGCTCTCATTAGAGTCACAAATGATTTGCTTTTATCATCCGATCATGGTTGTATCTCTCTATTAGTGTTACTTGATCTTAGTGCTGCATTTGACACCATTGACCACAACATTCTCTTAAATAGACTAGAAAACTATGTTGGCATTAGTGGAATTGCATTAGCATGGTTTAAATCATATTTATCTGACCGCTATCAGTTTGTAGCAGTAAATGAAGAGATGTCTTATTGATCACAAGTTCAGTATGGCGTACCACAAGGCTCAGTACTAGGACCGCTGCTGTTCACTCTGTACATGCTACCTCTAGGAGATATCATTAGGAAACATGGAATTAGCTTTCACTGTTATGCTGATGATACTCAGCTCTATATTTCTTCCAAACCTAACGAAACTCACCAATTCACAAAATTATCGGAATGCATAGTTGATATAAAAAATTGGATGACTAGTAATTTCCTACTACTAAATTCTGAAAAAACAGAGATTCTAATTATTGGACAAAAAACTTCCACACGTAATAACCTAGAATACCGTCTAACACTTGATGGCTGCTCTGTTAAGTCTTCGTCGTCAGTTAGGAACCTTGGTGTGATCTTTGATACCAATCTTTCATTTGAAAGTCACGTGTCTAGTGTCTGTAAAACCGCATTTTTCCATCTTAAAAATATATCTAAATTACGTCATATGCTCTCATTGACAAATGCGGAACGTCCTGGTTGCGTATGCAACCCACCGTTCCCTGAAGGAGGGAACGGAGGACGTAGTCGACGTCGACTGAATTGGGATCTCGCTAGAGAGCCTGTCTTCTTCGAGTACTATTGAACGAGCCAATGTAATTGGCGTGCGTGATTCGCATCACACACTCCGCCCCCGCGGCGCGGGTATAAATACGGAAGTGGATGCACGCACTAGTTGCTTTTTCGCTGAGGAGCCGAGAGTAACCCGGGGTCAGCGGTGGTCCAGCGGTAGTGGCAAGGGGACTACGTCCTCCGTTCCCTCCTTCAGGGAACGGTGGGTTGCATACGCAACCAGGACGTTCCCTTTCAGTCGATAACGTCGGACGTAGTCGACGTCGACTGAATTGGGATCACCCTTTGAACACGCCACTAACGCTGCCACCTTCCAGTGCCTAAACCAAAGCCTCCTGATGCCCCCGCAAATTTAAGGCGGGGAAGGACAGGGCTTAGGCCAGGGAAGTCACTGCTGTTCCTACAGGACCACTGGGAAAGCGTTCCCCGTACATTGGAAGGAAGGGACGCTGCGGAAGCCACGTCCAACCCAGAGGGAGGTAACGTGGAAAATGCACATTTGAACTGGGCGGAAACCGGGCAGTCTAACATATGGAATGACACTGGGGTGGCTCCAGCCTAAGACGGGGGGAGACACACCGGACAGTGACGGCAGAGAGACTCTGCCGAGGGAAGACACGGGCTCACCGCAGGGAGCCGTATCGTGGAAGAATACACATATGGGGTCGCCGAAGGGACCGCAACATATGGACCCAGCCTAACACAGGTTCCACACTGCTTACGAGTGGTAGGCCTAACACCAGACGTTCCGCACGTCCGACGTCGGAGGGGTGTGGAGGAACTCAACAGGGTTAAATTTTAAGGGAACTCAACTGGAGTAGAAAGGCGCACGTATCCAGTCCATAGGAGGGGAATGGCGCAGCAAGCCGACACTTGAACCGGGCTCACGGTGAAACTGGCTTCATGAGAAGGGAGCCCACGGGAAGCAGCGGTTCAACTAGGTGTCGTCCAGCCCACAACTCTAGAATCTGTTTTAGCAAAGCATATCGTCAACGCCCAGGCGGAGCACTTTACACTCATCATAGAGGAGCTCAACACCTAAGTGGACATGTTGCATCTCGGATCTTTACCGAAATGAAGGCAAGCACTAAGTGCAACTTTGCATGGAAACAGCCTTCCCTCTCTGCTGAATTCCAACAGATATTTGTAGAGCTGGTCTGAGGTCTATGACTTGCATTCTGTACACGTCCAAGCGAACGGACAGAGAAGCCATGGCTGGATCTGCCTCCTCCAGGGCAGCGCTTGCAGGCTCACCACCTGCTCCTATTACGGGAGAGGTAGGAACCTTGGGCACAATCCGAGCCGGGGTCTCAGCTTGTGAGAGTTAGCCGGCCCAGACTCCAGGCACAATACGTTGACCGAAAGCGAGCAAGTCCCTACCCTCTAGTAGAGACCACGCGAGCAGGAGAACTGATATAACAGATTTTTTTAACTCACTGCCTGCAGTGGCTCAGGGGCGGTCTCTGCAGTGCAGTCGGACCAGGGACAAGGCCCAAGAGGATAAAGAGGGACACAAGGATTTACAAGACCTTGCTCCTCAGGAACCTGACGATCAGAACGTGCTTCTGCATACTTCTGCAACACGATGAGCGTCGTTTAAACACCGAGGCAACATCATTTTGAGGGTGAAGGAAAACAGCCTACTGCAACCCATTTTGCAGGAAAGAGAGCACTGAAGTGATCGAAAGCTTTCAGGATCTCCTCTGGAGAGAAGACGCACTCAACGACTAGGTTCCACTTCTAAAGGCGTAAGCACGCTACCCAATTCTAGGGGGTGCTCGCAGAAGTGATGGTATCTATCACATGTTCTTGTGATAGCCACCTGAACCTCCGCGTTCAGATATAAGACCGCCCGGAATCTCCGGGGGCAGAACGCGTGTGCCATCGTGCCCCGTCCCCGAAAGAGTTTTCAGGGGAAGTCAGGAAGGCTGTTGATGGGAACCAGGTCTAGTTGGGCCAATAAGGGGCAACTATGAAGACCTGTTCCTCTCCTGACTTGGCACGTAGGTGCAAGCGACGGGCGCAAAAGACAGGAGCATTGCTCAACACAACATGTGAAGATCACTGGGCTTCAGGAGCATTTTATGCTCAGCACTTGGGTGTGACAAGTTCACTGAGCTTCAGGAGCATTCCTGCTCAACACCTGAGTGTGATAAACTCACCGAGCTTCAGGAGCATTTCTGCTCAACACTTGAGTGCGAAGAACTTCACTGAGCGACAGGAGCATTTCTGCTCAGTACTTGAGTGTGACAAGTTCACTGAGCTTCAGGAGCATTCCTGCTCAACACCTGAGTGTGATAAACTCACTGAGCTTCAGGAGCATTTCTGCTCAACACTTGAGTGCGAAGAACTTCACTGAGCACCAGGAGCATTTCTGCTCAGCACTGCGTGTGACGAATTCACTGAGCTACACGTGATGAACTCACTGAGGCACAGGAGCATTGCTGCTCAACACCTGAGTGCGATGAACTTCACTGAGTTTCAGGAGCAATTCTGCTCAACATGAAGAGTGATGATTTCACTGACTTGAGCAGGCGCAAGGCGACCATGAGTCGCAGTCACTTTTAGAAGGCTCACTGGGGTTAAACGCATTTCTGCGGGCCCCTGGGGCAGCTGAGACCCAGTGTTTGTCCAAGGGTAGTCCGCTCGGTTTACACAAACACTGGCGGAAAAATGAAACCGGGGGGGGGGGGGGGGGGGGGGCAACTGAGCGGCCCTGGAATGGTCATGACCCAGCCGGACCCAGGGGATGGAGTCTCCACTTGCCCTGGCTATAACTGTCGTGAGGCTCGATGGCGGCACGATTGAGTAAGCGGGAGGAGTGGAACAAGGCGCCCTCAGAAGCGTCTGACTCCAAGGAGGAGGTGACGGGTGAGTTGTGACATGCAGGGGAAGCTTGCGCAACGGTCGCAATGTCTAACAACTCGAGGCACGAATGCCCGTGTAGTCGGGGGTCGCCCAGGCCCCCGTTAAAACACGCCCTTTGTACATGGCCCCTCTGTTGAAGAGGGTTTGGCAGCAGACCGGGATGAACTATAGTCACACAGGGTGAGCTGCTCTGCCACTGTCACCTCGGGACTCGATCATGAAGCTAGCGCTGAAGCTGTCACATATGGAGGAAGCCAATGGCTGCAACTACCATATACCCCAGGAGCCTCTGAAAGTTCTTCCAGTGGGACCCTTTCTCACTTCAAACACCAGCTGAACACATTCTCATTGGAGAAACGTGTTAGACCGAGTCCATCTCCAAAACTGAAAAAGAGATACTAAGCCCGTGGGCGAGATTACTCTCTTCCAGTTGACCTGAAGACCCAACGGGCTCTGGAGCACTCGAAGGGAAGGACACTGTACTGATACTCCACCCTTACACGCAACCCACAGGATGGCCTGCGGTGCGGAAGGTAGAGATCTGTTTTTAAGCACATGTCTTTCAGGTCGGAGCTGCAGACCAATCTTGGGCCAAGATGGTCACGACCCACCACCTAGTAGCACGAAGAACGAGTTTACAACTGGCCTTCGTACCGGCTGGAGGAGCGGCTATATCAAATCCTTCGCCAGCAGGATAAGATAAGCACGCACAAGTCAGGAGCACTGCTCAACGCTCGGTGTGATGAATATCACTGAATTTTCAGGAGCACGTCTGCTCAACACCTAATGTGATGACTATCACTGACTTGAGCGGGGTAGCCGAGCCTGAGGTGGGGGAACAAAGTAGAGAGAGTGGTGTTAGTGTGCTGTGCAACACTTACCTGTCCCCACAAGCGGCAGGGGGCGCGTGAGAAGGCGGATGACCGGGTCCTCGAACGCACCAAGCTGCTATACAGGGTCACACCCGTCAGACTGGCCCTCTTGAGACCCAGGTACAGATGAAATTGCTCTCTCTTTGAAGTGTGGGTACCGCTTGCTCCGGTTTTTTTTTTTTTTTTTTAGGGAGCCAGCGGCGGAACAGACACACACACAAACAAAGGCTCCACCCGGCCCTCACCCGGGGGGAGGGAGTGATCGTGCCACTCCAAGAGCATCTCATCCATTCCTGGGCGGCCCGCTCCGGAATGCTTTCGCTGTCGCTTCCCACCTGGCTTGGCAGCGCATGGAGCGGGCTGGGCGTCCCTACTGCGGCCGGCTCCATGCTGAGGCCTGGGTGGAGGCTGCTGCAGAGGGCCAGCAGGAGCGGCGGCCGGGGAACGCCCACGGCGACGAGCAGGCGGAGGAGCTGCCACCGGCGGCGGGTGGAGGCAGCAGCTGGCCACCGGGGCAGGATGTGTCGGATGACCTCCGTCTGCGCTTGAGCGGCAGAGAACTGTTGGATGCAGTTCTCCACTGCGTCGCCGACCAGCCCAACCTGGGAAATTGGGGAGACCAGGAACCGAACCTTGTCCGCATCCGCCATACCAACCAGGCTGAGCCAACGAAGGCGCTACTGGACCACCAAGGTGGACATCGCCAGACCAATCACGCTCGCTACGACACCCGTACCCCGGAGGGTGAGGTCGGATGCAGTGCGGTGCTCACCTATGAGCGCACGGTCTGGATTACCCTCGTGCATTCCATGGGTGCCCTAGCCTGCAGCAACGCCATGGCACGCAAGAGGAAGCGGCTTGCCCACAGGCTTTGTAAGTTCTGCCCGTCGGAACGGACAAAACCTCACAGGCCTTAGGGGGGAGACGAGGATCCCCCCTAAAGGCAGCGGCCGCCGGACACAGGTGCACCTGTGTCGACACACCACTCCAATGGAGGGACACCTCGCAACCCTTCACCGTTCCTCCATCAAGGGTAATGAGGGGGAAAAGCTATTCAGGCAGTTTCTGGCAGAGAAAGATGCTGTTCACCACCTGATAAGCTCTCCATGCATTTCGGGAAAGAAAGGCACTGGGGCGGCGAGCTGAGAACCAGCGCGGCCCGCCCCAAGATACCAAACTCCAGATTCCAACCGAGACTGAACGCGACACGGTGGAGGTTCCACTCGAGCCCGGCAGCCTCGGCGGCCCGTTTCAGCATAGCTGATAATTCTGGATCCGGCTCGGGCAACATTGAACTCCCGGAGGGAGACAATGCAGCCGAGTCATCATCTCTAGAAGTCAGCTCACCCTCCGATGCTGCAATCGGCGTCCTGTCCTCCAGGGGAGCCCCGAGTGAAACCGCTGGCCCACCCATTACAGATGGACCAGCAGACAACACAGGAGGCTCCAGTGGTTGCAGTGGAAGGGAGGAGTGAGGAGCCCACAGGGAATGGTTACCGGGCGGGACATCCAACACTATCCTCCGGTCCCCAAACACGTGACACAACAGTTGTGACCATCAGAGAGAGACAGGGAACGACCGCACCCAGAAACGCACGGGCGGAATGACATCTTGAAAAAGACGCAAACGCACCAGTGTTGCTCTTTCAGAAAATAGGACCGTCACCAGTGCCGCAGCACACAGGGGAATGACCGCGGCAACACTGAACAGAGAACTGAAACAGTGAAGCACTCACTTTTCCGCCCTCTAACCAGCCATCAACACACACAAACATTTAGAAATTTGTTGCTGTTAAAACAGCAGTTGAGAGCTCAAAGCTCGCGATCACCGCTGCACTCACGCTGTAGAACACCAGCACTGGGAGAGTCTTCCTGAAGAACACCGACACACTCGCTCGTTGTAGACAACAGCACTCTCAGAGACATCAAACGATCGGCTCCGAAGCGAAAGGCAACTAGTGCGTGCATCCACTTCCGTATTTATACCCGCGCCACGGGGGCGGAGTGTGTGATGCGAATCACGCACGCCAATTACATTGGCTCGTTCAATAGTACTCGAAGAAGACAGGCTCTCTAGCGAGATCCCAATTCAGTCGACGTCGACTACGTCCGACGTTATCGACTGAAAGGGAACAACTAGTTCATGCGTTCATGACATCAAGGCTAGATTATTGTAATGCTCTACTGGGTGGTTGCCCTGCACGCTTAATAAACAAACTACAGCTAGTTCAAAACGCAGCCGCTAGAGTTCTTACCAGAACCAGGAAGTACGACCATATTAGCCCGGTTCTGTCAACACTGCATTGGCTCCCTATTAAACATCGTATAAATTTTTAAATATTGCTGATTACTTACAAAGCACTAAATGATTTAGCTCCCCAGTACTTGAGCGAGCTCTTAACGCATTATAGTCCTTCACGTCTATTGCGATCTAAAAACTCCGGCCAGTTGATAATACCTAGAATATATAAATCGACTGCTGGCGGTAGATACTTTTCCTATTTAGCACCAAAACTTTGGAACAATCTTCCTAACATTGTCCTGGAAGCAGACACAGTCTATCAGTTCAAAGCTAGACTAAAAACACATCTCTTTGACCTAGCATTCACATAACACTCTATAGACTTCTATAATTCAATATTAGGCTGCTTAGATTAGGTCAGCCGGAACTGGGAACACTTCCCTCAAATCCTGATGTACTCGTTACATCATAAGAAGAATGGCATCTACGCTAATTTTAGTGTCTTTGTTTATCCCGAGGTTTTCCCGCAGCCTGCTGGATCCAGGCCGTTTCCAGATCTGACGAAGGACTTTCGCCTGGACCTGATGACAATGCAGTGCTGAAGTGCCAACTAGCCTCTCCCTATGGAGGATCCCCATACCACTCTACGGATAAAGCGTTGTGGATTTTTTGGTTCGCGTACCTACCCAAAGTGATAAGATAAAATAAAAATTCTGCATCAAAATTTATAGACAAGTAGTTTGATTAGGCATGGTTTGTAAGGAATTACAAACCTGCGCACATATATTCAAACGCACATAACTATAGAATCAATTCTTAATGTGCATGTGAACGCCATCAGTGTCTATCACAGGTTCACGTTTAAAGTCTGTTTAGAGAGAACGGTGTCGTCTTAGCGGACCCTAATTTAATAACAAATGATCATTTAGATGGAAGTGAATCAATCAAAACTAACTTTAGCTGGAAAAAACATTTTTCAAGAGCCACTATAAAACCAAACCAATCTCTGTTACCTTAAATTATATGTTTATCTCTGTAAAGCTGCTTTGAAACAATCTGCATTGTTAAAAGCGCTATATAAATGAGGATGACTTGACTTGACTGGCTATTGAAATAAAGGATAAGTTTGGTCCTTTCTCTGGAGTCTGTAGGAATTGTTAAAGAAACAATTTAGTCCGTTCGTCCAGAGATGGCAGAAACTGTAATTTTAGGCTTGGGCCTTATTCATGAGTCTGTAGGAACCTTTTAAATGATTTAGTTAATTCTCCTGAAACTGTAGGAGCTATAGAAATAAGTTGTATAGCTTGGCCCTGTTCTCTTGAGTCTCTAAGAATCATTTAAGAAAGAGGCTTGGTCCGTTCTCATGGGATTGTAGGAGCTATTGTACAAGTTTGGTCCTTTCTCTGGAGTCTGTAGGAATTGTTAAAGAAACAATTTAGTCCGTTCGTCCAGAGATTGCAGAAACTGTATAGGGTTTGGTCTTTTCTTTGGGCCTTTCTCATGAATCCTTAGGAGCCATTGAAATATAGTATAAGGTTTGGTCCTTCTTTTTTGGAGTCTGCTCGTCCAGAAATTATAGAAACTGTATAATGTTTGGGACTGATGTTGCTGCAAGAATTGGTAATTCTTGACTGGATGCTAATTCAGAAACCAATATTTTAGTTTGGAATTAAACATTCTAATTGTGTTAGAAATTAGAAGTTTATTTGCCTTCTGATGAAAGATGCAGAAAGATTGAAAGTCTAATGTCTAAAGGACAAATTTAAACCAATTCAGGTTAGAACTCAGAAAGAACTGAACAAGTCTTATCAATCAGAGTTTTCTTTTCTAGAAATGAAACAAAGAAACTTAGCCTAAACGTGAATGTTCCCTTTCGTTGTCACTCCGAGTTACGTCGGATGACGACGAATGGGGTTTCGCTTAGAACGCCTATCGACTTCGAGTATTACAAAACGAGCCAATGGCAAAGAAATGCCATGGGTCTGCGGAATTTGCATAGCGTATCTCCGCCTTACCTCGTGGGTATAAAAGGAGGACGCCGGCAACAGGCAGATATGTTTTCGCTTCGGAGCCAAGAGTATTTTTTCACTCCACAGTCATCTCTGACTTCGCTCTACGAGACGAGCTTCTCTCTCCGGTGTTGGTGTGACGGCGATCTGCAGCGAGCTCACAGTGCCTGCTGATCTGTGCAGTGATCTGCCAGTGTGTGTGTGTGTCTCCCTGTGTGCTTCAACATCGCGGAGTTTTTTTCTCCTCTCATAAAAGAGCTCGCACGCGGCACGTCTTTTTAAAGACGGCTCGCCCGTGCATTTCTGGTTGCAGCGGACTGGTATCGGACTCTGATGGGCACGAGCGCTGTCTAGTGTGTTTGGGCTTTGATCATGCTTGAACAGCGCTCGTGGGTGACTCATGTTCTCGCTGGGAACGTGATCATCGCGTCATATATAGGTCGAGACTCGGTGAACTCGCAAGAGTGAGAGTCCCCTCATCCACCCCCCGATCTTCGGCTGGTGGCCAGGGTGACCTGAGGGTTGCGGTCTGGATCAAGGCGCCGACTATGTGTCCGCGACCCCAGCTCCCCTCTTCAATGACGGTGCCCGCTAGTGAACTGCTGATTCCCGCGAGTCTACCCTCTGGTGGCCCGCGTGTTTCAGTTGAAGCTACAGAGGAAGATGCCATGTCTGTTGCAGCATCACTAGGTGGGTTTGAGTCTTCTGGAAGTGAGGGCTCGTCACAGCTGCCACCTTCCGGTGTGCATATGGCTGTGCCTGAGTCTGATCCGGAGATGACGACCATGCTTTCCTGGGACAATGGGTTTTGGGTAAGGCCGCCGGCCCTCGTCCACGGCAAACCCCAATACCTCTCTTCTCGGACGTGCATGATGAGATCTCGAAGTCCAAGAAGACCCCCTTGTCTTCTCGGGACCGCTCGCTGATCTCATCCGCCTTTCCTCCCCTCGATGGGGCCGCTGCCCATGGGTACACTGGGGTCCTCCCGGCTGAACGCTCTGTTGCGATGCTATGTGTCCTCAGAGTGCTTCTTCTCGGCGCGATCCTAAGCACCCGCCCGTGGCCTGTATTTTTTCGTCTACGCTTGTGGCGAGATCCTATAGCGCCACGGGACTGGCAGCCGCCTCACTGCAGGCCATGGTCATTCTGCTGGTCCACCTGACCCAGATGCTCATGGACCTGCACGAGGGCGGGACTGACACAGGGCTCTTCACTGAGCTGCGCGCCGCCACTGACCTTGCTCTCTGAGCGACGAAAGTGGCCGTACGCTCCCTGGGTCAGGTGATGCTCACCATTCTGTGGCTGAACCTGTCTGATGTGCTGGATGTCGCGCGGACCCGTCTGTCCGACATTCCCATATCCCAGGTCGGCCTCTTCGGCGGTGCGGTTGAGGGCTTGCCCAACAGCTCTCAGCCGCCCATGAGCAGACTGAGGTTGATTCTGTCCCGACGGCCCCGCCGTCCGCTCAGATACCTCGGTCTGCCCACCGCCGAGGGCACCCCCCCGCGGCTCCCACCCCGCCCGTTCACCCGGGTCGGCTCTGGAGGCCGCGGTCGGACGCCACAGTCCTCTCCAGCCCCGCACCCCGCTACACGCCGGGTTAAGCGGCGCTCTTGAGATGGGCTCCTCAGAGATGGGACTCAGTTCTTTCCAGGAGTTGGTAGCAGGACCACTCCTTTCCCCGGGGGAGGGCCGGGGAAGAATCCTTATTCTCCAAAGAGCTGACTCTCCCTTCTCTGAGCACAGAGTTCTCGGACGTCACAGAGCGCCGCCCACAAGCCGTGCTCTCCTCGTCCCCCTCTGTCCCAGAGGTGGTTGACACGGCGTGCCGTCCACAGACCGCTTCGCCCCTGTCCTCCTCTGTCGCCAGACCCCTGGCAGAGCAGGCCCCCTGCGGGACGACCAGCCTGGTCCTCCCCTGGCCCCCTCTGCCAGGGCGCGGTTGCTAACGTGCCCCCACATCGGGCCGCTATGCCGTCCACGTTCGGGCCAGTTACTCCGCTTCGCTGCCCCTCCGGGGGGACGCCTGTGGTTCGCATGATCCCGCTGGTTCAGTTCCTGGGAGCCTGGTTAGAGCTTCCCCGTCTGTCCCGCTGACCGTCAGGCTCGGCTATGCGATTCAGTTCCTCCCCGCTTGGGGAGTCCGCTCCACTTTTGTCGGTGGCTATGCCCCCATCAGGAGAGCAGAGATTGCCACCCTGCTGGCGAAGGGTGCAATCGAGACTGTCCCTCCAGCCGAGATGAGGTCCGGCTGCTACAGCCCCTACTTCATTGTCCCCAAGAAAACCGGTGGGTTACGGCCAATCCTGGACTTGCGCGTGCTGAACCGCTCAAATGCATACGGCCCAGGATTGGTTTGCAGCAATCGACCTGAAGGATGCCTACTTCATGTCTCAATTCTCCTTGACACAGACCGTTCCTTCGGTTTTCTTTCGAGGGGCAGGCATCCAGTACGCGGTTTTCCCTTTCGGGCTAGCCCTGTCTCCTCGCATCTTCACGAAGGTCGTCGAGGCTGCCCTTGTTCCCCTTCGGGAACACGGGGTTCGCATCCTGAGTTATATCGACGACTGGCTGATCATAGCTCACTCTCGAGTTCAGGTTGCGAACACAGGGACCTGGTGCTTCGGCACCTAGCGTGTCTGGGCCTTCGGGTCAACTGGGAGAAGAGCAAACTTTACTCGGTCTCTTTACTCGGTATGGATATCGACTCGGTCGCCATGTCCGCGCAGCTTACGAGCGAGCGCGTGCAGTCACTGCTGACTTGCCTGAGACAGTTCGAGGGCAAGAGTGCGGTTCCACTGAAACTTTTTCAGAGGCTCCTGGGGCATATGGCTTCTGCAGCCACGGCAACGCCGCTCGGATTGCTTCATATGAGACCGCTTCAGCTTTGGCTTCGCGACTGAGTCTTAGGTGAGCATGGCAACACGGCACCCTCCGAGTAACAGTTACTCCGACCTGCCGTCAGACCTTCACCCCGTGGTCGAACATCAGTTTTCTACGGGCCGGAGTGCCCCTGGAACGACCTTCGCGGCATGTTGTTGTAACGACAGATGCCTCCTCCACTGGCTGGGGTGCCATGTGCAATGGACGTGCTGCCGCGGGCTCCTGGACAGGACCCCGTCGCCTCTGGCATGTCAATTGCCTCGAGTTGCTGGCCGTACGTCTTGTTTTGCGCCGCTTCCGGGCCGTGCTCAAGAACCAACACGTACTAGTCCGCTCAGACAATACCGCCACTGTAGCGTACATCAACCATCAAGGTGGTCTACGCTCCCGCCGTATGTCGCAACTCGCTCGCCACCTCCCCATATGGAGTCAGAAGCATCTGAGGTCGCTTCATGCCATTTATATCCCCGGAGCCCTGAACTGTGCAGCCTACGAGCTCTCACGGCTTCAGCCACTCCCTGGAGAATGGCGACTCCATCCCCAGTCGGTCCAGCTGATTTGGGACCAGTTCGGGGACGCACAGATAGATCTGTTTGCCTCCCACGACTCGACCCATTGCGCCCAGTTTTATTCCCTGACCGAGGGCACGCTCGGCACGGATGCTCTGGCGCACAGCTGGCCGCAGGGCCGCAAGTATGCGTTTCCCCCAGTGAGCCTTCTTGCGCAGACCTTGCGCAAGGTCAGGGAGGACGCGGAGCAGGTCAGTCTGGTCGCACCGTACTGGCCCGCCCGGACCTGGTTCTCCGAACTAGTACTCCTCGCGACAGCACCTCCCTGGCCGATCCCTCTGAGGAAGAACCTTCTTCCTCAGGGACGGGGCCACCTATGGCACCCTCGTCCCGATCTCTGGAACCTCCACGTGTGGCTCCTCGATGGGACGAGGCAGGTTTGAGTACCCTACCACCAGCGGTGGTGGCTACCATCACTTCCGCCAGGGCGTCGTCCACGTGACACGTCTATGCGTTGAAGTGGAACTTCTTCGTCAGCTGGTGCTCTTCACACCGAGAAGACCCCCGGAGATGCTCGATCAGCGTTGTGCTTTCCTTCCTTCAACAGGGGCTGGAGCGAAGGCTGTCTCCCTCCACCCTGAAGGTCTACGTTGCCGCTATTGCCGCACACCATGACCTCATCGAAGGTAAGTCGGTGGGGAAGCACGACGGAACAGACACACACACAAACAAAGGCTCCACCCGGCCCTCACCCGGGGGGAGGGAGTGATCGTGCCACTCCAAGAGCATCTCATCCATTCCTGGGCGGCCCGCTCCGGAATGCTTTCGCTGTCGCTTCCCACCTGGCTTGGCAGCGCATGGAGCGGGCTGGGCGTCCCTACTGCGGCCGGCTCCATGCTGAGGCCTGGGTGGAGGCTGCTGCAGAGGGCCAGCAGGAGCGGCGGCCGGGGAACGCCCACGGCGACGAGCAGGCGGAGGAGCTGCCACCGGCGGCGGGTGGAGGCAGCAGCTGGCCACCGGGGCAGGATGTGTCGGATGACCTCCGTCTGCGCTTGAGCGGCAGAGAACTGTTGGATGCAGTTCTCCACTGCGTCGCCGACCAGCCCAACCTGGGAAATTGGGGAGACCAGGAACCGAACCTTGTCCGCATCCGCCATACCAACCAGGCTGAGCCAACGAAGGCGCTACTGGACCACCAAGGTGGACATCGCCAGACCGATCACGCTCGCTACGACACCCGTACCCCGGAGGGTGAGGTCGGATGCAGTGCGGTGCTCACCTATGAGCGCACGGTCTGGATTACCCTCGTGCATGCCATGGGTGCCCTAGCCTGCAGCAACGCCATGGCACGCAAGAGGAAGCGGCTTGCCCACAGGCTTTGTAAGTTCTGCCCGTCGGAACGGACAAAACCTCACAGGCCTTAGGGGGGAGACGAGGATCCCCCCTAAAGGCAGCGGCCGCCGGACACAGGTGCACCTGTGTCGACACACCACTCCAATGGAGGGACACCTCGCAACCCTTCACCGTTCCTCCATCAAGGGTAATGAGGGGGAAAAGCTATTCAGGCAGTTTCTGGCAGAGAAAGATGCTGTTCACCACCTGATAAGCTCTCCATGCATTTCGGGAAAGAAAGGCACTGGGGCGGCGAGCTGAGAACCAGCGCGGCCCGCCCCAAGATACCAAACTCCAGATTCCAACCGAGACTGAACGCGACACGGTGGAGGTTCCACTCGAGCCCGGCAGCCTCGGCGGCCCGTTTCAGCATAGCTGATAATTCTGGATCCGGCTCGGGCAACATTGAACTCCCGGAGGGAGACAATGCAGCCGAGTCATCATCTCTAGAAGTCAGCTCACCCTCCGATGCTGCAATCGGCGTCCTGTCCTCCAGGGGAGCCCCGAGTGAAACCGCTGGCCCACCCATTACAGATGGACCAGCAGACAACACAGGAGGCTCCAGTGGTTGCAGTGGAAGGGAGGAGTGAGGAGCCCACAGGGAATGGTTACCGGGCGGGACATCCAACACTATCCTCCGGTCCCCAAACACGTGACACAACAGTTGTGACCATCAGAGAGAGACAGGGAACGACCGCACCCAGAAACGCACGGGCGGAATGACATCTTGAAAAAGACGCAAACGCACCAGTGTTGCTCTTTCAGAAAATAGGACCGTCACCAGTGCCGCAGCACACAGGGGAATGACCGCGGCAACACTGAACAGAGAACTGAAACAGTGAAGCACTCACTTTTCCGCCCTCTAACCAGCCATCAACACACACAAACATTTAGAAATTTGTTGCTGTTAAAACAGCAGTTGAGAGCTCAAAGCTCGCGATCACCGCTGCACTCACGCTGTAGAACACCAGCACTGGGAGAGTCTTCCTGAAGAACACCGACACACTCGCTCGTTGTAGACAACAGCACTCTCAGAGACATCAAACGATCGGCTCCGAAGCGAAAGGCAACTAGTGCGTGCATCCACTTCCGTATTTATACCCGCGCCACGGGGGCGGAGTGTGTGATGCGAATCACGCACGCCAATTACATTGGCTCGTTCAATAGTACTCGAAGAAGACAGGCTCTCTAGCGAGATCCCAATTCAGTCGACGTCGACTACGTCCGACGTTATCGACTGAAAGGGAACAACTAGTTCATGCGTTCATGACATCAAGGCTAGATTATTGTAATGCTCTACTGGGTGGTTGCCCTGCACGCTTAATAAACAAACTACAGCTAGTTCAAAACGCAGCCGCTAGAGTTCTTACCAGAACCAGGAAGTACGACCATATTAGCCCGGTTCTGTCAACACTGCATTGGCTCCCTATTAAACATCGTATAAATTTTTAAATATTGCTGATTACTTACAAAGCACTAAATGATTTAGCTCCCCAGTACTTGAGCGAGCTCTTAACGCATTATAGTCCTTCACGTCTATTGCGATCTAAAAACTCCGGCCAGTTGATAATACCTAGAATATATAAATCGACTGCTGGCGGTAGATACTTTTCCTATTTAGCACCAAAACTTTGGAACAATCTTCCTAACATTGTCCTGGAAGCAGACACAGTCTATCAGTTCAAAGCTAGACTAAAAACACATCTCTTTGACCTAGCATTCACATAACACTCTATAGACTTCTATAATTCAATATTAGGCTGCTTAGATTAGGTCAGCCGGAACTGGGAACACTTCCCTCAAATCCTGATGTACTCGTTACATCATAAGAAGAATGGCATCTACGCTAATTTTAGTGTCTTTGTTTATCCCGAGGTTTTCCCGCAGCCTGCTGGATCCAGGCCGTTTCCAGATCTGACGAAGGACTTTCGCCTGGACCTGATGACAATGCAGTGCTGAAGTGCCAACTAGCCTCTCCCTATGGAGGATCCCCATACCACTCTACGGATAAAGCGTTGTGGATTTTTTGGTTCGCGTACCTACCCAAAGTGATAAGATAAAATAAAAATTCTGCATCAAAATTTATAGACAAGTAGTTTGATTAGGCATGGTTTGTAAGGAATTACAAACCTGCGCACATATATTCAAACGCACATAACTATAGAATCAATTCTTAATGTGCATGTGAACGCCATCAGTGTCTATCACAGGTTCACGTTTAAAGTCTGTTTAGAGAGAACGGTGTCGTCTTAGCGGACCCTAATTTAATAACAAATGATCATTTAGATGGAAGTGAATCAATCAAAACTAACTTTAGCTGGAAAAAACATTTTTCAAGAGCCACTATAAAACCAAACCAATCTCTGTTACCTTAAATTATATGTTTATCTCTGTAAAGCTGCTTTGAAACAATCTGCATTGTTAAAAGCGCTATATAAATGAGGATGACTTGACTTGACTGGCTATTGAAATAAAGGATAAGTTTGGTCCTTTCTCTGGAGTCTGTAGGAATTGTTAAAGAAACAATTTAGTCCGTTCGTCCAGAGATGGCAGAAACTGTAATTTTAGGCTTGGGCCTTATTCATGAGTCTGTAGGAACCTTTTAAATGATTTAGTTAATTCTCCTGAAACTGTAGGAGCTATAGAAATAAGTTGTATAGCTTGGCCCTGTTCTCTTGAGTCTCTAAGAATCATTTAAGAAAGAGGCTTGGTCCGTTCTCATGGGATTGTAGGAGCTATTGTACAAGTTTGGTCCTTTCTCTGGAGTCTGTAGGAATTGTTAAAGAAACAATTTAGTCCGTTCGTCCAGAGATTGCAGAAACTGTATAGGGTTTGGTCTTTTCTTTGGGCCTTTCTCATGAATCCTTAGGAGCCATTGAAATATAGTATAAGGTTTGGTCCTTCTTTTTTGGAGTCTGCTCGTCCAGAAATTATAGAAACTGTATAATGTTTGGGACTGATGTTGCTGCAAGAATTGGTAATTCTTGACTGGATGCTAATTCAGAAACCAATATTTTAGTTTGGAATTAAACATTCTAATTGTGTTAGAAATTAGAAGTTTATTTGCCTTCTGATGAAAGATGCAGAAAGATTGAAAGTCTAATGTCTAAAGGACAAATTTAAACCAATTCAGGTTAGAACTCAGAAAGAACTGAACAAGTCTTATCAATCAGAGTTTTCTTTTCTAGAAATGAAACAAAGAAACTTAGCCTAAACGTGAATGTTCCCTTTCGTTGTCACTCCGAGTTACGTCGGATGACGACGAATGGGGTTTCGCTTAGAACGCCTATCGACTTCGAGTATTACAAAACGAGCCAATGGCAAAGAAATGCCATGGGTCTGCGGAATTTGCATAGCGTATCTCCGCCTTACCTCGTGGGTATAAAAGGAGGACGCCGGCAACAGGCAGATATGTTTTCGCTTCGGAGCCAAGAGTATTTTTTCACTCCACAGTCATCTCTGACTTCGCTCTACGAGACGAGCTTCTCTCTCCGGTGTTGGTGTGACGGCGATCTGCAGCGAGCTCACAGTGCCTGCTGATCTGTGCAGTGATCTGCCAGTGTGTGTGTGTGTCTCCCTGTGTGCTTCAACATCGCGGAGTTTTTTTCTCCTCTCATAAAAGAGCTCGCACGCGGCACGTCTTTTTAAAGACGGCTCGCCCGTGCATTTCTGGTTGCAGCGGACTGGTATCGGACTCTGATGGGCACGAGCGCTGTCTAGTGTGTTTGGGCTTTGATCATGCTTGAACAGCGCTCGTGGGTGACTCATGTTCTCGCTGGGAACGTGATCATCGCGTCATATATAGGTCGAGACTCGGTGAACTCGCAAGAGTGAGAGTCCCCTCATCCACCCCCCGATCTTCGGCTGGTGGCCAGGGTGACCTGAGGGTTGCGGTCTGGATCAAGGCGCCGACTATGTGTCCGCGACCCCAGCTCCCCTCTTCAATGACGGTGCCCGCTAGTGAACTGCTGATTCCCGCGAGTCTACCCTCTGGTGGCCCGCGTGTTTCAGTTGAAGCTACAGAGGAAGATGCCATGTCTGTTGCAGCATCACTAGGTGGGTTTGAGTCTTCTGGAAGTGAGGGCTCGTCACAGCTGCCACCTTCCGGTGTGCATATGGCTGTGCCTGAGTCTGATCCGGAGATGACGACCATGCTTTCCTGGGACAATGGGTTTTGGGTAAGGCCGCCGGCCCTCGTCCACGGCAAACCCCAATACCTCTCTTCTCGGACGTGCATGATGAGATCTCGAAGTCCAAGAAGACCCCCTTGTCTTCTCGGGACCGCTCGCTGATCTCATCCGCCTTTCCTCCCCTCGATGGGGCCGCTGCCCATGGGTACACTGGGGTCCTCCCGGCTGAACGCTCTGTTGCGATGCTATGTGTCCTCAGAGTGCTTCTTCTCGGCGCGATCCTAAGCACCCGCCCGTGGCCTGTATTTTTTCGTCTACGCTTGTGGCGAGATCCTATAGCGCCACGGGACTGGCAGCCGCCTCACTGCAGGCCATGGTCATTCTGCTGGTCCACCTGACCCAGATGCTCATGGACCTGCACGAGGGCGGGACTGACACAGGGCTCTTCACTGAGCTGCGCGCCGCCACTGACCTTGCTCTCTGAGCGACGAAAGTGGCCGTACGCTCCCTGGGTCAGGTGATGCTCACCATTCTGTGGCTGAACCTGTCTGATGTGCTGGATGTCGCGCGGACCCGTCTGTCCGACATTCCCATATCCCAGGTCGGCCTCTTCGGCGGTGCGGTTGAGGGCTTGCCCAACAGCTCTCAGCCGCCCATGAGCAGACTGAGGTTGATTCTGTCCCGACGGCCCCGCCGTCCGCTCAGATACCTCGGTCTGCCCACCGCCGAGGGCACCCCCCCGCGGCTCCCACCCCGCCCGTTCACCCGGGTCGGCTCTGGAGGCCGCGGTCGGACGCCACAGTCCTCTCCAGCCCCGCACCCCGCTACACGCCGGGTTAAGCGGCGCTCTTGAGATGGGCTCCTCAGAGATGGGACTCAGTTCTTTCCAGGAGTTGGTAGCAGGACCACTCCTTTCCCCGGGGGAGGGCCGGGGAAGAATCCTTATTCTCCAAAGAGCTGACTCTCCCTTCTCTGAGCACAGAGTTCTCGGACGTCACAGAGCGCCGCCCACAAGCCGTGCTCTCCTCGTCCCCCTCTGTCCCAGAGGTGGTTGACACGGCGTGCCGTCCACAGACCGCTTCGCCCCTGTCCTCCTCTGTCGCCAGACCCCTGGCAGAGCAGGCCCCCTGCGGGACGACCAGCCTGGTCCTCCCCTGGCCCCCTCTGCCAGGGCGCGGTTGCTAACGTGCCCCCACATCGGGCCGCTATGCCGTCCACGTTCGGGCCAGTTACTCCGCTTCGCTGCCCCTCGGGGGGGACGCCTGTGGTTCGCATGATCCCGCTGGTTCAGTTCCTGGGAGCCTGGTTAGAGCTTCCCCGTCTGTCCCGCTGACCATCAGGCTCGGCTATGCGATTCAGTTCCTCCCCGCTTGGGGAGTCCGCTCCACTTTTGTCGGTGGCTATGCCCCCATCAGGAGAGCAGAGATTGCCACCCTGCTGGCGAAGGGTGCAATCGAGACTGTCCCTCCAGCCGAGATGAGGTCCGGCTGCTACAGCCCCTACTTCATTGTCCCCAAGAAAACCGGTGGGTTACGGCCAATCCTGGACTTGCGCGTGCTGAACCGCTCAAATGCATACGGCCCAGGATTGGTTTGCAGCGATCGACCTGAAGGACGCCTACTTCATGTCTCTATTCTCCTTGACACAGACCGTTCCTTCGGTTTTCTTTCGAGGGGCAGGCATCCAGTACGCGGTTTTCCCTTTCGGGCTAGCCCTGTCTCCTCGCATCTTCACGAAGGTCGTCGAGGCTGCCCTTGTTCCCCTTCGGGAACACGGGGTTCGCATCCTGAGTTATATCGACGACTGGCTGATCATAGCTCACTCTCGAGTTCAGGTTGCGAACACAGGGACCTGGTGCTTCGGCACCTAGCGTGTCTGGGCCTTCGGGTCAACTGGGAGAAGAGCAAACTTTCCCCGTGCAGAGGATCTCTTTACTCGGTATGGATATCGACTCGGTCGCCATGTCCGCGCAGCTTACGAGCGAGCGCGTGCAGTCACTGCTGACTTGCCTGAGACAGTTCGAGGGCAAGAGTGCGGTTCCACTGAAACTTTTTCAGAGGCTCCTGGGGCATATGGCTTCTGCAGCCACGGCAACGCCGCTCGGATTGCTTCATATGAGACCGCTTCAGCTTTGGCTTCGCGACTGAGTCTTAGGTGAGCATGGCAACACGGCACCCTCCGAGTAACAGTTACTCCGACCTGCCGTCAGACCTTCACCCCGTGGTCGAACATCAGTTTTCTACGGGCCGGAGTGCCCCTGGAACGACCTTCGCGGCATGTTGTTGTAACGACAGATGCCTCCTCCACTGGCTGGGGTGCCATGTGCAATGGACGTGCTGCCGCGGGCTCCTGGACAGGACCCCGTCGCCTCTGGCATGTCAATTGCCTCGAGTTGCTGGCCGTACGTCTTGTTTTGCGCCGCTTCCGGGGCGTGCTCAAGAACCAATACGTACTAGTCCGCTCAGACAATACCGCCACTGTAGCGTACATCAACCATCAAGGTGGTCTACGCTCCCGCCGTATGTCGCAACTCGCTCGCCACCTCCCCATATGGAGTCAGAAGCATCTGAGGTCGCTTCATGCCATTTATATCCCCGGAGCCCTGAACTGTGCAGCCTACGAGCTCTCACGGCTTCAGCCACTCCCTGGAGAATGGCGACTCCATCCCCAGTCGGTCCAGCTGATTTGGGACCAGTTCGGGGACGCACAGATAGATCTGTTTGCCTCCCACGACTCGACCCATTGCGCCCAGTTTTATTCCCTGACCGAGGGCACGCTCGGCACGGATGCTCTGGCGCACAGCTGGCCGCAGGGCCGCAAGTATGCGTTTCCCCCAGTGAGCCTTCTTGCGCAGACCTTGCGCAAGGTCAGGGAGGACGCGGAGCAGGTCAGTCTGGTCGCACCGTACTGGCCCGCCCGGACCTGGTTCTCCGAACTAGTACTCCTCGCGACAGCACCTCCCTGGCCGATCCCTCTGAGGAAGAACCTTCTTCCTCAGGGACGGGGCCACCTATGGCACCCTCGTCCCGATCTCTGGAACCTCCACGTGTGGCTCCTCGATGGGACGAGGCAGGTTTGAGTACCCTACCACCAGCGGTGGTGGCTACCATCACTTCCGCCAGGGCGTCGTCCACGTGACACGTCTATGCGTTGAAGTGGAACTTCTTCGTCAGCTGGTGCTCTTCACACCGAGAAGACCCCCGGAGATGCTCGATCAGCGTTGTGCTTTCCTTCCTTCAACAGGGGCTGGAGCGAAGGCTGTCTCCCTCCACCCTGAAGGTCTACGTTGCCGCTATTGCCGCACACCATGACCTCATCGAAGGTAAGTCGGTGGGGAAGCACGACCTGGTTATCAGGTTCCTGAGAGGAGCGCCCTCCTCTCGTTCCCTCTTCGGACCTCTCAGTGATTCTAACTGCCCTGAAGAGTGCTCCATTTGAGCACCTGGACACTCCACGGACTGGATACGTGCGATATTCTCCTCAGGTGAGCTTCCCCGAAAGCCCTGAGCCCCACCAGCACTCCTGACGTCGGCACCAGTGTCTATTGCCTGCGTGTCGGCTAGGTGCCTCCCGTGTGCATGGTCCCTCCTCTGAGCGACCCCCACATGTGTATTTCCACTGCAAGCCTCTTTGAGCATGTGTCTTTCCCTTGGCTAGCCACCTTGCCACCCCTGGGGTTGAAATATTCCACCTGCGGCTGGACACCCCGGTGTTCTCCATATGTCTCCTTCGGGTCATATGTGTATTCTCTAAGTCCCCCCCTCTGGGCTGGCAGTAATTGCATATTTCCCCTAAACTTTGGGATATGCTCCCCAGTGTACCTTGGTATTCCTGTGCTAAATAAGAGTCCTTCGTCCGTGCCAGTCTCACGACAGGGATCCCAGATTTACGCAGGGCACTGGAAGACAGCTGAGAAGGTGGCGTGATTAGACTGGTAACCCCATTCGTCGTCATCCGACGTAACTCGGAGTGGCAACGAAAGGGAATGTCTCGGTTACGTATGTAACCCTCGTTACCTGAGTAGGTTACGTCTTCCTAGGTTACGTTACGTCTTCCTGCCACTTTCCGCTGTACCGCGGGGATCGCCGCAGCTCAGTCTTGGCTCCTCAGCGAAAAAACATATCTGCCTGTTGCCGGCGTCCTCCTTTTATACCCACGAGGTAAGGCGGAGATACGCTATGCAAATGCCGCAGACCCATGGCATTTCTTTGCCATTGGCTCGATTTGTAATACTCGAAGTCGATAGGCGTTCTAAGCGAAACCCCATTCGTCGTCATCCGACGTAACATCTCCGTTCCCTACTCAGGGAACGAGGGTTACATACGTAACCGAGACGTTTCTGGTCATCACGTTTTGTTTTGAATGTAGTATTGAAAACTAAGCTGAGTAAGTAAACTAATGACTTGTCTGTGTAACTGAAATGGTCAGTCTAAAGACTGCTGAGAATTTAAATAAGCACCTTTAACGGCTCTAACACTTTTTGTTTTGTTTCTACACCTCGGAGGGCACTTCTCCTGTACTTGCCATGGCTGAGTCTGCACTAAAAAATGGTAATGGCCCTGCATTGAGGCCAACAACAGAAAGACATGGAACAGAACCTCCAAATGTTACCATTGATCAGATGATGGACAATCTGAATGAATATTTGGGTAAAAGGCACTAAAAAGGGACTAAGGAAGTGCCATGATGACATGTGCCAGAAGTATGGCATCAAGCACTCAGAGAGTGGAATATGGGCCTTGCAGGACATTAAAAGGGCTTATGGAAAGATGCAGCGCTTAAGGACAAACACCAACAGAGATGGCTTGTCTGTGATTTTGGTAAAACAAATTCTACAGCATCGACAGAAGTGTGAGACTGACAAATCACAGCGTGAGTACAAAGTAGAGAAAGCAAAGGTTCGAGCACTGGCTGAACAATTGCAGAATGAAAAGAAGGACAAAGAAAGACTCTTAAATGATAATGACAAGCTGTTAAAGTTGCTTTCCACACAGCTGGAATTAAAAGACTGCTCTGGACAAAAAACTCCCATAAAATCTAGCAGTAAGATAGAGAAAGGGTCCCTCTACCCATTTAAAGACCTCAAGAAGATTTAGGATTAACAACGTAATTATATGCTAGGAGAAAGTGACAGCAGCTCGACTGGGAGCCCTGATGACAGTGATGTTGAACCTGAGACACATGCTCATGTCACCAAGAAGAACAAAAAGGTTAGACTCGCTCCTGTAATTGTCAAAAACAGAAGGACTGAAATTGAAGTGGACAATGAGGAGGAGTATGAGGAGGAAGGCGAAAGACGAACCCGCATCTTAAAAAAAACTATTAAGAAATATGTTCCATATAGAACATACCAACCTGCTACTCCAGATCAAATTGACAAATGGTCAAAAGAATTGCCAGACGTGTACAAGCAACCACGGAAAGCTTGGCAATTTCTTCAACGCTTACAGAAAATCTACAATTTACATCCACTAGATGGAGTAATGATTGCTAATGTGAACTTAAGGGATAATGACCAAAAGAGACTAACAGAAAGTGTCGAAAGAAGGATTGGTGAGTTTCAAGAAAACATCGAGGCTGGATGGGAAGCTGTACGAACATTCTTGTTTGAACTGAAACCTGCAGAGGTTAATTGGGCTAGAATTACCTCATGTATGCAGAAGACTGAAAAAAGTGTTGCAGAGTTCGATGAACGCTTCAGACAAATTTGGTTGGAACATGCTGGTTTAAATGACAGCGAGGATCTTGATAAGGACACTAGCATGCCTCTGAAAACTGCTTTTGTAAATGGACTGAAACCTGAAGTTTCAAAAGCCCTCAAAATTAAATATGACGACTGGGACAGCATTGGAACATCTTTTAATCAGATTGTTGAGTGGTCAGCAAAGATTGAAAGAACACATGAAGTCAAACTCCGAGCATTGCGATCAAAGACAATGTCATACAACATCAGGACAATGTGGAATGAGCATAAAGAAAATCAAGATAATAGACAGTCAAAAACTCAAGGAAGATGCAGGTACTGCAACGAAGAAGGACACTGGGTTCGTGATGGCAAGCTGAGTTTAAAACATCAAAGTGATGATGAGGACAACCTTTTGAGAAGGTTTCAGCAGTTGACAGCCAAACAAAAACAGACTCTGCTAAAAGCTGTTGAGCCGCAGGGAAACTGAAGAGCCTCTCTCTGCAGCACCAACTAGTGACATCTCATCCGACAACTGATGAACTCCATGTGTATGCAAAAATGACAAATGAAGACACCACCCCAAAGGTAAAAGCATACACAGAAGTCTCAACAATTGAAGCCAAAGGTGATGTCCTAGTCGAAGGTGCTGCTATACAAGCCGTAAAGGAGAGAGGTGCACATACAGCGGCATTAAGACAACTTCAGCAAGTTTTGCCATGTAGACTGATTCAAGGTGAAGCATACAGAAAACAAATGCCATCAGTGATGGAAGCTAAAACAAAACTGCATAATGACAAGCAATGCAGTAAGCATTACCACAAGGAAATTGAACTATGCCCTTTTGAACATGTCACAGGCCGGCCCATGTCCAATGAAAATCTAACATCTGACAGCCTTGCCCAAACTGATGAAAGACTCAGCCTGGTTGAACACAATGCCAATAATCAATTTTCACCATTCAAATCCAAGAGGGAAAGCCTTCAGGATCTCATGGTAACTGATGAAACAGTTAAGGTGCAGAGAAAAGATGAGTGGACAGACGTGAGCCATTGGGATTTGAAACATCTGCCTAGAGACGAGGGATAGATGGCAGTAGTGTTTATCAGAGTCCAGATATGGCGGGACTAGGGTTTTTAGGCTCTAGCTTGTCGCCTGAGGACGAAGACATAAACATACAACCACTGATAAACACAGTAGTGTCCTGCCAATATTTAATAGGGACAGTTTTTCAGTCAGTTAGGAACAATGTGTTTAAAATATTTTCCTTGGCAAAGATACGTTCCCCGTTTCTCTTTTGTGTGATTGCAGGTGTTCCAGCGTTCCAGAGGATGAGCAAAGACATCCAACGTTTAGACCGCACTGCATTGGCCACCTAGATGAAAACTTCTGAACATTCACACAACACAACACTATCCGCCACTTCCAGAAGATCACAACTCTTCCAGAGGACTCAAGCATTCAAGAGGATGCAAAGTTTCACCATGAACTCTTATCCTGTCATTTTAAGTAATGGAGCCTGTATGCAGCATGCTGTACATATGATTAACGAAGTTTGTTTTGTGATCAAAAATGATCAGATGAGGGATTGTAAGATTATGTGTATTTTCAGTTAACTATAGTCAGATGAAATTACATTGTTACTGTGCCTCAGATGTAATCAACTCTATCTGTGTCTGTAAAGGTGTGAACCAAATGGCCCATACAGATGTATGGCCTAGAGAAACTGAATGGCCCATAGGTGTATGGCCCACAGAAACTGATTGGTTTGAATGACAAAGAAACAGCATTGCTCAGAGTAGATTGCAGGGTAGATTGATCTCCTGTGGGAGGCCCTAACAGTTTTCTATTGTTTGTAGCCCATTTGTCTTCATGTGTAAAGTTCTGTCTTACAAACAGAACTTTGGGTTAAGATTGTTGAAGAGCGACATGCGAACATCACTGCTGAAGGACTGCTACACTACAAACCTTCAATGAATTCTTCTCCCCACAAGAACTCTGGTCAAGCTTACTTATTTTATGTATTGGAGACATCTAATACATTGGCGAGCCACCCAAACCACTGCTCGGCCAAATACAGCAAAATCTAACAACATGATACTATTATATTATATAGGTTTGTTTTGGGTCGGTGGTTTTCTGTCTGATAATTGCAATAAAAACTGGCATTGTGAAGTTATCAATATCTTGTGTCTTTGTACAACAAAAACAGCCTTGGTCTTATTTTTCCTCTCCTGTTTGATCAGGTCTAACAGAACGGGACCACAGAATATGACCGTTTGATTCATCAACCTGCAGTCTGCCTCAAATAATTCATGTATACATTAATAAACATCATTTCATGATACGATTGCATAAATAATGTGACTTGGTTCTTGTGTCCTAAACCTTTCCAGATCAAAAAAAAAAAAACACGCATGCCATTCGATCAGCACAAATGTAATTTCTACACATTCATCTACTAGTTGTGTATTCATACTTTTAATGATCATTGTGGGAGACACATTTGTTTATATCTATCTTATTTACAGTTCAATTCACAGTGTGACTAAAGATATTGTAATACATTTTAGTTGTCAATTCTATATTATGAACGTGTCACGGTGAGATGTGGAGATAAACCCAAACGCAGACAGTATAAAATAAGACACGGTTTAATGACAAAAACAGGAAAACAAAACCCACGAGGGGGCAAAACAGATGGAACACAGAATACCAGACTGACTAGACTAAACTGGGAAACAAATGAACAAGAAAACAAACAAGACTTCAAGAGATGCTAACAATGACTAGATGTACACAGGGTACTCACGATCAACGTATAACAGTGAACCGACACAAGACAGCAAACACAAGGGGATAAAATAGGAAGACTAATCAAACATAACAGGTGACACGGGTGAAACACTAATGACAGAATCAGGATAACAAGGGGGCGGGGTAACGAGACGAGACAACACAAGCACATGACCAAAACACAAGGCCATGTGCTTGCACACAGAACATGGGTCTGTCATGATCCTGCCAAAATACTAGAACTCACAGACCTGATGGCAGAATCATGACAGTACCCCCTCCTTAAAGAGCGGCTACCAGACGCTCCCCAAGGAGACATTAAACGCGGGACAAGACTGACAGAGACATAGACCAGACCCAACAAAACATGACAAATAATAACAGGGGCATACAAGCGTGAACAATGACCGGGTTGGGGTGAAACATCAGAAAAAATAAACAAGGAAGGGGAGGCGGAGGGACAACAGAGTCTTTGAGCGAGAATCCAGGGTGGGTGGGCGGGGCGGTGATCTTGGAACTACAGGGTGTGGGCTTAGGACGGGGGACCCGAACGGACTTGGGTGGAGTGGTGTGAGTAGACGGAGAAACAGTCCTAGGTTGAACCATGACGGGGGAAACAAACGGGAGTCCGGGGGCAGTAGAGACAGGGACACACGAGGAGACAGTCCGGGGACTTCTGACGGGCAACATGGTTGGTGATGGGACAGGACTGGGTGCCGCGCTCACGGCGACCGACTCTGGAACAGCGCTTGCCGTAGCGGGCTCTGGAACAGCGCTTGCCGTAGCGGGCTCTGGAACAGCGCTTGCCGTAGCGGGCTCTGGAACAGCGCTTGCCGTAGCGGGCTCTGGAACAGCGCTTGCCGTAGCGGACTCTGGAACAGCGCTTGCCGTAGCGGGCTCTGGAACAGCGCTTGCCGTAGCGGGCTCTGGAACAGCGCTTGCCGTAGCGGGCTCTGGAACAGCGCTTGCCGTAGCGGGCTCTGGAACGGGCACTGGGTTCAGCTCCGAAACACCGAACACCGGCCTCTCTAAGATCCGAGCCAGACGCTCCAGATAGTCCCAGCTCAGGAAGGCAGACGGGGCGTGAACAGTCTCTAGCTGGACAGACGGGGCGTGAACAGTCTCTAGCTGGACAGACGGGACGTGAACTGGCTCTGGCTGGGCAGACGCAGGTCTCCTCCTCTTCTTCCTCCTGATTCGCGGAGCCGATGATGCCTCGGGAGTCGAACTGGGACGAGTCTGTTCTCCAAGCCTCACGAAGCCTAACCTCAGATCCTCCGGGATCACCGGCAGACAGGCAGGAGGTGACGACACCATGGGACCCTGTGACTCCCGACGAACCAAGCAGTCCACCATGTCCCGGAACGGGCGGTGGGCCAGCCTCTCCCGTTCCGCCAGAGGTGGAGGAACTTTGAGACCCGCGATGAGGTAACGGTTAACCAGGCTCTCCGGTAAAAAATTTCTCTTTGCCTCCACGGCCTGATTATATCCTCTCAGGGACCTCTCTCCCTGGGGAGGGAAAGGAAGCTTGCCCAACTTGCTGTCGTTGATAGCTGACTGCCACCATAGTTCCTGGTCAGCTGATTGTTGTTTTAGTGGGAATGACATACTGTCCGCTGGGTTCAGAATGGGTCGATCGTAGAGAATTTATCTGAACAATTTAGAGCATATTCTGTTTCTCAGCTCTTTTCAATAATGATATTCAGCAGTTCATTCTCTCATATGCATTTATGCACAATGTTTTCATACTTAATATAACAACCATGATGGCTGTTAGTTTGATCTGTGACTATAAAGGGTAAAAATATGTTTTATTCTGTTATTTATTGCTAGCCTAACTTAACTTTGAGCATTGTGACTTGGCAGATGTTGTTTATGCTCAAACATCAACATTACACACTAACTAAAGCTAAAAAAAGTGAAATCATTCTCAACCTCCGCTTTAAAGAGGATAGTTCCCCGAAAAATGGAAACTGTCATTATTTAACTTTTGAACAAATTGAATGCATATTTACTACTGTATTAGGCTACTGTCACTTTACCGGCTCGCATCTAATATACACGCATCTGACACACGCACCATTTCCTCTCAAATGTTTGCTTCCACTTTAGACATACCCAACTCTGTTTATGTAAACCTTGTGTGTATTTGACAGAATTAGCGCAACGAGACTCGAAAGATAACTTAGTCCAGTATCCAGGCACTGTTTAAAAGGCTATTAGTTCAGCCTTTAGTTAGAACAGCGCATCAGCACGCATATGACATGTTTAACCGGCAACATGAAGAATCACAGTACTAAACACATATTGTGTTATCGTAAATCTGCGACTGAAACTATCGCATTAAACGAGTTCTATGTCGATAAATTAAAATTTTAATTGATTTCTGGATATCTTGATGTTATTTTTGTACACACATGTTGTATTTTCATGTTTTATGGGGGCTTTCCATATAAATAATGGTTTTTATACTGTACAAACAGTATGTTATCTCCCCTTACACTAAACCTACCCATCACACAATTTTTTGTTGCATTTTTACATTTTCAAAAAACTGACGTCCCTCATGGGACCAACTCTTTTTTTGTGAGAAATAACAGTATTTTCTTCCAATAGAGCAGTTTTATAGGCTGTTATCATATATCCTGACTCTGTTTCTAACAGCAAACACTCAGAATAAAGTGAGATGATCTGCTGATGATCCTGAATGGCTTGTTGAATGAATGTTAATAGTCTGAGGCTCATCAATATTAACAGATCTGCTGAAAACACTCTTTATTTCATGACAATAGTTCCTGTTTTCACCTCATTTATTATGCTGATGTCTTCAGATCTCCTGTAAATTGACACTTAAAGCTCATTTCATTGTCAGCAGACTGAGCTTACCATTATTTATATTGGTAATAATATACACTATTTATATTATATTGTCCATGAGCATAAAAAACAAACTGTAACTTATATATTTTTGATTTTGGCAGATCAGCTCCTCCCACACTGTAAGTATTCATCAGTGAAGCTCCTCCCACAACAATTACACCATCAGTGAAGCTCCTCCCACTGGAGTTCAGCAATAAATGCTGAATATTCCCATCAGCAACAAGTGAAGACGAGCATCACAGCATCAGGAAGAGCTGAAATCTGCAAAGACTGAGTTTATTAAAGAGGACAGCGAGAACACGAGTGATCCAGAACCTGCAGAATGAAACACACTGAAGATCCTGAAGAACAAAGAGGTTGGTGTTTATTCTTCATTCGTTCATGATGCTGAAGAACATTCATGTTAGAAACATTCAAGCACTTCATCACATTTAGATAAACAGTTCAACTGTGAAATGGCTGCAAAAGTTTCTGTTTTCTTTTTTTTAAACAAATGGTCTGTAAATGGAGGTTTCATATTGATTGTCAACATCAGGTCAAACTAAATTGAAATATTTTGACTATTTTATTTTATATATCATTCACAATTTGACAGAATTTTCTATATTTGGTATATAACAAATAATAATAATTCCAAAAGTACAAATTTACAATATACTCCATTTTACGGCAAAAAATTATGTTCTTTCTCAAAGCAAATTTCATTTGAGCTTGTGTTTCCAGTATCTCAGATTCACATGCGTATGAAGTCAATGGAAGGAAAAGTTTAGTCTGACCAGCACTTAATAATTAAAATGTTTTTAATAACATAAATTGAATACACATCTAAAAGTTGGTGTCAAAATATGGCAATATTTTGTATTTTTTATATTAAAACATATTAGATAGTTGTGTCATTGATCAAATATATTTAATAGTTCTTGCTTCAGAAACAAGTGTTCACAATAGCCGCTTTCCGACCGGAGGGATTTTTGCAGTTCCTAAAACCTAACGTTCCTATAACCCTTTTTTTCTCGTGTTCCGACCGGACTAAGTTGGGGATTTTTTAGTTCCTCAGACCGTAGTTCCTATAACTCTTTCAGTATCTAGTCTAGAGCGAGGACTTTTTTAGTTCCCTTTCCCTAGGTCTACGTTGATTGGTTCAACTTATAAGTCACGCCCACTGTCAACACGGAACTTGCAGCGCGCTGTCTGTCATACCGGCTGTGTGTTTTAGCAAAACACGCATTTTGCCTATGTATGCTAACTCATAACTTAAGAAAAACATAACGCATTCAACCAGCTAATTGCTAATGCTAGCTAAACTTACCCGTCGTTTTGTTTGCCTCCTGCGCTCTGCTCTTCTATCTTCTTCCATCATATTACTTAAGATCATATTACGCTGGAGCCTTCGTCTTCTGTGTTTCTCTGTACAGAACTCAAGCATAGTCTTTAATTGCTGCCGTTCGTACTCCGTTATTAAGGTCCCGGCAAGGCAGAACAGGAACATTCCGATAGCCTCCTACATGCTGGTTTGTTGTTGTTGTATGTGGCCGGGCTACGTCTAGTGATGACACCATAAAGACCGTCGCCGTGCTTGCGTCACTCCCTTACCCCTCCTACCAGTTCCTATGGCCACTTGGCCACTGCGAACGCAAATAGCAAAACCGAGTTTGGGGGAGAGTAGTTCTTAGAACTGTTTAGAAGTGGACAGTTCCTATAACTAAGTTCCTGTAACTACTTGGTCGGAAAGCGGCTACTGTGACAAGAGATTCAGTCAGTCGTCACATCTGGAAACACATGAGATGATCAACACACTGTAACGCCTAACAGTTATATGTACTTAATAAAATATTAACAAAAGTTATGTGGACACAATGACTGTCTATAATAATTGAAAGATTAGTGTTCCTCATTCATAGAAAGTTTCAGGGACATATTATTAATTTATAAAAAGGCATAAAAACTATTCCCTCCATATTTCTCTCTTTGAATTATTTTGATGAAATCAAAAATGAAAATAAATTTGAAAATGAAAGTTTTTCTTTGCATTTCAGACCTGATGGAAGTGAAGGAGGAGCGTGAAGAACTGAGTGAAGTGAAGGAGGAGCGTGAAGAACTGAGTGAAGTGAAGGAGGAGCGTGAAGAACTGAGTGAAGTGAAGGAGGAGAGTGAAGAACTGAGTGAAGTGGAGCAGGAACATGTCAAACCTGGAGAAAAACATTTGAGTCACTCAAGAACTAAACAGACATTTTTAAAGAAAAGACAAGACAATAAATCTTTCACATGCACTCAGTGTGGCAACAGTTTCACAACCAAACAAAGTATTGAGCGTCACATGAAAGTTCACACTGGAGAGAAGCCGTTCACATGTGATCAATGTGGGAATAGTTTCAGTCGATTAGCATACGTTAAGAGTCACATGATGATCCACACCGGAGAGAAGCCGTTCACATGTGATCAATGCGGAAAAACATTTTTTAGTGCATCATTACTGAAGAGACACCTGAGAGTTCATACGAAGGAGAAGCCACATTCATGTTCTGTGTGTGGAAAGAGTTTTTCACTGCTGCAATATTTACATGCACATCAGAAAATACACACTGGAGTGAGAGAGTACATGTGCTTTGAGTGTGAGAAGACTTTTACTAAAGCTGAACATTTAAAACTGCACCAGAGAATACACACTGGAGAAAAACCTTACAAGTGTTCACACTGTGACAAGAGATTCACTCAGTCAGGACATCTGGAAACACATGAGAGGATCCACACTGGAGAAAAACCTTACAAGTGTTCACACTGTGACAAGAGATTCAGTCTGTCAGCAACTCTGAAAAGACATGAGAGGATCCACAGCAGAGAGAAGCCACACATGTGTGATCAGTGTGGAAAGAGTTTCTCTTTTAAAACTCGCCTGAAACGACACATGAAGATCCATACAGTGGAGAAACCGCATCACCACAGTCTGAGATGATAGTAAGTAGTTCATCTTTATGTGCTGAGAAACAAAAGCTGCTTTTTCACCTCCGGAAAAGATTCCAGTTGTGTTTCCAGTTGAGCCTGGTACGGCACGGCACAATTACAAACCGTTCTCGCCCCTGAACTCTCATCACACTTGGCTAACCGTGAACCGTGATGGAAGAATGTGTGTAGTGACATCGCCACTCAGGATTGGTCACTTGTCTGTTGCCTGGTTACCAGTTTCTCTGTAGCTAAGCGACATAAAATCAAGTTGAGAGACGTAAACACAAATTTATAATAAAATTAAAATAACATGGTTCCTGTGCTCACCAACATTGTTATTTTTCAGATGCATTTTGTCCATAGAAATGTTTTTCACTGCTGTAAATTTACATGATTGAGCATATATGATTTATCTATAATTAGCTTGGTTGTTGATTATGTTCATGATCAATTATAGCCAGAAGATAAATACAAACAAATATGTATAGTGTAGGAAGATAGACAACATGTTTAACAATGAAGTCTGAATATATGCACAAAAAATGAGAATACAAGTAGGCCTATATGACTGGTGTTATAAACTGGTGTTCATGGGGTCTTGAGTACTGTAGGTCTTCATCACTCTTGACTCTCTATTAGATGCGCACCGTTACTGTGTTGCCACTTGTTTTCCAGGCACTTGTCTTTGCACTGCGAGGCTCTAGTAACTTCATACGCATCTCCCAAAATGGGAGGTAGCACCGCATCACGTTAAAATCGCTTTAGTGACGAGCATCATTGCACAAGAATGAGCTTTGTTCATATGCACGTGAAGATCCCTGGAATCGGGAATCGTTGCAGCCTACAGCAGGTGTAAACGGGCATGTGTCTCTTTTGTCCACTTGTCATCCGATCGACCAAAACGCTACTGGCAGGCCAGTCCTGGACCTAAGTTTCTTTGTCGGACAATCAACTGTTGCGATGCTAACGTTACTACCCGATGGCACAGACTGGCCTTGATCTTGAGCTTCAGGACGCTGTGTGGCCCGTTTCTCGGCGGTATCCAAGCGCTTTTTGTCAATGAAACACCTGTAGCAAGTGGAGTGAAACCCAGCATCTTCGGGAACATTGTCAAACTCGATTTCTAGACAATGTTTGTATGTTTCTGGTATTTTCTGATTCTCACCTGGCAAAGAAAGCCACCGTTTGACGCAGTTTCTGAATATTTCCCACTGTGTGCGTGTAAAATCCTTTGTTTGTTCTTTTTTTATGGACGTGAGATGCATGTAGCATTGTTTAAAATTCTTTTTACTGACTTCTGAAGGCGGTCTGGCCGTAATTTCCTCTTCTTCACTACTCAAAATTGACAACAAGGGCGCAGACATCTTGGACTAATGTTTATTTGTCGTCCCAAAAAAGCTCCGCCTTATTGGTCTAGTGGGAAGCACTTGACGATTGTTCCGCGAAGCCTCATCACTGATGATCAAAATATGATTACGCGAGGAAAGACCTATTGCCGACTTTAAACGGTAATAAAAAATTAACTGCAGGATTACACATGGAGAACTTTTATTTTCACGCACAAAAACAATAGATCTTTTTATTAGAATTAAAAGAATTTAGTGCCCCATATATGGGAACGGGATTAAACGTAAAACGTCTTCACCTTACGACCTAGTTAAACAGCTACCGGAGCCAGGATCCTGGAGCGAGATTATGGATGTGGAGTCCCCGGACTTCCCCCCTCTCTTTGGAGATGCCCCCGCGGGTGAAAGATGATGATGAAGAGGAAGAGGATTTCAGCATCTGTGTTTCAAAAGATTTACAAATCCACCGCTTTGGCTGTCAGGGCGTCTTTCTGATAGGAAAGAGGGGAGTTTCTGGACACCCCCGTAGACCCCAAGGCTATGTTTGGCTCTACTGTCACAGCTTTGCACCAACAGTGTGACTTGAGGAGGAAGGAGGGAGAAGCGTTCGAGACCTGCTTACCTAGAAAGCCTACAACTCGACCATAACAGCCTGCCCGCGTGACGTTCAGGCCGCAGTCAAAAGCCCCGTTCACACCGCCAGCGACATGATCCCATTAATTTCAATGGAGCGCTGGCAACTTCCGGCGACACGAGCGACATTGACCGTTGGCGACAGATGTGGGCATGTCAATTGACAAAGACAAGCGACAAAAGTTGATAAATTTCAACTTTATGCAAATGAGAAGCGATTTTCGTCAGCGACAACCAATAGGAAAGAAGCCTTTCAGTGGAGCTCACGTAGCCGTCTGGAATGCAGGCAGGACAGAAGAGTTCGAGGATGATTTCAATGTTTTATATGATTTGACTGTAACCACATTACAGGGGGGGGTTGGGTGTTCGAGGGCAGAACAGTGCGGGGAGTGGGGTCTCAATCTCAAAGGGAGAAACACATAAATTACTTAGAGCTATTAACAGTGTTGCTAGCGCTAAGCCACTTTATTCAGTTCCTTCAGGGATTTCATGTGTTGGTCAGATCAGACAACACAACAGTGGTAGCGTACATAAACAGACAAAGGGGAGTGTGCTTTCGACAGCTGCACAGTCTAGCGCAGAGAGTAATTGTGTAGGGCAACACTCGGTTTCTGTCTTTACGAGCAACGCATTGTGGTGAGGGGGGCGTGGTTTTGCGAAGTCTATAGCGGGAGAGAAAGGAGGGAGCCGCGCGGTGAGTAAGTAGGTGTAGATGAACACCTGTGTCTGATTGCAGTGATTGGCGTGGAGAGACCGCATGTAAGCCAACGGGAACGAGAGAGCGAGAGAGAGAAGGACTCGGGACTCATACACAACACGTGAACTGAGAGCTGATACAGCATACAGCATGATACACATAGTGATATGTGATAGTTTGGCCACACCCACTACACGCTCCTGCCAGTCGGATTAAATGAAATACATTTTCTCATATGTATTACCTCGTTATTTCATCTGACTCCATAAATGAAAAAGGTTTTAATGATATCTGAGCATCATTAAAAGTGAGCGAATGTTTGATTATTCTTTTTAACTCTTTAATTATATTTTACCCATTCAAATTAGGAAACTATGTCACTCCGAAGTCCTCACGTTTAAACGCGGGTCTCACGTACACAAGCTTGTCAGTTTTGGTCATCAAACAGAGGTAATCGGTATATACCTGAGATCGGTCACATTGACGCTTACACAGTCAAAGATACTTCGGTATAGCCCCTGTGGAATTGCATACACTTGAATTTAACTTAACGTTTACTTCAGTAGAGGTATGGCCACTATTACATATTAAGCTGATTAACATTACTTCTCTAATAATAGCTTTGGATTGACAATGCCGTTGTTTCCCTCATACACTTATCTAAAGTTAGCCTGACGTCGTCATACTCAGATTCTAGTCAGAATGTGAGTCTGAAACTGCTCCATTGGGCTGTGATTATGGGACGTGTGTCAACCGAACCAGGAAATAAAAGGGCTCTGCACTCAATTGGATAGACCTAGAACCAATCAGAGCAACGGAGTAAGTGACGTATGTTGAGAGATAGATTAAAGTTGATAGATTAAACTTTTTCCGAATCCCGTAGGAAGGACGGCAAAAACATCTTTCCCATCGACAAATGCCTTGATCGCGGTTCTCTGTTCCTCTTCTAAAATTAACGGCTGTCTATATCTTCTATAACACACGTGATAGCAGAATATACACAACTCAATTCTCCAGCGGCAGCCATGAATTCAAACCAAGCATTCTGATGACGTGGATAGTTACGTTACTGTTGCTCTGCTCACATAGATATGATGTCTATGGTTGCTCATCTGTCCATCATTGTATAAAGCCCGCCCTGACAATTTGATTGGTCCGAACAATTTTTGTTCGGGCATAATAGATCCTCAACGGATCGAGTCCAGACCGAACTTCCCGACCTAAAAATGTTGTGGGCGGGGTTCAGCCTGGCATCCAGGCTAATCTAAATTAATATTAGATTAAAACAGACGTAAGACACACCAAAATTTAGATTGGTCAAGCAGCATTTGCTGTTCTAAACGGAAATTAACTTCTTGTCTTTGCAAACCAAGTACACTTGAATTGATGCCAAATATTTGTCGTCACTAATCTGACGCAGACTTGCGGTAACATACAAATCCGTTTAATCAACTTGGGAAAACAATTTCAGAGACAGAATAAAATCAAATGGTCACAATTTATTGACCAGGTAATAATTAAAAATCCAATTCATAGAATAAAGTCATCGGTCAATCAAATATAATAACAACAATTCGGAAATCAAGGAATTATAGAAATATTTACCTGGCAACAAAAACTACACACAGCGATCGTGCGGAAGTCTATCTACAGACTCCCCGAACCTTTTGTCCGTTTTCCTTATAAACCCAGATAATTCAATATGCTTTCCAAATGGTGGTGTCTGTCATTATAATCTGATCTTGGTCCCCTATTGAGGGGTTCACAACTGTGGGATCAGCATTTGTAATTGAATGGGTTGTTGATACCTGTAGAAGAATACTGATTTACATACAGGAGGTAGTTTGAATGGAGGATCTGTGGGAGGGAACACCTTTAAGGGGCGTAACACATTTCTCATATTTTATAACTTCTTTTAGCTTTTCATTATGGCTGGGAGAATGAGAGCATTTTACCAGATGCACTGAGACACTTTAAATGATACCAAACATGTTTAGTTACTTTTTGTAAAAACACACTTAATCATTGCATAGGTTTTTAGTGAGCTTTAAGTGACGAGGAGAAGAGGGGGAGCAGGGGGAGATGATGACACTGTAAAAGTGAGGTGTGTTTTAAATTATACAGTTTATTTTATTAAAACATTTTTGGATGTCATACTGTAGAAACATTACTATAATCATTTGTATGAAATGAACAGTGGAGCCTCGTCAAAAGAGGGTGCTGGGGCGCCGCCCCCATCAACTTTCCAGAAATATACATCAGTGATGTGCGGGTTGATCCAAAATGAGCGGGTGCCTACGGTCAACCACGGTTACCCGTGGTTAAGAGACATCCAAAAATATTTTTAATGATATTCGGGTCGCGGTCGGTCGGGGGGCGTTTAAAATAAAGATTCCAATTAAACCTATGCAATTTATATAGCCTAGTACTAGACAAATTTTCTATGAAATACATATGTCTACACTTAATTGGCTGAATAACTGGCACGAAGATGACGCACGAGCTCAGTATGCCTGTTCGTGGACAGTCAATAGCCGCGTGTGGTGTCCAAGTTTGTAAATAAAGACTAAATGGCAGCGTCTGATATATTTGTATAGTGATTTATTCAGGAGTGCCGTGAGGCATGATTTTAGCCTCTGTGCTCGCGCTGGCCAGTGGGAAAAAGGCTAATGGGTGAAGATGGCATGAAAAAGACTGTACATTCGCGAGATGGACGTATGCGCATTAGGCTACTCTATTTGTTCTGTGTTTTCTTTCTAAACAGTTAGGCTATGTTTATGTGGTATTTTTTATGTTTTCATCACGCAATCATAATTTTGATGTGGTGGTGACGCGTTCACGTAACGACATGATGAGGGTGGCAGCGGCGCTGCCGATAAAGCACCTAAAAGCTGTCACAAAGAACCGGCAAAAGCAATGAATGATTATGAATATGTCAAATATAGCAAGGAGACATTTGAATTGACATTTGAAGTTGACGTTGCTGACTCGGAGGAGTGAATGCGCCAGAGAGAAATGCACATTTCATACAGATAGGCTAAGCAGAGACCAGTCCGTTTTCTTTCGTTTTTAATTGTTCTGTTTACAAGTAGACATTTCAATATAGATTGAAATATATTTTTCAGGTCTGTGAAGTAGGCTACCTAATACGCTGAGTTTCGGTTAATTTATGAGACGCGCTCGCGCCGGAGCCTCCGTGTTGTGATCTATTGTCTGCTATATTTACTTCTTATTTATTAAATCCAGGCAATTGGTTTATAAAACATTGATTAAAATTAAGATACAATTAGTACAAATCGAAATTCACTTTAAAGAAAGGCTTTGTGTCATCTGTTTGAGGTCTCTGTGAAAGTTTTAAAACAGTCTTTTAGTGCCGCTTCAGAGCGGTCGCGTCCGTAACGGAGAACTGTCACGTTTTTTCCTCATAAATGCGAACACGAAAAATAAAATAAAATGAATATTTTATGTTCTGTGGAGAGCCAACCCTTCTTCATCCGGTGGGTAGTATTACTTTTGATTTGCGCAGTGTAATTCATAGAATTACAACAACAACAAAATTGCCTCCTAAAAGTTAAATATTTGTTTTGTCACGCATGAATGCGTGTATGTGCCTCATATTAAATATAAAATGCATGTGTAGACAGATATTTTTCTAATGTCTGGACTCCTTTAAGGGGTAGCCTATGGATAAGACGTTTCAATATATTGGTATGCTATTAAATGCATTTTCTGAGGATTTATATTTCAAGTTTTGACTGCAAATGTCACGTCCATAACGCTGGAATTCCCCAATTTTAAATAATTTATCCTCAACCAGTTTTGTGGTGTAGGTCTACGTATTTATAATGTTAACTTCAAAATTCAAATAATACTAACAGTAATTTAAAGATGTGGTAGCATTGGATCATGACGGGAAGGATAACTTGGAGTTGGAAGGGGTGTGTCTGATTCTGCAGGTTCGTGGATCTGAGTGTCGCGATTTCGGTTTCATATTGCATATCGTTACAGCCTTAGAATTTTAAGTTCTACTACTGTTTATCTATTTTGGTGAAAGTAACTCAAAAGTAATACAGGATAATGTAACGCATTGCAATTCCGAGACCGTAATATTGTAAGGTAATGAATTACTTTTAAATAACAGTAACATGTAATCTATAATGTGTTACAGTTTGGAAGTAACTTGCACAACACTGACTACTTTTAAAAAAATGCGGTTCAGGAAGCGGGTCGGGTACAATATTTTCTTCTTTTTTTTTGCGGTCCGAGTTGCGGGCGGTTAGTTGAAAACGTTGGTCGGGTGCGGGTTGTTCATACATTGACCCGCGCATCACTGATATACATGCATACAAAAGTTATATAAAAATGAAATAAAATAAAAAATAAAATAGTTTACTCATACGAAGTGCAGGCTGGTAATAAGAGTCTCAGCATTTAATAAAAACTGGCTTTAATCGGTTTTCTATGTTTTTCGATATGTTTCATGCGGTTTCATGGGCGAGAGACGCCGGACAAATGGATATCTATCTGAGTCCTTAAATTTGCAGCAGCATGTGACCTGAAGCTGGTCTCTAATTGGTTTCTTAAAGATCTTCCTCCGGGCGCAGGTCGCTGCGTCTCTGGCGAATCAGAATTTGATACATGTTATTTTATCCAATCTGATTGGTTCTCGTCACCTGTCATTCAACTTTACGCTCTTGGTCACTACTGCGAGTGCACAGGGGACTCCGCCAAAACCTTGCTAGGGTGATCACTTTCGTAGAGATAATGGCAGCAGTTAAACCAAATTCTGTCATTGATTTACAAAAAAAAAACCTTTCACAAGGCGTTCGCTGGAAGAAAAAAAAAAAGGAAAAAGGATCTCGGACCGGACCAATCCGATTTACAAATCGGCAGCAGCCAGTGACAGAGTACGAGCTACACCCGGAGCTACACCCGTGCATGTTATGAGAAATGTGTCAGCACTTTTTTTTCAGTTTTGTGGACAATAACAGGGGTAAGAGACCTCAAACAGCTATCTGAAATGTATTTGTATTTATTTTCGCCCCGCCCCCCCAAAAATAATTATCACCAGCCGCCACTGGAAATGAATAACACACATGACAGTCTAGAAGAGATCAGCTGATCAGAGCATTACATGATGATTCAAGTCAAGTCAGTCAAGTCACCTTTATTTATATAGCGCTTTTTACAATACAGATGGTTTCAAAGCAGCTTTAAAGAGATAACAGGAAAATAATGTTGTAATTGTATTGTTAAATATAAAATTAAATGTCCCCAACTAAGCAAGCCAAAAGCCAATGGCGACAAAGGCGAAGAAAGGCGAAAAGGCGACAGTGGCAAGGAACCAAAACTCCATCAGTGACTGAATGGAGAAAAAAACCTTGGGAGAACCCAGGCTCAGTCAGGGAGCCAGTCCTCCTTTGGCCAATGAACGAACAGTGTATGATTATGATTCAGGCAGCATTATAGGTCAGAAGTCAGATGGGATCAGAACTTTCACAACATTTATCCAGTTCTGGTTGGGGGTCGGAGTCATCACGCCGGTATGGTGAAATAAAGTAGCGCTGTAATAATTTTTTTATTACTTAACCAGAGAAAGAGAGAGAGAGAGAGCCACAGAGAGAAAGAGAGTGCGCACGCCCAAGTGAGTAACCTAATATTGAAACTTATTGGTTTAATTAATTGTAACCGACTGGGAAACCAAAGTTTTCCCAAACTTGCGATCTTAAAGAGTCCAGCGGGTCCTCTAACTCTTGTGGGTCGCCACCACTCGCCATACTCGTCCTTAGTGCTGCTATCTCTGATTCACTCACTGGACCGTCGACCTGACTAAACACTGCCTAAGGCGGGGCTACAGATTATGTGTCGCTAAAGAACCCGTGTACGTAACAGTAGTTCCCTTTCGTTGTCACTCCGAGTTACGTCCGATGACGACGAATGCGGTTTCGCTTAGAAAGCTTATCAACTTCGAGTATTACAAAATGAGCCAATGGCAAAGAAATGCCATGGGTCTGCAGAATTTGCATAGCGTAACTCCGCCACACCTCGTGGGTATAAAAGGAGGAAGCCGGCAACATGCAGATATGTTTTCGCTTCGGAGCCAAGTGTAATTCTGCACTCCCTAAGCTATCTCTGATTGTCAGCTTCTTACGAGACGAGCAACTCTCCAGTGTTGGTGTGACGGCGATCTCCCGGCGAGTGCGCACTTCCTGCCTATCTGAGCATGGTTTGCCAGCGAGTGTGTTCTCCGCGGGCGCTTCAGCACTGAGTTTTTCTCACAAAAAGAGCTTGCACGCTGCACGTCTTTTTAAAGATGCCTCGCCCGTGCACTTCTGGCTGCGGTCAGCTTGTGTCTGACTCTGATGGGCACGAGCGCTGTCTGGTGTGTTTGGGCATTAATCACGCTAGAGCAGCGCTCGTGGATGAGTCATGTTCTCTCTGTGGGAACATGACCATTGCAACACTTAGAGCGAGACTCAATGATCTCGCAAGAGTGAGAGTCCCCTCATCCACACCCCGATCTAGCGCCTCCTCGAGAGGCTCTACTTTGGCTGGTGGCCAGGGTGATCTGAGGGTGTCTGTGTGGAACAAAGCGCCGACTATTTGTCCGTGCCCCACAGCACCTTCACCAGTGTTGCAACCCGCGAGCGTTCAGGGGATTCCTGCGGGACCGTCGTTTGAGGTCCCGCGGGTTTCCTTTGGCGCTCCAGAGGAAGACGTGATGTCAATCGCAGCATCACAAGGCGGGTCTGATTCATCTGGAAGTGACGACTCGTCACAGTTGCCACCTTCGGGGGTGAATACGGCTGTGGCTCTTTCTGATCCAGAGATGACGGCCATGCTTTCCCGGGCGGCCGTGAGCATTGGTTTAGAGTGGTCCCCTCCACCCTGTCTTGAGCGCTCGCGGCTGGACGATTGGTTTTTGGGTGCAGCTGCGGCTTCCCGTCCTCAGCCTGCCCCAATACCTTTCTTCCCGGACGTGCATGATGAAATCTCGAAGTCCTGGAAGACTCCCATGTCTTCCCGCGACTGCTCGCTGGTTTCATCCGCCTTACCTCCCCTCGATGGGGAAGCTGCCCGTGGGTACACTGGGCTCCCCCCGGTTGAGTGCTCTGTTGCGATGCAGCTGTGTCCTCAGAGTGCTTCTTCTCGCGCCGAGCCTAAGCACCCATCCAAAGCCTGTAGGTTCTCGTCTACCCTAGTGGCGAAGTCCTACAGAGCGGCGGGACAGGCAGCTGCCTCTCTGCATGCCATGGCCACTCTGCAGGTCTATCAGGCCCAGATGCTAAGGGACATGCACGAGGGTAGGACGGACCCAGGGCTCTTTGATGAGCTGCGCGCCGCCACCGACCTCGCCCTCCGGGCGACGAAGGTGACCACACGCTCCCTGGGTCTGGTGATGTCCACAGCTGTGGTCCAGGAGAGACATCTATGGCTGAACCTGGCTGACATGCGGGATGCTGAGCGTTCCCGCCTGCTCGACACCCCCATGTCCCAGGCCGGCCTATTCGGCGGTGCTGTGGAGGATTTCGCCCAACAGTTCTCCACTGCCCAGAAACAGACTGAGGCCATTAAGCATATTCTGCCCCGACGGCCCGCTGCTGCCTCCACCCAGCCGACCGGGCAGAACCCTCAGTCTGTTCGCCGCCGAGGGCGCCCTCCTGCGGCTCCCGCCCCTCCCGCCCGGCCCAAGCAGCAGCCTCCACCCGGGCCCGGTCGCGGAGGAAGCCGTAAGAAGGCGCCCCAGGCCTCTCCAACCCCGTCCCCCGCTAAACGCCGGGCCAAGCGGCGCTCCTGAGACGGGCTGCTCATCTTTTGTTCTCCACTCCCCGCTGCTCACCCACGGGTGGGCAGCACCCTAATGTGGTTAAAGAAAGAAGTGACATTTCCATCCCTGAGCACACAGAGTTCTCGGACGACACGGTGCGCCGCCCCCGAGTCGTGCACCCCTCGTCCTCCTCTGTCCCAGAGCCGGCTGACAGTGTGCGCCGTCCCCGGACCGTGCCGCTCTCACCCGCCTCTGTCGCCAGCCCCTTGGCAGAGCAGACCCCCGTGGAACGTTCATCCTTCCCTGGTCTCCTCTGTCAGGGCGCGGGAAATGACTGTGCCCCCACACCGGGCCGCTATGCCGTCCACGTCTGGGCCAGTCATTCCGCCCTGCTGCACCACCGGTGGGAAGTCTGTGGTTCGTATGACCCCGCTGGTACAGTTCTTGGGAGCCTGGCTAGAGCTTCCCTTCCTGTCCCGCTGGGTCGCGCAGACGATCAGGCTCGGCTACGCGATTCAGTTTGTGCGGTCTCCTCCCCGCTTCAGGGGAGTCCGCTCCACTTTGGTCGGTGGCAACGCCCCTATCATGAGAGCAGAGATCGCTACCCTGCTGGCGAAGGGTGCGATCGAGACCGTCCCTCCGGCCGAAATGAGGACCAGCTTCTACAGCCCGTACTTCATTGTCCCAAAGAAAACCGGTGGGTTACGGCCAATCCTGGACCTGCGGGTGCTGAACCGTTCCCTTCACAGGCTGCCGTTCAAGATGCTCACTGCCAAACGCATTTTCGAATGTGTGCGGCCCCAGGATTGGTTTGCTGCAATCGACCTGAAGGACGCCTACTTCCATGTCTCCATTCTCCCTCGACACAGACCGTTCCTACGGTTTGCTTTCGAGGGGCAGGCATACCAGTACGCGGTTCTCCCTTTCGGGCAGGCCCTGTCTCCTCGCGTCTTCACGAAGGTCGCCGAGGCAGCCCTTGTTCCCCTTCGGGAACACGGGATTCGCATCCTGAACTATATCGACGACTGGCTGATCCTAGCTCACTCTCGAGACCAGGTTTGCGAACACAGGGACCTAGTGCTCCAGCACCTGGCTCGTCTGGGCCTTCGGGTCAACTGGGAAAAGAGCAAACTTTCCCACGTGCAGAGGATCTCTTTTCTCGGTATGGATATCGACTCGGTCGCCATGTCCGCGCAGCTTTCGAGCGAGCGCGCGGAATCACTGCTGACTTGCCCGAGACAGTTTGAGGGCAAGAGTGCGGTTCCACTGAAACTTTTTCAGAGGCTCCTGGGGCATATGGCATCTGCAGCCGCGGCAACACTGCTCGGATTGCTTCATATGAGAACGCTTCAGCTTTGGCTTCGCGACCGAGTCCCGGGGTGGGCATGGCAACACAGCACCCTCCGAGTAACATTTACTCCGACCTGCCGTCAGACCTTCACCCCGTGGTCGAACCTCAGTTTTCTACGGGCCAGAGTGCCCCTGGAACGAGCTTCGCGGCATGTTGTTGTAACTATAGATGCCTCCTCCACGGGCTGGGGTGCCATGTGCAATGGACGTGCTGCCGCGGGCTCCTGGACAGGACCCTGACGCCTCTGGCATGTCAATTGCCTCGAGTTGCTGGCTGTACGTCTTGCTTTGCGCCGCTTCCGGGCCGTGCTCAAGAACCAACACGAACTAGTCCGTTCAGACAATACCGCCACTGTAGCGTACATCAACCATCAAGGTGGTCTACGCTTCCGCCGTATGTCGCAACGCGCCCGCCACCTCCTCATATGGAGTCAGAAGCATCTGAGGTCGCTTCATGCCATTTATATCCCCGGAGCCCTGAACTGTGCAGCCGACGAGCTCTCACGGCTTCAGCCCCTCCCGGGAGATTGGCGACTCCATCCCCAGTCGGTTCAGCTGATTTGGGACCAGTTCGGGGACGCACAGATAGATCTGTTTGCCTCTCACGACTCGACCCATTGCGACCTGTATTATTCCGTGACCGAGGGCACGCTCGGCACGGATGCACTGGCGCACAGCTGGCCGCGGGACCGCAAATATGCGTTTCCCCCAGTGAGCCTTCTTGCGCAGACCCTGCGCAAGGTCAGGGAGGACGAGGAGCAGGTCATTCTAGTCGCGCCGTACTGGCCCGCCCGGACCTGGTTCTCCGAACTAGTACTCCTCGCGACAGCACCTTCTTGGCCGATTCCCCTGAGGAAGGACCTCCTTTCTCAGGGACGGGGCACCCTATGGCACCCTCGTCCCGATCTTTGGAGCCTCCACGTGTGGCTCCAGGACGGGACGAGGCAGGTTTGAGTACCCTGCCACCAGCGGTGGCGGCTACCATCACTTCCGCTAGAGCATCGTCCACTAGACACGTCTATGCGTTGAAGTAGAACCTCTTCGTCAACTGGTGCTCTTCTCACCGAGAAGACCCCAGGAGATGTTCGATTAGTGTCGTGCTTTCCTTCCTTCAAGATGGGTTGGAGCGAAGGCTGTCTCCCTCCACCCTGAAAGTCTATGTTGCCGCTATTGCCGCACACCATGACCCGGTCGAAGGTAAGTCCTTGTGAAGCACGACCTGATCGTCAGGTTCCTGAGAGGAGCGAGGAGACTGAATCCTCCTCGCCCTCCTCTCGTTCCCTCTTGGGACCTCTCAGTGGTTCTAACTGCCCTGCAGAGTGCTCCCTTTGAGCTTTTGCAATCAGTGGAGCTTAAGTTCCTGTCTATGAAGACAGCGCTCCTGGTTGCATTGGCCTCCATCAAGAGGGGGACCTGCACGCATTCTCCGGTGATGAAGTGTGCCTGGAATTCGGGCAGGCTTACTCTCACGTGATCCTGATACCCCGGCTCGGATATGTGCCCAAGGTTCCTACCACTCCCTTCCGGGACCAGGTGGTGAACCTGCAAGCGCTGCACCTGGAGGAGGCAGACCCAGCCTTGGCACTGCTCTGTCCAGTATGCGCTCTCCGTGCCTATGTAGACAGGACGCAGTGTTTCAGGACCTCAGACCAGCTCTTTGTCTGTTATGGTGGGAAGCTGAAGGGAAAGGCTCTCTCCAAGCAAAGGTTGTCTCACTGGATAGTGGACGCCATTGCCTTGGCATACCAGCAGCAAGGTCGACCGTGCCCCCTTGGTGTGACTGCCCACTCCACCCGGAGTGTGGCGTCCTCTTGGGCTCTAGCGCATGGCGCCTCGATAACAGACATCTGCAGAGCTGCAGGCTGGGCGACACCTAACACATTCGCGAGATTCTACAATCTCCGAGTTATGCCAGTGTCCTCTCATGTACTCGCTTCAAACAGCTAGTACTGGATCCGCTCAGGTGTCTTCGCTTGCTCGCCATTCCACTCCACGGACTGGATACGTGCGATATTCTCCTCAGGTGAGCTTCTCCGAAAGCCCTGAGTTCCTCCAGCACTCCTGACGTCGGTGCCAGTGTCTATTGCCTGCGCGTCGGCTAGGTGCCTCCCGTGTGCATGGTCCCTCCTCTGAGCGACCCCCCACATGTGTATTTCCACTGTAAGCCTCTCTGAGCATGTGTCTTTCCCTTGGCAAGCCACCTTGCCACCCCTGGGGTTGAAATATTCCACCTGCGGCTGGACACCCCGGTGTTCTCCATATGCATCCTTCGGGTCATATGTGTATTCTCTAAGTCCCCCCCGTTGGGCTGGCAATATTTGCATATTTCCTCTAAACTATGGGATATGCCCCCCAGTGTACCTTGGTATTCCTGTGCTAGATAGGAGTCCTTCGTCTGTGCCAATCTCACGACAAGGATCTCAGATTTACGTAGGGCACTGGAAGACAGCCGAGAAGGTGGCGTGCTTAGACTGGTAACCCCATTCGTCGTCATCCGACGTAACTCGGAGTGACAACGAAAGGGAACGTCTCGGTTACGTATGAAACCCTCGTTCCCTGAGTAGGGAACGGAGACGTTACGTCTGCCTGACACTTTCCGCTGTACCGCGGGGATCGCCTGAGCTCAGTCTTGGCTCCTCAGCGAAGAAACATATCTGCATATTGCCGGCTTCCTCCTTTTATACCCACGAGGTGGGGCGGAGTTACGCTATGCAAATTCCGCAGACCCATGGCATTTCTTTGCCATTGGCTCGTTTTGTAATACTCGAAATTGATAGGCTTTCTAAGTGAAACCCCATTCGTCGTCATCCGACGTAACGTCTCCGTTCCCTACTCAGGGAACGAGGGTTACATACGTAACTGAGACGTTCTGCATTACATTCATTAATTTGCACAAGTTTTTTTAATTTTTATACCGTGTATTCTCCACGTCAATTCATGAACCGAACGTTATGCCCGTAACGTTTCGGTTCAATACGAATACATGTACCGTTCCACCCCTATACCCTACCTCTCACAATGCCACAGTGGATACGGAAAATAAGACGTGAAGCATCACCTGGAAGATTGGGTTAATGGTGGGATCCTGACACTCAGTATGCACTAAATATACACTACGTGTGCAGTAAATATTGCCACTTAGTCAAATATCAGTTTTATATATGTTATTTCTGTAAGCTAAGCTATACTGATTACGTTCCTCTCCAGTGGACGTAAGTTAGTTCTCAGAGTAATATTCAATTGCCTGTATCCACTTTTGTGTCCTTAAACACTTGTTTTTGGGGTCAACAGCTTGCTATATGAATATTCATATATACGGTATATTCATGTTTAATTCACTGACCATATATAAACATTTATTGGGGGACATTAAAAACATGGTAAGGAATGATTAAAGGATCTGCAATATATGGAAATTAATTTTCTCTTGCAACATTAATACGTTTTATGTAGTAATGGGACCGAATAATAAGTACATTTTAAAATGTTTTGTCTTATTCAACATCCAATAAAAGGTACCAGACAAATACTTGTATTTATCAATTAAATAAGTTGTTTTTGTTTTACCAGGTTCAGTCCAAACTGGGTTCAGAGATGATCAGTTCTGTGTGGGTTAAGATGTCATTTCCTCTTCTTTCTTTCTTCTTTAACACCTGTTTCTCTGAAAACATGTGTGGTTAAACTAACTAAGTTCTCACACTCATGTTTCCAAACCTCATCAGTGAGTTCATCGCTCTGAAAATACTACTGACTAGACCAAAGGTTATTAAAACAGTTCTGAAAGTGCAAGAACTCAAAGCCAGAATACAAATAGGACAAAAGACAACAATTCATTACAATTTGTTTGTTATAATGTAAAAGACATTGAAACATCATGTATTATATATTAATAAAAAATGAAACCATCAGGATTCAGGTATATTAGATTGATATTCCTCTGATCATGTGGGTTTTATATAATTATTTGACTGATATGTTCTTGTTCACAGAGGCATAAAGTTGACTTCAGTTCTCCTGAGATCCAGCTTTTGCTCCCCTGATGGAAGCATACGTCACTTTATCACAGCGAACCTGAATGAACATCACAGTTGTTTTAACCCACAATTATTACAGCATGTTGTTTGAACTCAATTCATGAAGAACTGCATATAATCACACAAATCAACAATAACTGCATATAAGAAGAAAATACAAACTATCATGTTGAGTAAAGCTGGACAACATCAAGGAATTGTTTGCTTACCTTGTTCTTTTTTCCTTGTTTTTAACTGTACGCAGTGATTTCAGAATAAATCGCATCTTCTGTCTGCTCCTAAACATAAATGGAAATATGGAAAAGTCAAGCTATTAAATGCCATCCATCAATAATATTTTACTCAGGTGCTGCAAATGTTCAGGTAATATATGTGTAAAACGTGTGTCCTGGCAATTTCACATGAATGTTTTGTGAAAATGTATTATACAGACATGACGTTATGATGACAGATCCTATTGTAACATTACAGGATGTTTGACTTGAGTTGACCCACACAACAGGAACAACACATGATGAAATCCACAACTAGAACAATGGGCAATTACTAACAGGTACCACAACACACTCGTGATTTCCATTACACGAGAGTAGATGTTAAAACTTCATGCTGATTTGTAATCGGCTTTCGCCAAGATAAGCACCAACTAAGACGTAGCTTTACAGTAACCTATCTTCTCCATCCATTTACGCTTCTTTCCATACAGTGATTTAAATCTGCTTCTGTCTTGTGTTAATTGCTGCAGTGTATTTTGCGTGTCAGCACACACAACGACTGCAACCACAGTGCGGTCCCCCCATAACAACCCTCTGGATTGAGCTGAGTAGGAAACATCTCTAGGGTCTTCAAGTGGGCACCTCAAGTGGGCAAGTGGCGTCCCAGAGTCACCCCCCTCCGTCCCCCACTCAACTCAGCCCAGCTTACTGACCTTTACCTCCCTCCTGCTGCTGAGGTTGCTCCTTCCTCATAGTTCACATGTGACCTAACCATAATCTTTCACAATCTCTCCGCAACCCGACCATACGCGCCAACCCGTTTGACTAAGGCTGTCGAGCCCCACTGCCGTCATTAAAGCAGGTTCAGTGGCAACGGTTCCGTATGGCATACTACCTGTCCAAACACCAATCCTTATTCACGCAAAATACACAAGAACATAATATTACAATGCAAACTATACAAATAAACCAACAGACTCTTCGAGTTTTCAAGAATTCTTCGAAACCGTAGCATGGCGGCCTGTACACAGCCAGCCAGAATCTTTCCGTCTCAACCACAGCCAGTTGCTGCTCCTCTCTGCTGCTTCAGATAAGTTCTTTACTGTGCGACACAACTCTTGGCCACTGAATCCGACGTCTCTGAGGAACCGGGTTGTAGAGTGTGCCACAAAAACTCGACAACCCACTTCCACTGGATAAACGCGTACTCTCCATCCTCGCTGTTCTGCTTCAGTGGCCAGCTGAGTATACCGCAGTTTCTTCCTCTCATATGCCTCATCTACAGCATCCTCCCATGGCAGTGTTAACTCTATCAGTTGAACAATGCGTGCTGATCCAGACCACAAAACAATATCTGGTCGGAGGTTAGTGGTGGCAATCTCAGGTGGAAAAATAAGCCGTTGATCAAGATCAGCCAGCATTTTCCAGTCCCTAGCAGCTTCCAGTTGTCCTGGACAAGAATTGGATTTAACACCTTTTCTTGGTGGTTGCTCGCCTGGGCAGAGGAATATTGTCTTCTGTGTGTAATGTTTTGCTAGAACAGGTGGCAACTTATTGGTCATGTTACGCTTATCTTCCAATGCTGAAGCCAAACATCGCAGTACTTGGTCATGGCGCCAAGTAAACTGACCCTAGCTAAGAGCCACCTTACATCCTGTCAAAATGTGCCTTAATGTGGCAGGTGATGAACACAAAGGACAAGAGGGATCCTCTCCTACCCAGAGGTTTAGGTTCTGTGGTGATGGGAGAACATCATATGTTGACCTGATAAGGAAACTGACCCTACTCTCTTCCATTGACCAAAGGTCTTGCCAGCCCATCTTGCGTTGTTCCACACTCTCCAATCTCATCCACTCTCCCTGCTTGGCCTGGGAAATGGCCTTTATACACCTCATCCTCTCCTCCTGCTTTCGCAACTCGTTGACTACCAGCTTCCTCCTTTGAGCTGGGGCTGCCTTGTGCCATTTAGGAGGAGCTAAACTGAGCACAAAACCCCCTCTTCCATGCTGTACCTGTCCCACGATATCACCAATTTGAAGGGCAGCCTTTGCCTCTTCCACAGATTTCTTTGCTGACCACTTTCTACCAGTTTTTAACACAGGTCCTGCCTCCCTTACACATTTTTCGTGTGACTCTACTAAGGTCATTTCCAGTCTTACCTTGGCGCACTTAAACTCCTCAGTTAAAGCAGAGACTGGCAGCTGCAATATTCCTTTACTATAAAGTCCCACTCTGCTGAGGCAGCGTGGAACTCCCAACCATTTCCTGATATATGATATATGATATATGTGTCCTTTAGATCCCCATCGTACTATCTCCCAAGACTCTTCACTGGCTTCTCAGAAACTGTTGGTATTGCCTCACTATTAATGAAGAATGTCTACTACCTTGCCTTTAATTACCGAGATGCTCCTTGATTTAGAGGGCTTAAATTGCATTCGTGCCCATTCAATGTTATCGGTTAACTTACCCAATAACCGATTAGTGCAGGCTACCGTTGTAGTCATGGTTGTCATGTCATCCATGTATGCTCTGATTGGTGGTAGTCGCATCCCAGAAGCCAAGCGCTCTCCTCCTACTACCAATGTTGATGCCCTAATGATTACTTCCATTGCCATGGTAAAAGCCAGTGGAGAAATGGTGCATCCTGCCATTATTCCAACCTCTAAGCGTTGCCATGTAGTGCTGAATTCTGGAGTTGAGAAACTAAATTGCAAATCTCCAAAATAGGCTTTCACTAAATTTGTTATCGACATTGGTACCCTGAAAAAATCAAATGCTGCCCAAAGAAGCTCATGTGGCACTGATCCATATGCGTTAGCCAAATCAAGGAATGTCACATGGAGCTCCTTCCTCTCCTTTTTAGCTGATTGAATTCATTGGCAGATAACATTGATCTGTTCTAACCATCCTGAGAACACTGGAATGCCTGCTTTTTTAACTGAAGTGTCAATGAAGCCATTCTTTAATAGGTAGGTTGACAATCTCTGAGCAATAATGCTGAAGAAAATCTTACCTTCGACATTTAATAGTGAAATAGGACGAAACTGACTAATGATTGTAGCATCTTTTTCTTTGGGTATAAAGACTCCACCTGCTCGGTGCCATGCTCTAGGTACAACCTGCTTGTCCAATGCCACTTTTATCAATTTCCACAGAATTCGTAGAACTCCTGAAGCACTTTTGTACACTCTGTACGGAACTCCATTAGGCTCTGGAGATGATGAAGCCCTTGCCTTTCTCACAGCCTGCTCTATCTCTTTCCACTTAGGTGCACAGACCTCCATTTGGTATTCTGGTGGATTGATAGGTGGGATGTCTGACGGAATTGACATAGGCTCATGCCTTTTTGCATCTGTACGCGTTTCCTCCAAATATCTCTCTAGCAAAACCCTAGATGCTTTTAAAGTGTCATTCTTCTCACTGGTGAATAACTTCTTTACGGATTTGCATGGATCTTTATAAAAATAACCCCTCGCATGCTCCTTCTTTTTGTAGCGTTTCCATAGGCACTCAGCTCTGCGTAATGTTGCAAGCTTATCTTTTATGACCCTTTGCAAGAGATTGAGTCCCTCCTTCTGACTTTGTTCTGCTCTTTTCCATTGCTTCCTCAGCTGTCTCCTTTCTCTAACTAACCCTGCAATTTTCTGCTGCCGTCTAGACATTCCAGGAGTATTTTGTACTTTTTCCTTCCTTTTTTCCACACCAAACCTCTCACTTCCATATGCGTAAATGATGTCCCCAAATTTATCCAGCTTCTTTTCAACTGTACCAGTTAATCTTTCCAATGCAAAGCATAGATCTGTGTTTACCGTGTCCCATGCAGTTTTCTCACAAGCTCTTGGCCATCTAACTCCAGGCCTATGCCCGTTGAGGTTCTTTTTTCTTTCTTATGCTGGTTAGTCTGACCGGGTTCACAAGAATCTATGTGTTCATCACTAACTCTGCAAACCCTCCTCTCCTCTATGACAGGGGTGCTGATATCCTGCGAACTGTGGTTTGCTTCCTGTCGCTGGATTTCATTCGACTAACTTGACTGACTTCGTAAGAAGTACTGATTAATGCAAGGCCCTTGTCCCTTCTCCCTCAAGCATTTCATTTTCCCTCGATGAATCTTCAAACCCCTGACCGTTGTCGCCTTGCTCCAGCCACAGACACAAGCTTGGAGTTCAATGACTTTGCTAACTGCAGAACCTGAACTAGTCTTTTGTGAAGTACTCTCCATACTCTTATCCATTTCTATTCCAAAGTCGTTAACCATGTTGTCCAACATTGAGTCATCTTCCGCCCCTGCTCTCGCAGACTCTAGGGGTATTTATCTCAGGATACGTTTACACGAAAACTATATGTTTAAAGCTGAGAAGTTTTCCCATTCACACGGATCCGCAAAAACAACTAAAAATGCTATAATCTGCTTCCAGGCCACTAGATGGCGATGAAACACTATAGACTGAACATGTAGTATGGATGTGCATGACGTCATCATCTTCACAGATTCAAGTTTTTGTTGTTTACATGGAAAGTTTTTTCAAAAACTTGAAACTTTGAAACCCATTTTCAAAACTCTGCGTTTTTCAGCCACCCAAAACGCCGTTGTTATGTAAATAAATGGCCAAAACGCATAAAAAGTTTTACGTTTTTGGTTGAAAACGTTATTGTGTAAACAGCTCCTCAATTACAACAAACTGGCAAAGCATGAGCGAAAGAAAACACAATGGCTGCATCCGAAAGCGTAGGCAGTGACTTGTTGCCTCGCTGTCCTATCAGGCAATGACTTTGTAGACAGCGCTTGCACACAAACGTTCCTCACGAAACTAATTTCACACAGACTTCTGAGGCAGCGTTACGGTTTAATGATCTACAGCAAAATAGAGCAAACTTTGGTTTGCTCAAACACACACTCAGACAAATAACAGGTGAACACACACTCAGACAAAGAACAGGTGAACACACACTCAGACAAAGAACAGGTGAACACACACTCAAACAAAGAACAGGTGAACACACACCTAGACAAAGAACAGGTGAACACACACTCAGACAAAGAACAGGTGAACACACACTCAGACAAAGAACAGGTGAGCACACATTCAGACAAAGAACAGACGAGCACACACGCAGACAAAGAACAGGCGAACACACACTCAGACAAAGAACAGGCGAACACACACTCAGACAAAGAACAGGTGAATACACTCAGACAAAGAACAGGTGAGCACACACTCAGACAAAGAACAGGTGAACACACACTCAGACAAAGAACAGGTGAACACACTCAGACAAGGAACAGGTGAACACACACTCAGACAAAGAACAGGTGAACACACACTCAGACAAAGAGCAGGCGAACATACACTCAGGCAAAGGACAGGCGAACACACACTCAGACAAAGAATAGGTGAACACACACTCAGAAAAAGACAAAGAACAGGTGAACACACACTCAGACAAATAACAGGTGAACACACACTCAGACAAAGAACAGGCGAGCACACACTCAGACAAAGAACAGGCGAACACACATTCAGACAAAGAACAGGTGAACACACACTCAGAAAAAGACAAAGAACAGGTGAACACACACTCAGACAAAGAACAGGTGAACACACACTCAGACAAAGAATAGGTGAACACACACTCAGAAAAAGACAAAGAACAGGTGAACACAGAATCAGACAAAGAACAGGAGAGCACACACTCAGACAAAGGACAGGCGAACACACACTCAGACAAAGAACAGGCGAACACACATTCAGACAAAGAACAGGTGAACACACACTCAGAAAAAGACAAAGAACAGGTGAACACACACTCAGACAAAGAACAGGTGAACACACACTCAGACAAAGAACAGGTGAACACACACTCAGACAAAGAACAGGTGAACACACTTTCAGCCTAAGAACGGGTGAACACACACTCAGACAAAGAACAGGTCAACACACACCTAGACAAAGAACAGGTGAACATATACTCAGACAAAGAACAGTTGAGCACACACTCAGACAAAGAACAGGTGAACACACACTCAGACAAAGAACAGGTGAACACATACTCAGACAAAGAAAAGGTGAACACACTTAGACAAAGAACAGGTGAACAGACACTCAGACAAAGAACAGGTGAACACACACTCAGACTAATAAAAGGTGAACGCACACTCAGACTAATAACAGGTGAACACACACTCAGACAAAGAACAGGTGAACACACACTCAGACAAAGAACAGGTGAACACACACTCAGACTAATAAAAGGTGAACGCACACAGACAAAGAACAGGTGAATACACTCAGACAAAGAACAGGTGAACACACACTCAGACAAAGAACAGGTGAACACACACTCAGACAAAGAACAGGCGAACACAGACAAAGAACAGGCGAACACACAGACAAAGAACAGGCGAACACACTCAGACAAAGAACAGGTGAACACACACTCAGACAAAGAATAGGTGAACACACAATCAGACAAATAACAGGTGAATACACACTCACACAAAGAACAGGTGAACACACACTCAGACAAAGAACAGGTGAACACACACTCAGACAAAGAACAGGTGAACACACACTCAGACAAAGAACAGGTAAACACACTCTCAGACAAAGAACAGACGAACACACTTAGACAAAGAACAGGCGAACACACTCAGACAAAGAACAGGTGAACACAAACTCAAACAAAGAACAGGTGAACACACAATCAGACAAAGAACAGGTGAATACACACTCAGACAAAGAACAGGTGAACACACAATCAGACAAAGAACAGGTGAGCACACACTCAGACAAAGAACAGGTGAACACACACTCAGACAAAGAACAGGTGAACACACTCAGACAAAGAGCAGGTGAACACACACTCAGACAAAGAACAGGCGAACACACACTCTGACAAAGAACAGGTGAACACACTCAGAAAAAGAAAAAGAACAGGTGAGCACACACTCAGACAAAGAACAGGTGAACACACACTCAGACAAAGAACGTCCTGGTTGCGTATGCAACCCACCGTTCCCTGAAGGAGGGAACGGAGGACGTAGTCGAGGTCGACTGAATGGGGATCGCGTCAGAGAGCATATCATCTTCGAGTACTATTGAACGAGCCAATGTAATTGGCGTGCGTGATTCGCATCAGCCTCCTGATGCCCCCGCAATTAAGGCGGGGAAGGACAGGGCTTAGGCCAGGGAAGTCACTGCTGTTCCTACAGGACCACTGGGAAAGCGTTCCCGTACATTGGAAGGAAGTGACGCTATGGAAGCACATCCTACCCGAAGGGAGGTAAATGTGGAAAATACACATATGAACTGGGCGGATGACCGGGCAGTATAACATATGGAATAACACTGGGGTGGCTCCAGCCTAAGACGGGGGAGACTTACCGGACAGTGACGGCAGAGAGACTCTGCCGAGGGAAGACACGGGCTCGCAGTAGGGAGCCGTATCGTGGAAGAATACAATATGGGGTCGCCGTTGGGACCGCAACATATGGACCCAACCTAACACAGGTTCCACACTGCTTACAAGTGATAGGCCTAACACCAGACGTTCCGCACGTCCGACGTCGGAGGGGTGTGGAGGAACTCAACATGGTTCAATTTTAAGGGAACTCAACTGGAGTAGAAAGGCGCACGTATCCAGTCCATAGGAGGGGAATGGCACAGCAAGCCGACACTTGAACCGGGCTCACGGTGAAACCTGCTTCATGAGAAGGGAGCCCACGGGAAGAAGCGGTTCAACTAGGTGTCGTCCAGCCCCCAACTCTAGAATCTGTTTAGCAAAGCATATCGTCAATGCCCAGGCGGAGCACTTTACACTCATCATAGAGGAGCTCAACACTTAAGTGGATATGTTGCATCTCGGAATTTTTACCGAAATGAAAGCAAGCACTAAGTGGCCAACTTTGCTTGGAAACAGCCTTCCCTCTCTGCTGAATTCCTAACAGATATTTGTAGAGCTGGTCTGAGGTCTATGCCTTGCGTTCTGTACACGTCTAACCGCTATAAGCAAACAGACAGAGAAAGCCAGGGCTGGATCTGCCTCCTCCGGGGCAGCGCTTGCAGGCTCACCACCCGCTCCTATTACGGGAGAGGTAGGAACCTTGGGCACAATCCGAGCCGGGGTCTCAGCTTGTGAGAGTTAGCCGGCCCGAACTCCAGGCACAATACGTTGACCGAAAGCGAGCAAGTCCCTACCCTCTACTAGAGACCACGCGAGCAGGAGAACTGATATAACAGAATTTTTTAACTCACTGCCTGCAGTGGCTCAGGGGCGGTCTCTGCAGTGCAGTTGCACCAGAGATAAGGCCCAAGAGGATAAAGAGGGACGCAAGGATTTACATTTCCTTGCTCCTCAGAAACCTGACGATCAGGACGTGCTTCTCCATACTTCTGCATCACGATGAGCGTTGTTTAAACACCGAGGTAACATCACTTTGAGGGTGAAGGAAAACAGCCTACTCCAACCCATCTTGCAGGAAAGAGAGCACTGAAGTGATCGAAAGCTTTCAGGATCTCCTCTGGAGAGAAGACGCACTTCACGACTAGGTTCCACTTCTAAAGGCGTAAGCACGCTACCCATTTCTAGGGGGTGCTCGCAGAAGTGATGTTACCTATCACATGTCCCTGTGATAGCCACCTGAACCTCCGCGTTCAGATGTAAGACCGCCCAGAATCTCCAGGGGTAGAACGGGGGTGCCATCGTGCCCCGTCCCTGAAAAAGTGTTCAGGGGAAGTCAGGAAGGCTGTCGGGAACCAGGTCTAGTTGGGCCAATGAGGGGCAACTATGAAGACCTGCTCCCTCCTGACTTGGCACCATAGGTGCAAGCGACGGGCGCAGAAAGACAGGAGCATTGCTCAACACAACGTGAAGATCACTGAGCTTCAGGAGCATTTTCTGCTCAGCACTTGAGTGTGATAAGTTCACTGAGCCTTAGGAGCATTTCTGCTCAACACCTGAGTGTGATAAACTCACTGAGCTACAGGAGCATCTCTGCTCAACACTTGAGTACGAAGAACTTCACTGAGCAACAGGAGCATTTCTGCTCAACACTGAGTGTGAAAGGATTCACTGAGCTTCAGGAGCATTTCTGCTCAACACCTGAGTGTGATGAATTCACTGAGCTACAGGAGCATTGCTGCTCAACACCTGAGTGCGATGAACTACACTGAGTTTCAGGAGCATTTCTGCTCAACATGACATGTGAAGAATTTACTGACTTGAGCAGGCGCCAGACGACCCTGAGTCGCAGTCGCTTTTAGGAGGCTCTCTGGGGAAACTTATTTCTGCAGGCCCCTGGGGCAGCTGAGAGCTAGTGTCTGTCCAAGGGTAGACCGCTCAGACAACACTGGCAAGGAGACGAAACCGGAGAGGCAACTGGGCGGCTCTGGAGTGGTCATGACCCAGCTGGACCCCAGGGGATGGAGTCTCTACTCACCCTGGCTCTAACTGTCATGTGGCTCGTTGGCGGCACGACTGTGTAGAGCGGAAATAGTAGAACAAAGCGTCCTCAGAGGCTTCAGACTCCAAGGAGTAGGTGACGGGTGAGTCGTGACATGCAAGGGAAGCTTAAGCAACGGTCGCAATGTCCAACAACTCAAGGCACATATGCCCGTGTAGTCGAGGGTCGCCCTGGCCCCCGTTAAAACACGCCCTTTATACATGGCCCCTCAGTTGAAGAGGGTTTGGCAGCAGACCGGGATGACTATAGTCACACAGGGTGAGCTGCTCTGCCACGGTCACCTCGGGACTCGATCATGAAGCTAGCGCTGAAGCGGTCATATATGGAGGAAGCCAATGGCTGCATCTACCATATACCCCATGAGCCTCTAAAAGTTCTTTCAGTGGGACGCTTTCTCACTTCAAACACCAGCTGAAAACATTCTCATTGGATAGACGTGTTAGACCGAGTCCATCTCCAAAACTGAAAAAGAGATACTCAGCCCGTGGGCGAGATTACTCTCTCCCAGTTGACCTGAAGACCCAACGGGTTCTGGAGCACTAGAAGGGAAGGTCTCTGTACTGATACTCCAACCCTTACACGCAACACACAGGATGGCCTGCGGTGCGGAAGGTAGAGATCTGAAGCACCCTGTAATGTCGGAGCTGCAGACCAATCTTGGGCCAAGATGGTCACGACCCACCACCTAGTAGCACGAAGAATGAGTTTACAACTGGCCTACGTACCGGCTGGAGGAGCGGCTATATCAAATCCTTCGCCAGCAGGATAAGATAAGCACGCACAAGTCAGAAGCAGCGCTCAACACTCGGTGTGATGAATATCACTGGATTTTCAGGAGCACGTCTGCTCAACACCTAATGTGATGATTATCACTGACTTGAGCGGGATAGCTGAGCCTGAGGTGGGGCAGCAAAGTAAAGAGAGTGGTGTTAGTGTGCTGTGCAACACTTACCTGTCTCCACTAGCGGCAGGGGGCGCGTGAGAAGGCGGATGACCGGGTCCTCGAACGCACCAAGCTGCCTGCTGACGTTCAAGGGGGAGCTGAGGGGTGTAAGGCTATACAGGGTCACACCCGCCAGACTGGCCCTCTTGGGACCCAGGAACAGATGAGATTGCTCTCTCTTTGAAGTGTGGGTACCGCTTGCTCCGCTTTTTTTTTTTTTTTTTTGGGGGGAGCCAGCGGCGGAACAGACACACACAAACAAAGACTCCACCCGGCCCTCACCCGGGAGGAGGTAGTGATCGTGCCAGCTCCAAGAGCATCTCATACATCCCTGGGCGGCCCGATCCAGAATGCTTTCACTGTCGCTTGCCGGGCTGGGCGTCTCTACTGAGGCCAGCTCCATGCTGAGGCCTGGGTGGAGGCTGCCGCGGAGGCCCAGCAGGAGCGGCGGCCGGAGCACGTCCTCGGTGACGAGCAGGCGGAGGAGCTGCCACCGGCGGCGGGTGGAGGCAGCAGCTGGCCGCCGGGCAGGATGTGCCGGATTACCTCCGTCTGCGCTTGAGCAGCAGAGAACTAGTAGTGAGGGGGAAAAGCTATTCAGGCAGTTTCTGGCAGAGAAAGATGCTGTTCACCACCTGGGTTAGGGTTAGGGTTAGGGTTATGCTCTCCATGCATTTCGGGAAAGAAAGGCACTGGGGCGGCGAGCTGAGAACCAGCGCGGCCCGCCCCAAGATACCAAACTCCTGATTCCAACCGAGACTGAACGGGACACGGTGGAGGTTCCCCTCGAGCGCGGCAGCCTCGGCGGCCCCTATTCAGCATAGCTGACATTTCTGGATCTGGCTTGGGCAACGTTACACTCCCAGAGGGAGATAACACAGCCAAGTCGTCATTTCCAGAGGCCAGCTCACCCTCCGATGCTGCTATCGACATCTTATCCTCAGGGGGAACCCCCATTGAAACAGCTGATCAGTCCATTACAGAGGGACCAGTATGCTCAACAGGAATTCCATCGGCTGCGGTGTGATGGAGGAGTGAGGAGCCCACAGGGAATGGTTACCGGGCGAGACATCCATCACTATCCTCCGATCACCCACCCCACACGGCACCCGGGGGTGGGGCATGGTAATGGGGACTCGCACTTCGCGGACGAAGGGCGAGTCTCGATCTCAACACCGCGACAGTCATATTCCCGCAATGAGAACATGAACCGTCCACAAAAGCTGCCTCAGCATCCTGAACATATAAGCACATATGCATACATATTTATATACATATAAACATACAGCCCAAACACGTGATGCAACAATTGTGACCGTCATAGAGGAAAAGGGAACGATCGCATCCAGAAATGCACAGGTGGAATGACATCTTGAAAAAGACGCAAACGCACCCGTGTTGCTCTTTCAGAAAATAGGACCGTCACCAGTGCCAGAGCACACAGGGGAATGACCGCGGCAACACTGAACAGAGAACTGAAACAGTGAAGCACTCACTTTTCCGCTCTCTAACCAGCCGTCAACACACACAAACATTTAGAAATTTGTTGCTGTTAAAACAGCAGTTGAGAGCTCAAAGCTCGCGATCACCGCTGCACTCGCGCTGTAGAACAACAGCACTGAGAGAGTCTTCCTATAGAACACCGTGCCAATACCATGGGGTGGTGATGGCACAATGGATAAGACACATGCCTTTGGTGTGAGAGACCCGGGTTCGAATCCACTGTGAGACACCAATGTGTCCCTGAGCAAGACACTTAACCCCTAGTTGCTCCAGAGGCATGCCACCTCTGACATATATAGCAATTGTAAGTCGCTTTGGATAAAAGCGTCAGCTAAATGAATAAATGTAAATGTAAACACCGACACACTCACTCGTTGTAAACAACAGCACTCTCAGAGACATCAAACGATTGGCTCCGAAGCGAAAGGCAACTAGTGCGTGCATCCACTTCCGTATTTATACCCGCGCCGGGGGGGCGGAGTGTGTGATGCGAATCTCGCATGCCAATTACATTGGCTCGTTCAATTGTACTCAAATATGATAGGCTCTCTGACGCGATCCCCATTCAGTCGACGTCGACTACGTCCGACGTTATCGACTGAAAGGGAACAGGTGAATACACAGACAAAGAACGGGTGAACACACACTCAGACAAAGAACAGGTGAACACACTCACACAAAGAACCGGTGAACACACTCACACAAAGAACAGGTGAATACATTCAAAGAACAGGTGAACAGACACTCAGACAAAGAACAGGTGAACAGACACTCAGACAAAGAACAGGTGACACACAGACAAAGAACAGGTGAACACACACTCAGATAAAGAACAGGTGAACACACACTCAGACTAATAACAGGTGAACACACACTCAGACAAAGAACAGGTGAACACACTCAGACAAAGAACAGGTGAGCACACACTCAGACAAAGAACAGGTGAACACACACTCAGACAAAGAACAGGTGAACACACACTCAGACAAAGAATAGGTGAACACACACATACAAAGAACAGGTGAACACACACTCAGACAAAGAACAGGTGAACAACCACACAAACACAGACTGACGAGGACACTTCAAACACTAAAAAAGAAGGTGTGTAGTTGGAAACTAGGAGGCGGGACAACAAAAACACTTGGCCAACACTAACAAAGACATATTAAACTAAGACAAGACTGACAGAACTTTCTGCTGAGAACCCTGACATTTTCTAATCTGACTAATAAGAGTGTCATATTTCAGGGTCAGTCCTTATAGACATTAATAACTCATGGTTATTAATACTTACCACAGAGTCACCAGTCCCTCTTCTGTTCCCTGAAACATAATGTCACGGAAAGTTTATGATGAAACACACAAACAGTCTTTAATGCAGATGACAATCATTTTTAAAAGAGTCTAGAAGAATTCTAGTGTTGTAGAACATTATTTTGTTAACTCACTGATTACTCTTCATAAGAGAAATACATTTGTCTCAATTACTTATTTATATTATCAGTTGTTTTTGTCTGTTGTTACAAAATATGAAAAACTCACCTGCTCTTTTTTTACGAATCACACAGAGAATAAGAGCCAGAAGGAGAAGAGCGAATGAAGCGGCAGCAACAATCACAATCACTGCAAGTAAATTGATGCTTGTGATGATGATTTTATAGAAATTGATATTGAAATTGATACAGTAGGTGTACAACCAGAATAATACTTTTACCACCGTCGTAAAATTTGGGGTGTATTTGCTGCCTTTTACCGCTAAGAGGCGCTACAATCACAGACTTTGAATAGTGTCCGTTTATTCTCTCTATTGCGTAATCTGCCGCCGCGCCGCGGCTCATTCAGAGCGTTTGAAAGCTGGTAGCAGATGAATTTAAGGGAAACGTAGTTAAAATAATGAATATTCACAATACTAAAATTACTGAAATTAAATTGAATAAATAATGAAAACTTAAAAACATTGCAATAGAAACATATTAGGCTACATCAATGAGGCTTTGCAAGAGCATAAGACGATGACTGAACAGCGTTCAGACGGTAGCTCTGTAGTCAACGCAACGACATGTTCCTCTCGGAACCTGAAGCGACCCGAAATCGAATCTCAATGGAGCATACTTTCTGTTAACCGATGTTTGCCTGACAACCAGTGTTGGGTATAGTTACTTTGGAAAGTAGTTAATTAGGTTACAAAGTTCCCATCAATTAAAAGTAATCAGTTACGTTATAGCGTTATCTATTCATAAAAGTAACGCGTTAGAGTACTCATGCGTTACCAAAAATTAAAAGCCGTTTGCAGAGCCTCACACATGCTGCAGCTTAATTGACAGACACGGCCCACTTTAAATGCACCTAGAAGTCGTGACTCCTGGCAATGAATAACGTCAGTCATCCGACTAAATTAACACTGCGGGATAACAATAACAGGAAAGACAGTCATCAATAGGATATTCCACATAGCGTTTTATTTATTTATTATCACAGAACATATTAATCAAAATTCACACCTTCCCAGCCCGGGTAGCCTATGAGCACCATGCAACAAGATAACTCCTGATTTTTTCTTTAACTCTAATGCAGTTAGAGTTTTTCTTTAATGCAGTTAGTTTTTCTTTAACTCTATTGCAGTTAGAAATTAACAACCAGTCAACGATCTAACAGAAATTAACAGCTGTCTGTCAAACAAAAATTATTACAAACCGAATAAAATCATTCACTGCCACACAGGCAAATGACAAATCGCTTAATAGCCGAACTAAATATGAATAAAGTGTAACAACGTTTGTGACTCACCTAAAATTGCTTTAACATAGTCCTCTCCTCTTACATTTACTCTTCAAAGTAGTGATTAAAACGTAGAAGAAGCAGAATTTCGAAACGTTTGTCCGACAGTCGATTTCTCCTGGGAGTAAGAACGAGACTCCCGAGGCTGAAAAGTCTCTCCACGGGTGCGCTGGAGGGTGGTGGGGTATTGAAGCGCAGAAACACTGTCTTGATCTTGGGGAACTTGTTCAACATATCGATCTCGACACCTGACTTAAAATTCTCAGCAATTTCAGTGTCCAACGTCACCGATAAGTTATTTTCGTTTTCGTTGACAAATTGAAAATAATGTGCATACTTCCATACTGCAAACGCTGTCCTCTCTGCCATCTTGCCGGGAGTTAAAAAAAAACACACACACACACACGCACACACACGCAGGGGGAGCATAGACATCATGTCTATGGGGGGAGCAGGCCAGGGCACAGACGTATCACAGCCATTGACTTTATGATTACAGCGCTTCGGCTCCGCTGATACATCCGCAGGTGGCACAGTAGACCTAGGCATACTACTGTCGGACCAAAAACAGGCTGCAGTCGGGATTTTCCTTTCCTTAAAATAACGGATTACTTTTTTTAAAAAATAACGAAGTTACTGATTACTTAACGCACAAAACTAACGCGTTGAGTTACACATATCACGAAAAAGGTAATTAGAGTACTCTAACGCGTTACTTTATAACGCGTTACCCACAATACTGCCGACAACATTAATGTTTTACCGTTCTTGATGCTTAACTGTTTATTAGCGAGTTTATTGGCTGTTTATTTATTTAAAGTCAAGCGTTTTGTTTAATTAGCAATGGCAAATTACAACATAAATTTGCTACATTTCTGTAGAGCCGCTGCACAGACAACAAAACTGATAAAGGAAGATTGTCAGCCGACCGCGTCAGAAAATGAAAATGAGAATGAAGAAGCTTGTCTTTAGTCTACTAAATTATTGTGTAAAAAACACTAAAACTACTTAAGTTTGAAACCCCATCGAACATTTCAAGGTTTAAATAAAGTGTCTTGACAGTTTTTTTATTTAAAACAGCTGCATCGAGTTTAGAGATTATTTCCTTTGCGATGCAAAATAAGAAACGCAGAATCTTATTCTTGCGACATTTTAAATTTGTATTGCCAAAGAAATTGCAGCTAAATTAAACAATTAAAACAGTACAAAAAGAGTAGTCCAAAGCAACATAAATTAAAAACATGCGTTTTTCTTTCCCTCTCTCTCTCGCGCCGGGTCTCTCTCGAAATTAAACATTTCAGGGTAAAAACACATCATACAGCTGATAATACTGTATGTGTCGCTGCGTGTCATCCATACAAATCGCAAACAAAATACAGTAACCAATTATTTAGCCTTTGTTGCTTCAAAGACACAGCATGCCTTGTTGAATTCACCTTACAATAAAATTGATCGCGAATTAAAGAGCTCTGTATCCAGGGCCGGCCCGTGGCATAGGCGGAATAGGCAAATGCTAGGGGCGCCACTCAATAGGGGCGCCAAAATGAGTGAACGAGTGAATTTTTTTATTTTTTTTTTTTATTTTTTTACTAATATTATTTTAAAAACATTAATTCAAAATACTACAAAATAAAGCAAAAAAACTCCACAAAAACGTAACTAAGTCCCCCGACCTGGGCATCAATCACTTTATTGCGCATCAATCTTCCCCCGCCCAGCGAGTGCTTGAAGTGCGTCAGAAACTTTTTTAAACGCGTGATCAGTTTACTCTTGGTAATTTGTTGTGTAGCGTCGCCCCTCGCTGCATCCAATGTAGACAGCATTTCTTTCGTTTGAGGGCCCTTAACACACTCAAGCACCCCGTAGAAACGGGCCTGGCAGCTCGTGCCAGATCTAGACATGGTGAAAGTTACCTGATTGTGACGGATGGCCAAATTTACATGACATATTTTAAATTAGCATTATAGTCTGCAATAGATACAGAGCCAAACGGAAGAGAAGAGGATAAAAGGGGATAAAGACAGAGGTAATGTAATGAATGAACAGTTTATCTAATTGCATAGTAGTAAGATATATAATTTAATGGCAGTTATTTTTTTTAGACGCATTCACTATCACTTTTATTAATTCATGTTTTACTCTACAGTTGTGCAGTTTTGAGGGGGATATATGGCATTTTTTAAATTTATTTGCCAAAATTATTAATGATATTTATATAGGCTACAGGTTTATTAAAAGTAGCCATGTTTTATGTGAAATTAACATTAAAGAAGACATTTCGCAATTTCATTCATGGTAAAAACATGAAACGTGCCATAGTTTAGTGGAAGATTGCTGCCATCAACTTCAAAACAAATACTTTGGCTAGCGCTCAATGAATAGTTTGTGCATGAATGACATTTGGACGATGACATCACTGTTTTATCCAGAGCGGCTATATATACTGAACAAAATTATAAACGCAACAAAACTATAAAGCTGTAAATCTGCCTTGAAATAATCTATATTGTAAAAAGCGCTATAAAAATAAATGGGACTTGACTTGAATGCTAGGTGTAATGCTCTTGCTATTTGTGTTTAGGCTGTAATGTGTGTGTGTGTGTATATATATATATATATATATATATATATATATATACATATACATATATAGGATAACTAATCATGAACACAATGACAGGGTGAAATGGGCTGTGATGCATGGGGCACCAGGTAAAATCTCGCTTAGGGCAGCAAATTGGCCAGGGCCGGCCCTGTCCGTATCTGCTGATCACTCCCATTCTTTTCTTGGCATGAACGCGTCGTCAACAGTTCATGTTTAGATAATGCCAGATTGTTGACAATCACTGCTCAAACATTCTAAAACTCTAAAAAAAAAAACAGTTGAAACAACTGGATTGAACACTTCAATTTAAATTGTGTGTGAAAAAATTTTTTATATATGCTACAATAAATAAACTACAATATTTATAATTGAATAAGATATAGGGCCTACATTTGGACACATCGAGAGATTTATGCTTAAAATAATTTTGCCTTTGCTCATCAGGCTGGCTATCCGACACTCTCCATATGAAAGAGGAACATTAACAGCTATTGTCCTGCACACACTGAAATGTCCCTCCAACCCCCCACAGGCTATCTGAGTTTGAGGCCCCATCCACACTTCTACGTTTTAGTTTAGAAACGCAGACCTTTTGCTACGTTTGCACCTCCCGTCCACACTAAAACTGCAAAAACGAAGACCTAAAACGGAGAAGTTTAGAAACGCTGCCGACCCCGTTTTGCGTTTTGGATCTCCAATGGGTGTTTTAGTGTAGACGGGTCAAAACGGAGGACTTTAGAAACGATGATGCAGAGGCTCACGCTCGGCTCTCTGATTGGATGTCATACAATGGAAGAAAACGCACAACAACAGCCTGGACTACCAGTTACATTAGTGCAAGTAAATTCTGCATTTCACAATGCTATAACTGCCTATATGCGCCGGAGGCAAGCTATTATTCCAGCGATCTGTGACAGTTCCCGTGTGCAGCGGCGGAATCGACCGTACATGGAGCGTCGGTTTTGGGTTAAGCCGGGAAGAACCAGCGCATGTCGGGATGATTTTATCAATGAAGTTGTATGTCAGAACACCTCCAGGACCCAGAAAACACCTCAGACCCCAGAGGGTTAATGACAAATCTAAATTTGAGATCAGCTGTTCGAACAACTCCAGAGAGGATTCAGAAACTAATTCTAGAAAACTCCATGAGTCGGTCAAATGAGGATGATGTTCATACACACCTGGAGTCAGAGAGTTTGCTGTGGGAAGTGCTGTTGCTGTAGTTGATGTAGTTGTAGTTACAACTATTAAAAACAAGATGGAAATAGAAATATGTCATATTCTAATGCATGAAGAGAATGTCAAGGCATTTATTTTACAAAAATAAATCCTCACTATGATTTTATTAATTTATCATGGGATGGCGTGAGATACACTAGATGGATAATATTTATAATGTTTTGCATCAGACAACAGAAAGTATAATGTGTGATCAGAAACTGATTCTAGAAAACTCCATGAGTCGGTCAAATGAGGATGATGTTCATACACACCTGGATCCAGAGAGTTTGCTGTGGTGTCTGGAGTCAGTGCTGTTGCTGTAGCTGATGTTAAAACTATTAAAAAGAAGATGGAAATAGAAATATATCATATTTGAATGCATGAACATAATATCCTTTGTGGTTTCAATACTGAAATTATATGGAATTCATGGAATTATCAGGCTGATTTTATTGTGGTGGGATCAAATTGTGACGATAAACCAGTCTGTGAGAGCCAGTGTAAAGCACTGAAGCGAGAGTGATGATGTGTGACAGTGATCATGTGATCATGAACCTTGTGTAGGAGCGGCTGCTGTAGTTGGGCTTGATTTCTTCTCAGAGTTTGAGCTTCTGACTGGAGTCAGTGTTGTTGAAGCGACTGGAGCTGCAGAAGATGAATGTTCAGACGCATCACCTGTAGGACATTAACATCATATTTACACATTGATCATAACATGACATGCAGTTTGTGTTCAATCATCACAGCTTACAGTGTCAGTAGTTGAGAAGAGAGATGTTACTGTATCATTTATTCCTGGTTTATATGAGAGTGAAACACAGTTGAGCTGCTTCCCATAAACCTTCAGCTTTCCTGAATGAATGACATTATTAAGCCTTATAATTCCTATAACTGAACTCCTACATGGGTCATACTAGGCTTTAATAGACTCTTCTGATTTATGCAATTTATCATGTAAGAAATATATTGGGAATTATAAGGATTTTTATGCAGTTTATGACTTTGACGACTAATATTTTACAATTGCCAAACGTATGAAGTCATCAGAAAGAGTAGATCCAGTCTGTGAAAGTTTTCACAAATCTGTCAGAAAAGAGTGTTTTCTCACCTGAATACTTGACAGTGTGTGTGACTGAGGTCTGGAGTTGATTTCTGTGAGTAAGCTGACATCTCCACTCTCTGTTGTTATCTTCATTCAGGAGTGTTGTAGTCAGAGTGATGATACAGTGATGTTGATGTGATGATAATATCTGATATCTGGAGTCTGTCTTCAGATCAACACCAGCCTGATTCACCCACAACAGCTCAACTCCCGCAGAACTGACCCGATCATCACAGGAGAATACAGTACCTAAATACAACTGACAGGAGAGAGTCACAGAGCGGCCTGGACTGATCTCAGTCTGTGAGGATGAAGATGATGATGATGATGGAGACACTGAAACTGAACACAAGACACAAATCACTGATTCTTCAATCATTCACAGTTTAAAGGAAGAATTTTACAGTAAATTGACCACATAATCATAAACTTACCATGAAGAACATGCAGATAAACATCAGCATCAGGTCCTTGTTGTCCATTCACATATTGTCTGCAGATGTATAATCCATAATCTTCTTCTGTGACATTATTGATGTTCAGAGAGCAGTCAGACTCCAGACTCAGTCTCTCATGTCTCTCTGTGTCTTTATTCTTTATCCCTCCAGTAATCAGTTCAACTGTTGAATGACTGAATCTGCTGTAGAGCCATGTAGTTGATTTGCAGTCAGAAAGAGCATTATTACAGGACAGACGCACATTTACACCAGAACTGATGAACACATGATCATCATCCACTCCACTGATACCTGAAACACAGTATATCTCAGTGATCATTATGATATTTATTAATAAATTAAACCATAAACCATACCAGCATAACAAGCAGAAGATTCAAATCATACAGTCTTTTTCCGGTAACGCTTTACAATAAGGGTATATGAATAATCATGTACTAATAACTGAATTAATACTTAATTCAACATGACCTAATGATAATTAAAAGCAGAGGTGTAAAGTCCAGGTTCAGAAAGTAAAACCTCCTCTGTATTTGTGTTCCAATCACATGGATTTGCTAATTAGTAGGACAAAATGATCAAATATCACAAATGTATATATCACAATATGCATATCGCAACAGCTTGCAATAACTGAGGTCACGGACAAAAGACACAGAGAAAATCACTCACTGCTCTTGGCTGAATAACTTTTGTAGTTTTGATAAGATTATATATATTTATATATAATTCATACAGTGAAAACCAAGCAGAGTTTTATTTTTACAGTTGATTATTCAGTTTCTGTTGTTAAATAAACCTAATGTAGGCCTTCCTGAAACCCTAAACCCTGTGGTTTACACTGATGTTAAAATAGCACTTCTTATGTGACAGTAAAACAGCTGTTCACATTCAGAAGTTGTAGGGATGTTTTATTGTCCAATTGCATGTGCTCGCATAGTCTACGAGTTCAGCAGCGCCCCTGTGTACCCTTGAATGCAGGCTCCACACTTTAACTCCCTGGGAATAGTGGGACGGATGGGAGGAGATTTCGCTCTCAGACAATTGTTAACATGGCTGAGAAGAAAATATTTAACCTGTTAGCCTACAACCCCACTTTTGAAAAATCCCCAGAAATGGCATACCCAAACTAAAACACATACAGTCCATGAACCCTTTGTACTAAAAGCACAAGTATGATCTCGTTTGAAAGCTGGAACCTGGCAGTTTATTGTAAATGTAGAATTAATTATTGTCATAATGAAAAAAATAGTTATAAGAAGCTTCAAAGTTTTGTAAAGTTATTAAAGTTTTGTAAAATTTATTTTTTATGAAATATCTTCATAAAAATAATATTGAAGTTGGCATTGTATCAATCTATGAATGCACTGCAGCTAAAGCCACATGTCTGACCATGTTATATTTAAAATCTGAAGATGACAAGTCTAAAACTCTGTATTTAGTTAAATGTTTTTCAAGACCATGTCATATGACTTTATTTTGATTAGACTCTAAAATGCAAACTGATGTTTATTGTCATGTTCTAAGCATCTATTCAGTCTATTGTCTCTATTGTTTTGTGGTGCAAACGAGCCCCATTCAGTCTCAGTCTCCCCTGCACACATTCACACCTATCCGGACTGGTTATGGCTCTAAATATGTTTTTCTTTTGTCTTCATTATAATTACTAACGACTGGCTATTCACGCTGTTTTAATCCCTAATTTCTTTTTTCAAAGTTCTCACTTCACATTTGAAACTGTATCAAATGACTTCTTGAAAAAAGAAACATTTCAGTAAGCATTCCTATTTAGAAAAAATCATAAAAATAACAGCTAGGTGGCAGGTGCACCTAGGCCTAGCTAGCATGTTAGCTTAGCACAACATCAATACACGACAATTTATGAGATTAAAACCATGTTTGTGCTCCAAACTTACTTTATAGCGCAAGTCGAGTGTTTTAAATAACCTTCTGTGATCTGATTTGGCTTCAGATAAAAAAAAATCAGACAGAAAATATATTATTTTATAGTATTCTGCACAATGATAAAGTCTATATCGATTAGCATTACATTATAAATATAATATTTTATTATGAAAATACCTGACATGGCTCGAAGAACACAGGTAAATTAAATATCATTGCAATCATTTTTATTGTCTTCAAAACGTCTTTATCTGCATTTTACAGCGATCTCTGGAAGCTTTGTTTATGCCAGGGACCATAGACTGTAAAAAAAGATGGACGACGCCCCTTCGCCCTCTTCCATTGGCGAGAAGTGAAGCCGCCATTGTCCCGATATGGCGCTGACATCTTGGGACTTGAGTCTGCGCAGTTGCGATTTCGGGACCAGACATGCGCAGTAGTGAGTAGGAAGTAAAGCCGCAAAATCAACGTCCTGCCCTCACTCTCGCTGGATCAATCACAAGCACACGCCTCTGCTGCAGAACAACCCATTATGTCGGTGTGAAATAATTAATTATAGAAATTTAGATATTAAATTTAAAGCTCCGATCTCATCAGTCCTCTAAAGATCCCGGAAAAAAGTCTGTTGTTGCTTCAGTGATTATTTCGCTAAGAGAACCTGTCAATCACAGCTGTCAATCATGACGCCACAGCGCCGTTTTTAAGGCATTAAATAACAAACTAAAAACAAACTTATTTTAAAAACCAACACTTGAAATTACATCGGTGTGATAAAAACTACAGTGAATGACAGAAACTATCTTTGGAAAAAAGATACGTGAAGTGTAATTTAATTGTTTAGTTGGTCTCATGTCCCATTAAATAACATGGGGAGGCGGGGTTTATGAGCTATACTAGGACCGGCCACCGGGGGGCGATCGAAACGTTTTGGCTTCACTTTTCAGGGCTTGTGCGGCACGCTTGCCAGGGACTTACTGGGATGTCACATGATTATGGCTCTTCTTCGTGTGTTCCATATATGGACTGCATGTGCACACGGCGCCCTCAGGCTGCCAGTATGGATTGAAAACACAGTACATCAGAGTATCCAGCGCTCGTAATGATTACATCGACCCATTTGGGTATAAATTCAATAAATATTATTCCTGTCTATATAAATCTGATGTAAACCTATAAGAATCTATCAATATTTCTCCAAATCTGCACATTTTTGAGCTAAAAGCCCTGAGGGACGTTGTTTTGTGAAGCGCTTTCATGACGACCTCAAAGGAGTTTTTTTCTGAATGAGACCGGCTGACGCTCATAATTCATATTAAAGGTATCGACTAATTTTTTGATTACATAACTCCTGACACAAATTAAGACATAACTGTCACTATAAGTTCCCTTTCAGTCGATAACGTCGGACGTAGTCGACGCCGACTGAAATGGGATCACGCTAGGGAGCCTATCGTCTTCGAGTATTATTGAACGAGCCAATACACATTGGCGTGCGAGATTTGCATCTCACACTCCGCCCCGCAGCGCGGGTATAAATACGGAAGTGGATGCACGCACCATTTGCCTTTCGCTTCGGAGCCGAGCTTCATGTCTGGATCTGAAGAGTGTTGTTGTACAACGAGCGAGTGTGTCGGCGCTTCTTTGGGAAGTCTCTCCTGGTGTCGGTGGTTACAGCGCGAGTGCAGCGGTGATCGCGAGCTTCAAGCTCTCAACTGCTGTTTTCACAGCAACCAAATTTCTGTTTGCGTTTGTTTGTCTGACGGTCGGTTGAGGGCGAGAAAGTGAGTGCTTCACTGGCACAGGGTGCACCATTCCTGTGTCAGTGTTGCCGCGGTCATTCCCCTGTGTGCTCCGGCACTGGTGAGAGGTTTTCACTTCCTAAAAGAGCAACACGGGTGCGTTTGCGTCTTTTTCAAGATGTCATTCCGCCCGTGCGTTTCTGGGTGCGGTCGTTCCCTGTCTCTCTCTGATGGTCACAATTGTTGTATCACGTGTTTGGGCTTACAGCACGCTGAGGCAGCTTTTGTGGACAGCTCATGTTTTCACTGTGGGAACATGACTGTCGCAGTGTTGAGGGCCGAGACTCACCTTCGTCCGCGGAGAGCGAGTCCCCATTGCCATGCCCCACCCCCGGGTGCTGCATGGGATGGGTGACCGGAGGGTAGTGTTTGATGTCCCGCCCGGTAACCATTCCCTGTGGGCTCCTCACCCCTCCCTTCCACTGCTACCATTGGAGCCTCCGGTGTTATCTGCTGGTCCATCTGTAATGGGTGGGCCAGCGGTTTCACTCGGGGCTCCCCTGGGGGACAGGATGTCGATTGCAGCATCGGAGGGTGAGCTGATGTCTGGAGATGACGACTCGGCTGCGTTGTCTCCCTCCGGGAGTTCAATGTTGCCCGAGCCGGATCCAGAGTTATCAGCTATGCTGAAACGGGCCGCCGAGGCTGTCGGGCTCGAGTGGAACCCTCCACCGTGTCCTGTTCAGTCTCGGTTGGATGATTGGTATCTCGGGGCGGGCCGTGCTGGTTCTCAGCCCGCCGCCCCAGTGCCCTTCTTTCCCGAAGTGCATGAAGAGCTTACTTGGTCGTGGACGACACCTTTTACTGCTGAAAACGACTTGAGTAGTTCTTCCTCCCTCACTACCCTTGTCGGAGGAGCGGTGAAGGGTTATGAGGCTATCCCTCCAGTGGAGCGGTCTGTTGCGACTCATTTATGTCCAACGGCCGCTGCATCCTGGGTGGGGGATCCTTGTTTCCCCTCGCGGGCCTGTGAGTTCGCGTCAGGATTGGCGGTCAGAGCTTACAGAGCTTGCGGGCAAGCCGCTTCCTCTTTGCATGCCTTGGCGTTGTTGCAGGTCTACCAGGCCAAGACACTCATGGACATGCACGAGGGTAGTTTGGACCGGGCGCTCGTGATTGAGCTCCGCACCGCCACTGACCTCGCCCTCCGGGGTACGAGTGTCGCGGCGTGTGCGGTCGGTCTAGCGATGTCCACTTTGGTGGTCCAGGAACGCCATCGTTGGCTCAGCCTGGTTGAGATGGCGGATGCGGACAAGGTTCGGTTCCTGGACTCCCCAATTTCCCAGGTTGGGTTGTTCGGCGACGTGGCGGAGAGCTGCGCCCAACAGTTCTCTGCCACCCAGGTTCGGACGGAGGCTCCCCGACACACCCTATCCCGGCGGCCCGCTGTTGCCTCCACCCTGCCGCCGGGGATAGCCCCTCCGCCCGTTCGTCGCCGAGGGCGCCCCCCTGCCGCTGCCTCCGGTTCCGCGGGGTCTCCGCAACAGCCTTCACCCAGGCCCCAGCGTAGAACCAGCAGCAGGCAGGCCGCCCAGTCTGTCTCAGTCACCGCCCAGCCAGGGGGCGAGTGTCAGAAACGTTCCTGAGACAGGCCACCCAGGGATGGGGGGACTAACTCTTCAGATGGTTACCGTTCCACCATTGGTTCTCCGGAGTCCAGTGGTACCCCAATTGTCAGAAGAGCGAATTTTTCCGTCCCTGGGTCCCAAGAGGGCGAGGCTGGCGGCTTGCGACCCTGTGGAACAGCCTTGCTCCCCCCAGCCCCCTCTTGTTCGCCAGCCCGCAACACGAGGCGGTCGAGGACCCGGTCATCCGCCTTCTCTCCCGTCCTCTGTTGCCCCGTGGAGACAGGTAAGTGCAGCACGGCTCACTCAGACCCCGCTTCGGGCCGCCCACGGGCCTTCCGAGCCGGGTCCCTGCCCTCCACCGCGCTGCCCCACCCCGGGTATGCCTGTGTTACCCTTGGTCCCCCTGGTTCGGTTCGTCGAGGCCTGGAAAGTGCTCTCCAACCCGTCCGGCTGGCTCCTCCGTACCATCAGGCTCGGCTACACGATTCAGTTCCGCCGGAGTCCGCCCAGGTACAGTGGCATTCGCCACACTTCAGTGTCGAGCGAATCTGCTCCTGTCATGCGCGCGGAGATCGCGGTCCTGCTGGCGAAGGACGCGATAGAGCCGGTGTCGGTAGCCGATATGAAGGCCGGCTTTTACAGCCCGTACTTCATTATACCCAAGAAAGGGGGTGGGTTACGACCAATCCTGGACCTGCGAGTCCTGAATCGGGCCCTTCACAAGCTCCCGTTCAGAATGCTGACGCAGAAACGCATCTTCCAATGTGCCCGTCCCCAGGATTGGTTTGCAGTGATCGACCTGAAGGACGCGTACTTTCATGTCTCCATCCTGCCGCGACACAGGCCATTCCTGCGTTTCGCGTTCGAGGGTCAGGCGTATCAGTACAAAGTCTTACCCTTCGGGCTGGCCCTGTCACCCCGTGTCTTTACGAAAGTTACGGAGGCAGCCCTCGCTCCCATGAGAGAGCAGGGCATTCGCATTCTCAACTATCTCGACGACTGGCTGATACTAGCTCAGTCTCGGGAGCTGTTATGCGAACACAGGGATTTGCTGCTCCAGCACATCAGCCAGCTGGGTCTTCAGGTCAACTGGGAGAAGAGCAAACTCGCCCCTGTGCAGAGGATCTCTTTTCTCGGTTTGGAGCTGGACTCGGTCCAACACACGGCGCGCCTCACAGAGGATCGCGCCCGGTCGGTGCTGAACTGCCTGAATTTTATCAAGAGCAGAACAGTGTTTTTTCTGAAACAGTTTCAGAGGCTCCTGGGGCATATGGCAGCCGCAGCCGCAGTTACGCCGCTCGGCCTGCTTCATATGAGACCACTCCAGCACTGGCTTCGCGACCGAGTCCCGAGGTGGGCGTGGCGGAGAGGCACGCTCCCTGTGAGAATCACCGCGGCCTGCCTCCAAACCTTCAGCCCGTGGTCGGACCTTTCGTTTCTCCGGGCCGGTGTGTCCCTAGAACAAGTGTCCAGGCATGCTGTGGTCTTCACAGACGCCTCCAACACTGGCTGGGGGGCCACGTACAACGGGCATGCAGTAGCTGGCACCTGGACGGGGTCCCGCCTGCATTGGCACATCAACTGCCTCGAGTTGTTAGCAGTGCTCCTTGCTTTGAGACGCCTCAGGACGACGCTGCTCGGCAAGCACGTACTGGTCCGGACGGACAGCACTGCGGCCGTTGCGTACATCAACCGCCAAGGTGGTCTACGTTCCCGCCGCATGTCACAACTCGCCCGCCACCTCCTCCTATGGGGTCAGAAGCATCTGAGGTCGCTTCGTGCCGTTCACATCCCTGGCCTGCTCAATCGTGCCGCCGACGAGCTCTCACGATAGATTGTGGCCTCGGGAGAATGGCGGCTCCATCCCCAGGCGGTCCAGCTGATATGGGACCACTTCGGGGCCGCACAGATAGATCTGTTTGCCTCTCCGGACTCGTCCCATTGCCAGTTGTTTTATTCCCTCGAGACGGATGCACTGGCTCACAGCTGGCCCCGGGGCCTCCGCAAGTATGCGTTTCCCCCAGTGAGCCTTATTGCACAACTACTGTGCAAAGTCAGGGAGGAAGAGGAGCAGGTTTTGCTAGTTGCCCCTTATTGGCCCAACCGAACCTGGTTCCCCGAACTTTTTCTCCTCTCGACAGCTCCTCCCTGGCCTATTCCTCTGAGAGAGGACCTACTCTCTCAGGGACGGGGCACCATATGGCACCCGCGTCCAGACTATTGGAGACTCCATGTGTGGTCCCTGGACGGGACGCGGAGGTTCTAGGTAGTCTACCACAGGCAGTCGTAGATACCATCACGTCAGCGAGAGCCCCCTCTACGAGGCTTGCTTACTCCCTGAAGTGGAAACTGTTCGTTGAGTGGTGTGCTTCTCAAGGAGAAGACCCCCGAAGGTGTTCGGTCATTTCCGTGCTTTCTTTCCTGCAAGAGGCTTTGGAGCGACGGCTGTCCCCCTCCACCCTCAAAGTGTATGTCGCCGCTATTGCCGCACATCACGATGCAGTAGACGGGAAATCCCTGGGGAAGCATGACTTGATCGTCAGGTTCCTGAGGGGAGCGAGGAGGTTGAATCCGCCTCGCCCCCCCTCTATACCCTCTTGGGACTTATCTCTGGTGCTAACCGCACTGCAGAGACCGCCCTTCGAGCCTTTGCAGGTAGCAGAGTTAAAAATTCTGTCCCAAAAGACAGTTCTCCTACTTGCTTTGGCCTCCATCAAGAGGGTAGGGGACCTGCACGCATTTTCGGTCAGCGAATCGTGCCTGGAATTCGGGCCGGCTAACTCTCACGTTATCCTGAGACCCCGGCCTGGATATGTGCCCAAGGTTCCTACCACCCCCTTTCGGGACCAGGTGGTGAACCTGCAAGCGCTGCCCCCGGAGGAGGCAGACCCAGCCCTGGCTTTTCTCTGCCCCGTTCGCGCCCTGCGCTTGTACGTGGACAGAACGCAAAGCTTTAGGACCTCAGAGCAGCTCTTCGTCTGTTATGGAGGTCAGCGGAAGGGAAAGGCTGTCTCCAAGCAGAGGTTGGCCCACTGGATAGTGGATGCCATCATCTTGGCGTATGAGTCCCAAGGTGAACCCTGTCCCCCCGGACTGCGAGCTCACTCCACAAGGAGTGTTGCCGCTTCTTGGGCGTTGGCGCAGGGTGCCTCGCTGACAGATGTCTGTAGAGCTGCGGGCTGGGCGACACCTAATACGTTTGCTAGATTCTATAGCCTACATGTCGAGCCGGTTGCTTCCCGTGTGCTCTCTTCTCATAGAAGCCAGTAACACCGTGAGCCCTGGTTCAGTGTCGGCTTGCTGCGCCATTCCCCTCTTACGGACCGGATACGTGCGCCATTTCGCTCCGGTGGAATTCCCTTGTCCGGAACCTGTTGAGCTCCTCCGTACCCCCCCCCAACGTCGGACGTGGCGGAACGTCTGGTGTTAGGCCTACCACTCGTATGCAGTGTGGAACCCGTGTTAGGCTGGGTCCATATGTTGCGGTCCCTACGGCGACCCCATATGTGTATTCTTCCACGATACGGCTCCCCAAGGTGAGCCCGTGTCTTACCCTTGGCAGAGTCCTGCCGTCACTGTAAATTGGTGTGTCTCCCCCCTCTCTAGGCTGGAGCCACCCCAGTGACATTCCATATGTTATACTGCCCGGTCCTCCGCCCAGTTCATATGTGTATTTCCCCCCCCCTTTCGGGTTGGTTGGGCTTCCGCAGCGTCCCTTCCTTCCAATGTTGGGCACGCTTTCCCAGTGTTACCAAGTCTAACTGAGTGGGTCTTGTGGAACAGCAGCGACTTCCTGGCCTAAGCCCTGTCCTTTTCCGCTAGAACGTCGGGAGGATCAGAAGGCTTTTGTCTAGGCACTGGAAGGTGGCAGCGTTAGTGGCGTGTTCAATGGTTGATCCCATTTCAGTCGGCGTCGACTACGTCCGACGTTATCGACTGAAAGGGAACGTCCTGGTTGCGTATGCACACAATAGTCCCCTTGCCACTACCGCTGGACCACCGCTGACTCCGAGTTACGCTCGGCTCCTCAGCGAAAAGCAAATGGTGCGTGCATCCACTTCCGTATTTATACCCGCGCTGCGGGGCGGAGTGTGAGATGCAAATCTCGCACGCCAATGTGTATTGGCTCGTTCAATAATACTCGAAGACGATAGGCTCCCTAGCGTGATCCCATTTCAGTCGGCGTCGACTACGTCCTCCGTTCCCTCCTTCAGGGAACGGTGGGTTGCATACGCAACCAGGACGTTTCTCAGAATACATAGTGGTCAAATACTGAAACCTGAGTCTTATATCTTTTTAATGATGTACAGTTTGTCAAGGTAATAACTTTAAATCTGATAGTAACTTTGAACTATTTAAACAAAAAAAATGCTTCAGTGCACCGGCGCTCTGGCAACGGTGCAAAGGCCATTGCACACTGAGTCCGAAATTCGCATCCGAAATTTTCGCACGTTAAAAATTTTTGGACCTAACGTTATTATGTCAATCACACTTTCACACTGTCTACGAAACTTTCGTCTATAATAAAAAAAATTCGATCGGGTTCAATTTTCTGTGTTTTTTGCATCCACAGCTAGCATTTTGAGAGTTTTTTTTGACAATTCAGAGCCACCGTACAAGCGAACGACAAAATCCAGAATGGAGTCTGACAAGTTGATACCAGAGAATGTCTAATATGGGGAGAAGTTTCACTGGCAGTAAACTTCCGGCTTCTGAACTGGTTGCAGTTCCACTCTGGCTCCATATGAGGGCGCTCACAGGACGAATGCAGAATGAATGGAGGTCTATGGAGCTACAGTATACCCCTAAAAATCCACTTTTCTCAGGATATAATTTTTTGTCTAGTAATTTGAATGTTGTTTTCGAAAGGAGATGCAAAGAAATTACAGATTACTGAGACCTATATTTTTTAGAGTCACTTATTTGCTTTAAAAAGTATTTTAAAATGGCAATGACGTCATACACATCGTACGACCAGAGAACTGCTTTACGGCAATCCTTCAGTCACTTTGGTGCTTTCGCGATCTGCACTTTCTTTTCTCTCGAGGGATCGACAACACCGCTGACACAGGTAAATAAACGTGCTAGAAGAGTTTTTGTCTTGTTGTTTAAAAGACCACACCGAAAATACTTCGGATGCCACGATGCCATCAAGCGGTATCTCTGGACGTAATCAGTCCTTCACTGACCAATCAAAGTCCATTAGCAGAATGCTAGCGTGTTATGGGCAACCACAACTCAACCTGTAAGAAATCGAAAGGACATAAGTACTTGTTCATTCAACTTTGGACCTATAACCCATGTTGAACTTGCAAAATCTACTTTCAAATCTGAGATTTCTCAACGGCAATCGGGTGAAAGAGACAAATTTAGCCGTCTAGCCCCATAGACTCCCATTCATTTTGCACTCAGACGATCGCCCCCCAGTGGAACTCCGGTGGAACTGCAACCAAAATTTGGTACAATAGGGCTTAATAGGGAGTGAACAGGCTTTCCTTAGACGGCTTTGTTGATACACTTCGTCATACAGCACAAAGTACTGTATGAGAAAGAAAATGAGGATTACCAAGACACTGAATAAAAGGACAGATTGTGGCAGATGATTGCTGAACAGCTTGGGAAACAGGATGGTAGGCATGTTAGGAAAGTGTATACAGTATTGTGTTCAAGTTAGCTGATTCAATGTCCTTCTTGCAAAATTCTTAGGCAAGGAGAAGGTAATGTTAGCCTATCCAGAAATGCACTACAGAAAGCTTGCAGAGTGCAGTGTAGCCTATCATTTCATAACTCAGATAGCCTACCTTCAACAGGTCAGATGGTAATATCCCGGTGGATGATGATGAGGAGGAGGAGGATGAGAATGGAATAGAGGAAGATGATAGAACGCAGACAGAGAAGGAGTGACAGTGTAGTGATGGAGACAGAGAGAGGGCAGCACAACTCCTTCAGCTGCGGTGCAAAAAGCAAGAAGATACAGGCAGAGAGTGAGGACAACCTAGAGAGGTACTGTCAATGGAGAGAAGCAAGGGATGAAAGGAGAGAGAGGCAGATCGACAGCAGCGTCAGGCCTGGCAGGACCTGCAAACTGATGAGGTGTCCACCTTTCTCTCCAGCTTGGCCCCCAGCATGAGGAAACTCGCCCCAGAGAAATTGTCCTATCTAAAAATTAAAATGCAGGAATTGATTCACAATGTTTCATTTGGAGGGCTTTATTATCAGCAGTTTTCCCAGGATCCAAACTACCATTCTCTGTAAATTAACTAGTTTTTGTACATGGTACAATGTTTAAATATGTTTTCACAACCATTTAAGAGCACCAGTTTTAAAGTAAGTATTATTACTAATGCATTATTCTAGTTTAACTGGGGCTTAAGGGGTTCATCTAAAATTCCAGTTTAAATTATTATGATTTTTCATATGCAGAAACATATTTTAAATGTTTACTTGAATTTTGGTTCTGTGCTTGTGAGCAGCAAGTTCTTTTAAAAGCAGAATAAACAAGAAATGATTCAATCAAACTGTCTTTAGTTGTTTTTCTTTATATGTTTAATAAATAAATATTGTATAACAATACTAAAATAATACAAAAATGAATACATCAAAAACTACAATAATACAAACATAAATACATATTGTATGTAAAACATATAAATGCATAAACTATATACAGTATCATGTTTTACAGAGTATAATGAATATATAACAATTTGTGGATCAGTGTTGCATTGAATGTAATAATAGTTTTCGTAATAATGTTAACTTATTGTATATATTTGGTTGTTTACAAACTACACAGCATACACGAATCCAACTCAGCCATTATGCACGACTGAGGTCTATACAGTGTGACTGGTTGTGTGTGTCTACAATCTGAGTCATACTGCACACACGGTCATACTGCAATGGTACCTCGCCAGCAGGTGAGACAAAATATTTTTGAAATGTGTCTGTAATGTGGAGAGCCTCTTCAGATGCACGGTTGCCCCTTGGCCTCTGAAACTCCTGTAGACAGGCGTTGCCACTGCCAGCATCGTCAACATTAAAAGCTTTCACCCTGGCTGGCTTGTTCCACTACTTCATCGCGCAGATAGTTGCATAAGATGCAGGTTGCCTTGATGATGCTGTCCGACAGGTCAGGGTTCATCTCCATTGGCCTTTTGTGAACCCTGAATCTTTGGGTCAAAATGCCGAACACATTTTCTGAGATGTGACGGGCTCTTGACAGGCGGAGGTTGAAGATACGCTTGACTCTTCAAGACGCTTTCCACCGTAGGGTCGGAGCAAATAACAGGGTTGACCTTCCCCAATTCAGGCGCAGATGGGAGCTCCAATGGGGGTAGAACATTCGGGGTCCCGCTCTGGAGGGCCCGTCCCAGCACAGAATCTGCAAAAATTCCTCCATCGCTGTTCCCACCATAGCTCCCCACATCGATGGCCAGGAAACGGTAATCAGCATCTACTAATGTGAGGAGGACAATGGAAAAAGTGCCTTTATAATTAAAAAAAAGGGAACCTGAGTTTAAAGGGGTCTCAGTCATAACATACTTCCCATCGAGAGCGCCGATACAATTAGGGAAGTTCCACCTCTCATTGAACCGCATCGCCGTGTGTTTCCAGATGTCCTCTGTTGGAGTTGGCATGTAAGTGTCCTTGAGATGCAGCCAGATTTGGTCCCTACAGTGCTGATGCCCAGCCTAAAACTGCTGGCGATGGTGGTGAATGAGTCCCCAGTGCTCAGATACCTAAAATTATGTAATATTATAGAACACAAAATAATGTTGTTTCAATAATGTGTGTGTGTATTTAGGGCTGGGGGGAGACAAGCCAAGACTCTGGGAAGAACAGATCGTTCCGCACATCATTGCACATGCGCTGTCCTTTCAGTTTCGGTTTTCAATTCGATCAAGTGTTTACATGTTCTCTTGATCGGATTAGAAAAGGAATAAACCTCCCCTTTCAATCAGGTCGAAATTTGGGATCGATTAAGGTGTGATTGAGCAGACAATTCGATTACTAGCTTGGAGTCCGATTACTCCGGCCACGTGTGTGTGTGTGTGTGTGTGTGTGTGTGTGTGTGTGTGTGTGTGTGTGTGTGTGTGTGTGTGTGTGTGTGTGTGTGTGTGTGTGTGTGTGTGTGTGTGTGTGTGTGTGTGTTTGTGTGTGTGCATACCTTAGACAAATTGCCAGTCTCTGTTCAGGATCGATTGGTTAACAGAAATTAGTGGTCTTCTTTTTAATATGTGGCTCCAGTATCGCTAGCAAAGCATCAAACTGTTCCACTGACATCCTGAGGTAAATTTTTAATCGCTCGGGATAATTTCGCAACTCCTTGATAAGAAGCTGAAACTCTCCTTCCTCTCGGCGCAATCTCAGGATTGGATGGACCTAATATTTCCTATTTTTTTGCTCTCTTTTTAAGAAGAGAGAGGGCAACACAATCACCTGCTTGACGAATCCATTTAGTATTTTTTGTGTTTTTATCCGCAAAGGTTTAATAAGTAGGCTACGCATTGGACTCGGTGTGCAAGGTTTCTGTGCATGACGAATTTTTAGGCTGACGAAGACGAAAAAACGCGTACGAAAATTTCGGGCCCAGTGGGCAATGGCCTTAAGTATCATTACGGTTTTTATGACCTAGGTGTACATTTTACCAGTTATTACCTACAGTTTATACAAAAATGATGGTCATCGACCAGTGGTTGATGTCTCAAACATAGGCTAATAATAGCGCGCTGAATAATACGATCGCATTATGATTCATTAAATAAATAGTTTGTCATGTACAATACACCGACCAATCGTCATCTAGCACAAGAAGTTCAAATTTCATTGGACAATGTGAAGTGGAGCGGTAATTTTCCGGTCATTCATAAATAGTTTGAAAATTACATTTATGAAGCGATCTGAATCTGCGTCGTTGAAACAGTGGATGCTAATTGACTACAAAGCACTGCACAAAACAGCACCAAAAGTAGTATTAATTGTAAGTAGTAAAAATTATTACAATTTAAAAAAATTATTACAATTTAAAACAATAGTTTTCTATTTTAATATACTTTAAAAATATCTATAATTTATTTATATCATGCAAAGCTGGATTTTTAAGAGACATAACTCCAGTCTTTAGTGTCACATGATTCTTCAGAAATCATTCTAATATGCTGATTTATTATCAATGTTGGAAACAGTTTTTTTTATTAAACCTGTGATACTTTTATCAGGATTCATTGATGAATAAAAAGTTAAATTGAACATTAAATTAAAATACAAATTATTTTGTAAGTCTTACCTGACACTTTTTTATATCAATTAAGCACATCCTTGCTAATTTAAAATATTAATTTATTTTCTTTTTTTTTTAAGAAAGAAAGAAAATGACTAACCCCAAACTTTTTTAAGGGGTAGTGTATATTGGTACAAAATATTTCTATTTTAAGATGCTGTTCTTTATTTAACTAAGAATCCTGAAAAAAGTATTAAAGATTAGTATATTATAATAGTATAAAGTATATTATAATAGAAAACAATTATTTCAAATTGTAGTAATATTTCACAATATTACTATTTTTTTCTGTTTTTTTCTTGATGAGCATAAAAGGCTTCTTTAAAAAAACATTAAAAGTAGTAGTGTCCAGACTTTTGGCTGGTAGGCTACTTTTATACTATTATACTTATACTTATAGTACTACTAATATATATATATATATATATATATATATATATATATATATATATATATATATATATATATATATATATATATACATAGGCCTATATGTGCCCCTTTTTTACATTTGAGCCCCTGCCCCTGAGGAGGCCCTGTAGGTCTGCACTACATGACGTCACCAAAGTGTGAGGAAGTCGACAAGTCCGGAGTGTGTCATTTGGGACAGAGCCTTAGCTGGAGTCATTTCAGAGGCCACAGACTCACGGAGGCGATTGGGATTTCACAACTCGCACTTTATTCCCCAGTGTAACTCCTGTCACTGTATGTCAGACACGTTTGACCGTCCACAGCGTTGTTAACTAAACAAAATAACTTTAAAATGAGCATCAAACAGAAATAACCCGCATTGGGTGTTTGAGGCGCACATGCAATGCAGACGTTCAACCGGGAGCGCGCAGCTCTTAAAGGGGCCACACCTTATTTCTACTCGTTACATACTTCTTATAGAGGGAATGCATTAACGTCACTTTCCCGCCGGAACACGCCCCCTCAGCCGGACTGAGTGGCAGAAGAGCAGCTGCGTGACTGGATTTTATAGGGGAAACTGCGAAAACGCAAGTAAAACAAACGATTATCAGTTTAAACTAAAGATTGGACTCAATATAGTGTTCCTTACAACTTACTAAAGATCCAGTGATCCATGGATATTGACATGCAGCCAGGAATCGTGTTTCCTGACATTTATATGTGCCTGATTTTGACACCGGGGAAATACATACAGCAAATTTGCCTGTGAACGCTTTATATAAATACAATATAGGCAGGTCAAAATCCAGGTGATCACTTATATCAATGTTATATATATCATCATATCGTCTAGACTTAATACTTGTATAGTTTTTTCTCAGTGTTTATTTAAAAATGTCAAATTATACAGAATATACAGTGGTAAACATTTGATTGATGAGTTGTCACTGCAATATATAACAATACAATATAAAGAGAATGATTTTACCACTAAATTCAGCATATTGACACAAAAATGATAACTGCAAATCCACCTTTCGCTGCCTGGAGTTCAGTTGTTTCTATGAATTGCAGCGATCTATTTGCTTCTCTGTTCTGTAGCTTTCGGCAGTCTGTAAAAACCTCTGATTTCTTGTCAAATGTAGTTGTACAGTCAATCGCTAAGCTCGTTCCCGTTTTAGATGTGTTTTTTGTGTTTTTCAAGGCATTCACGCTGAAAACCAATGCTGCCGCTCAGTCTTTTTGCCACTTAGTTTGCGTGCCCTCAATCACTCCAGCTGACGGTGACGTCACGCGCATTCCCTCTATTCCTTCTAAAAGAGGCAGTTTGATTTAGGGGTGCGGGAACATGTTTTAGTTTTGGAGTTCTGTTTTTTCTTTTTCTTTTCATCACTTGTGAATAAGAAATGTAAGGATGGAATTTTCCTAAGACTGTATTCAAGAAGTCGAATCTGCAATAAAACAATAAAAACTCACTAATCTACAAAGGAGATCTGTGGGACAGAGAGCACAACACAACTGGCCCAATCTGATCTCTTCCCCACATGCTGTGTTCCTGACGAAGCACACTATCTCCTCTCCTTCAGGGCTCAGTCAGTCATGCAAATCTCACAAACCTCCTGCCTCCAGCTGTGTGACGTTAGGGCAAAATAAATACTTCTGGTGCGAGTGGTAAAGTTGTTTCATTCCCGCAGCAGCAGAACAGTCAGAAAAAGAAAACAATGCCTGTTCTTCTGTTGTGGGAGATGCCCCAATAAAGATTGTTGATAACCATTTGTCTTTATCCCCCAAACTCAGGCTTGACCACTTGGGTCACGAGAAAGGGTCCAGTAAAAGCTGAGTAAATATTTGGTTGCTAGATGTTTATTGTTCTTCTGTTTCTCTGGGGTATTTAAAGAGAATTGGCAAACCACTCAAGGAAGCATCTGTAAACAGAACTTCCCACATTGTTGCTGTGTGTCTCTATTGCCAGGTATGATGACTCTTTGAAACTATTTTTGATATTGTATTATGAATGTTTTTATAGGCTGATCAGTTGTGTACTAGGTATTCTTTCTAATTATTTTATTTTGATGTTTAGCTCTGCCTGGAAAAATAAATGTTAACCTTGATTATTCTGAAGTTTTCTGAAATCATTATTTCTAGTAGATTATGCGCAGTCTGATGTTTCCGCAAATCTCTGTCCAGGATAGATCACACCTAAGGCACTAATGAATGGAGCATGGGGCACATCATTAGACTTTTTGATTTTGACTATCTCCTCACTTAGCATGTTGTAAGCTGCAACTATTACGAAAAATTACACCTATGAGTCAGCAGTGAGCGGCTGCGTAGGGTAAGATGGGTTGCACTGCACCCTCTGACTATTTTAGGACTGGCTAGTTTGTGATCGTGAGCGCACATTCGCGACGTGACGTCTCAAAGTGACACCAGGTCAGTAATGAACGAACATTTGAAGTTATGAAATGCACAGAATAATCGTTGGTCTAAATTAAATCGCAACTAATCTGAGGATCAGCTGTAAAGATGGAAAGCTTGTAAAACAAAGAGTCACTTAAATTTGGAGTCAGATTAAATTCTTCATGGAGTCAGAATTAAAATTCGAGATCAACTGTTTAATAAATTAAAGTGATTTTTCCAGAGAACGCCCGAAAAGACATACACGCTGAATTCCTTTGACCATACCATTGGATTCCGTTGTTGGGCCAGTGGGTGGACCTTACAGAAACAACATCAAGTCTATGAAACTCATCAAAACTCTGCGAATCACAACAAGTGTTATCGGTGAGAACACTCGTTTAAAAAGCACACACACACACACACACACACACACACACACACACACACACACACACACACACACACACACACACACACACACACACACACACACACACACACACACGACTGCACATCAAATTTTTGACATTATTATTGTATACATTATTGTAAAGTGTTACCGTTTTTTTCTTCACTAAAAGAAAACACACTCTCCAGAATAAACTATTAGTCTTTATCAGAAAGCTGTTCAAATCACTGACACACTCTTAATATGAAGATCATTCTTCATCATCAGATGTTTGAGTGACACTATGTCCAGTATCAGGAATAATACAGTATGATCTGTGTGTATCAATACACAACTCTGAGATCACAACGTGAATGTGTGCAAGAATAAACTGAGCATGTTCAAATGAACTCTTTCCAGACTAATTCCACTAAATGTCTTTAGAGAAAATACAGATTTCTTTACCTGTGAGAAGTGAAGAGAGAATGATCAGTCCCAGCAGACACAGATCACACTTATCAGACATTTCTGTTTCTGTCAGTCTTTCTCTTCATTATATATAGTTACAGCTCTTTCTCTTCATTATATATAGTTACAGCTCCTCCTTTAAACATCATCAGCTCCTCCTCTGGTTGGTAACTTCCTCTAGCTATGTTTCCATCACCCTGTTTTTATGCACATTTTGAAGTATCGCATCAGAAACGAGTGATGGAAACCCCAAATTTGTCAGAGAAAATTATTTCATCAAAATGAAATGTAGTTGTTTTTAAGTGACCCAATACAGTGTCCTTGGAGTAATTTTTAATGTTTATTTTATTTATTTTTCATTTACCCAATCGTTCTGCATAACATCACTAACACATTGTGTTGCTTGTTCGGTTTACTTACAATGTTTTTATTCGCTTTGGTACTATTTTTAAGTAAGGTGTACATTTTCAAAACTTTAGTGCTAATATCACAACAGATCATCAAAAGTGCACTTTTTTCGACCATTTCGGTCACACTTTTTTATTAAGTGGCTTAACTACTATGTACTAACATTGAAATTAATAATTTGATACAATGGACTTATTGTGTACATGCATGTTTTTACATTGTACTTATATTTTGAAAATACTTACATGTAATTACAGCTGTAATTAATGTATGAAATTACATTTGTAATTACACTGTTGACCCATTCCTTACACCTTAACCCAACCTTAAACCTACTCATACCACACACGTGACCCTAACCTTACCCGTATCCAATCTCAATAGCGTCAAAAGTGTTTTACAATACAACATGAACTCAATAAGTACATTGTACTTATTTTTCGATGCAAGTACATAGTACTTAAAGCCACTTAATATAAAGTGGGACCATATAGCGTGTGTGTGTGTGTGTGTGTGTGCATGCGTGCGTGAATGCGTGCGAGCGTGTGTGTAATGCGTGCGAGCGTGTGTGTGTGTGTGTGCACCATGAAGCTTGTAATAGGCTACTAAGTTTGTGCTTGTGAAACCACAACTTCCAGAAGAGTTGCACTGACAAATGCGTCAAGATCACACTTCATCTATATATACACAGCAAAAACTCCAGTGTTAAATTAACTCTCCTGTGAGTGTTTTTTAGATCACACTCAAACGTGTTACAATAAGGGTACATTAAAATGTCAAGGGTCGTGACCCTTAACTTAACAACCGAGAGAAATATATGTCTACCACCTCAGATTTAACGTTTGATCTGTACATCAGCATTGGGGAATAACATAATCTCGCTCTCGATAGAGAAAGCTGTGCAAAACTTACATGTACAAAAGTAACTGTGAAGACTTCAATGTAAACACAGCTTTTGTGTCTTTATCAGCTTTTCCATATACTGGCACTGATCATCATCACAAATACTTACTCCATGCTCCATGTCTGTAAAACTGTTTTATGAATAAATGACTGTCTCACCAGTTGCTCTAGAGTTTTCTTGGTCAACAGCCGCTTCTCCTCCTGCTGGTGAGGACGACTAACAGCTGGAGATTATCAATCTACTGATATTCCTACCGTTCCCCGATGTCAAATGTTGAATTTCTGTCGAATTTGAACCACTGAATTTGTGAAAGTGAATTTTTAAAGTGAAATAAAATGGACAGAAAATTGCCTGTTGAATATTATAGGTTGTATTTTTAAACAGAATAAACATTTTGGAAGTGACATTTTAAAGGTGAATATGGATTATTGAATTTTTAATAACTAAAACGAGTGTGAAATGTTTTGAATTAAAATATTCACAGCTTAAATATACAACATGCTGAATTTCAGCCCCTAAAAAGTCAAGGTGGACGTAGACCTCCTAGAAGTCTGTCGCAGGGCTGCTGCCAAACTTTCCATCGACTGGCCCTCCCATCAGTTCAGCCAAGGGGCAGAGAGGGATCTCGCGCTGGCCAGACAATTCATCCCAGTTGTCCCAGCGTGTATGGTGGAGATGAAGAGACATTGGGACAAACCCTTTTCTCACCAGGTGCCCGTTAAGGGTTTTGCACGTCTGGATATTCAGTACATGAGGGGGCTGGGGTTGGCTTTTAGTGGCCTACCACCTACATCCAAGTCGAAGAGCTGCGTTTTCGTCGGCGGGTGCCACACTTCCGGGAAAAATGGAGCGTTTTCAGCATCTGTGTTTCAGAAGTTTTACAAATCTTCCGCTTTGGCCGTCAGGGCCCTGAATGTGAAATCTCTTCTGACAGGATACCAGGCAGAGCTACAGGAGGAGATGGGCCGCATGCTGGACGCAGGCTCTCTGAACCCAGCACTCTGGGAGGAGATTTGCAGGATAGCAGACCGGAATCTGCGCACATCACGTGGGGCGGTTCAGAGCTGGAGCAGAAGTCTGGGGCTGGCTGTAGTTGGAGAAAGAGCGTTATGGCTCAGTCTCTCAGGTCGTCTTTCTGATAAGGAAAGAGTGGAGTTTCTGGACGCTCCCGTAGACCCCAAGGCTATGTTTGGCTCTACTGTCACAGCTTTGCACCAAAAGTGTGACTTGAGGAGGAAGGAGGGAGAAGCGTTCGAGACCTGCTTACCTAGAAAGCTCAGCTACAACTCAACCTACAACTCGACCATATCAGCCTGTCCGTGTGAATTTCATGCCGCAGTCAAAAAGGGGTTATGTAGGGCAGTGTTTCCCAAACTTTTTTCAGTCGAGGCACCCTTTGAAAATTTAAAAAAAATTGTGGCACCCTACACTAGTGTTGTCACGATACTACTTTGATACTATACCTTGAAATGTATTGATTTTCAATACCACAGGGAATAACTGCCGTATATAGGCCTACTGTCATATAGATATTTTTTAATATTATCAATTTTTTTGTCCATCCATTTAAAGTCTAGGAAATCATTAATTTCTTCTGCAGAGATGACTTTACATGATGACATATTTAATTAAGGCTTTTATTCATAATTCAGCAAAACATTGCTCAATTACCATTGCAAATCTCACCAAAATGTTTGCTCACTCAGTGTAGGCCTATTTGTGTTTTATATTGGGCTAACTTTGTTATAATTGCACAAGATAGCTTGTTTTTAATATATTTTATAATGTAATAATTTCACAGTTAATCTCCAAATTAATGTATAAACAACATAAAGACAGTATATTTTAAATAATTGTTTAATGGCATCTTTTTTATGAATGAAGCCCAGTATCACTGATACCAATACTGCTACTGATGTCAGGAAATACACAGAAATTGAATAAAGTTATCAAACACTTTACAGTCTTCACTGCATAAATAATAAATTAAATATAGATGAATCCTTATTAAAGCTACAAGCGTTCTTTAGTCAAGAGCAGTGAGTAATTTTCTCTGTTACCTGTTCTTTGATTCTGTTGTCACTGCTGCACTTGTTTATCTGACACGCGTCCCATCTTCTCACAACTCTAATTTAAGATTTTAACTAATTTAAGACTGCTCTCATGAGGATACTCAACAAAACGGACAATTTGGCATAACTGTGTGTTATTATTCGTTCAAGCACGAAAGAGAAGTCGATTCTGGCACGCGATGCGCGTCGTCCTGTGTCAGCAGGACATTCACAGACAGCGCGTTCTCTTTTGTCTTTTCGCGGTTGCATGGTTTAAAAGCATTTGCATGAATAAGAACGTGATTATATAATGTAAGGCTAGCCAAAGGATGACAGAAAAAAACGGATGCTGCGTTAATTGTGTTTAAATATTTTTTAACGCGTAAAACTGAAAAACATTAATCGCACGCGTTACCGTTGACAGCAGCACGAACATAACCGATGTGTTTGTGAATATGCGGCAAGACGGACGTTGTGACAATGTTTCGTGTGTATTTGAGCGTAAGCGCAACAAGCCATGAAAAAGAGGCAGCTTTATGTGTGGACGCTGGGAATGAAGCACGAGAATGAAATCATGCGGAACCCCCGCAATTCAACGAACGCGGAAAACTTATGAGTTGCATTTTTTATTATAAATGTGTGTGCATTATTTGTTGTTATTAGACGCTTCCGACGATGCGAGATTGATGATACATTTATTATTATTTTTTTTTACACATTTTAGCAATTTAAAAATGTTTAATGGAGTTTTTACACGGCACCCCTGCTCTCGCCAGATGGCACCCCAGGGTGCCGCGGCACCCCGTTTGGGAAACGCTGATGTAGGGGGTGACATGAATTATATGATTAAAAAAGAAGTGTCTGTATTAGTTAGCAGACTCTAATAACAAAACAGCATTTAAATGATTTACACTTTGGGCTATATATATATATATATATATATATATATATATATACGGACCAATTGCACACCAGCAAATCCCAGGAACGGCTACTGGAGGTAGTGTATATTCACTGAAGAACACAGGAGCCAATAATACGGCAAATAAAAAGTAGGCCTTTTAAAAGAAAAAATAAATAAATCAACAATAGGAATATAAAAACAACAAATAAATCACATTTTTCCAATGTAAAATAAATTAAAAACCTCTTCAAATATAGTCAGTTATCACTGGTTTACAGTCATCTGTTACCGTCACAGTGAATTAACCCTAGCAACACCAGATTCCAGAGATGGGGGACTCGAGTCAGGCTTGAGATCCAATGACTTGAGACTTGACTTGACTTGAACTGTATGACTCGAGAATGACTTGATATACATTTATCATCGCAACATCAATTGATGAACAAAATGAAAGCAACGGAACCATTGACGCCAGCCATCAGATTCTGCGCGATTGCGTGACACTAAACAAGCCCAGAAAAAAAACATACATCGCGGTAAGCGCACTAAATACAAAAACATCTCCCAGCATTGTTTCTTTTTGGATATAAACACTAGAAATTGACTATATTCATACAAGAAGATTTGCTGTACGCATAATAACTGGCAAAGGATATCGGACGACCATCACAACCTCGAACAGTCGAACTTCATTCACAACCTCTAAAAGTAAGCTATGACTTGTTTAACCTGTTTGTTATAGTTAATTTGACTATCTTTAAATCGAGAATATTGGTCAAAACAGCATGCCTCTTTATACAAAATTATATTTTCAAATGTAGCTTAATGTTGTCAATATTCAAATGATAATTAATGATGTCATATGTTTTGTATAACATTTGCCACATTTCTTTTTAAATCATGCTTTAAAACCAAATATGTCGTTCTTTCCAATGACAAAAAACAACATAGAAAACTGATAATGTTTTGTCGTGTTTTATGTTTCTCTTAAAGCAGGGTTAGATGTTATCAGGGGTTACATCTATTAGATGTTATCAAAATGCCAGCAGAATTAATATTGCACCCAAAATTCAAAAAGTGGCGGAAAAAATGCCCTAGTATGAGTTATTTTCATAATTATAACATATGATATTAAAAAAATATTTCCAGAATATTGACGCGATTGCAAAAGTGTTAATGATTTTATAAAACAGTACAGTAAACAAAGAGTGAATATTGTGATGTGACATTTAAACATAGCCTAATATTACAAATATTTTCTGTTTTTGCTCGATTTCTCCAATGACAATAGTTCCAAACAAGCCACAGAAAGAGTTATGCGTATTTGTGATTCAGTGACCTAGTTGCTTAGTGCCAGAACGAATCTGCCGTTTTTAACATAAGTTAAGATCTATGACTCGTACATTAATACGGTAATTTGGCGCCACCTATTGGCGGTTTTAACTTCATAAATAAAAATATATAACTTGTATTAAGGGGATGCCAGTTTGAAGAATGCCTTTGGTCGCATAGGAATTACAGGTCCTTCTCAAAAAATTAGCATATTGTGATAAAGTTCATTATTTTCCATAATGTAATGATAAAAATTAAACTTTCATATATTTTAGATTCACTCACTGCTGAGGTATTATGGAGGCCCAAGATGCTTCGATAGCGGACTTAAGCTCATCCAGAGTGTTGGGTCTTGCGTCTCTCAACTTTCTCTTCACAATATCCCACAGATTCTCTATGGGGTTCAGGTCAGGAGAGTTGGCAAGCCAATTGAGCACAGTAATACCATGGTCAGTAAACCATTTACCAGTGGTTTTGGCACTGTGAGCAGGTGCCAGGTCGTGCTGAAAAATGAAATCTTCATCTCCTTTAAGCTTTTCAGCAGATGGAAGCATGAAGTGATAAAACACAGTGGACCAACACCAGCAGCTGACATGGCACCCCAGACCATCACTGACTGTGGGTACTTGACACTGGACTTCAGGCATTGGCATTTCCTTCTCCCCAGTCTTCCTCCAGACTCTGGCACCTTGATTTCCGAATGACATGCAAAATTTGCTTTCATCCGAAAAAAAGTACTTTGGACCACTGAGCAACAGTCCAGTGCTGCTTCTCTGTAATCCAGGCCAGGCGCTTCTGCCGCTGTTTCTGGTTCAAAAGTGGCTTGACCTTGGGAATGAGGCACCTGTAGCCCATTTCCTGCACACGCCTGTGCACTGTGGCTCTGGATGTTTCTACTCCAGACTCAGTCCACTGCTTCCGCAGGTCCCCCAAGGTCTGGAATCGGTCCTTCTCCACAATTTTCCTCAGGGTCCGGTCACCTCTTCTCGTTGTGCAGCGTTTTTTGCCACACTTTTTCCTTCCCACAGACTTCCCACTGAGGTGCCTTGATACAGCACTCTGGGAACAGCCTATGTGTTCAGAAATTTCTTTCTGTGTCTTACCCTCTTGCTTGAGGGTGTCAATGATGGCCTTCTGGACAGCAGTCAGGTCGGCAGTCGTACCCATGATTGCGGTTTTGAGTAATGAAACAGGCTGGGAGTTTTTAAAAGCCTCAGGAATCTTTTGCAGGTGTTTAGAGTTAATTAGTTGATTCAGATGATTAGGTTAATAGCTCGTTTAGAGACCCTTTTCATGATATGCTAATTTTTTGAGATAGGAATTTTGGGTTTTCATGAGCTGTATGCCAAAATCATCAGTATTAAAACAATAAAAGACCTGAAATATTTCAGTTGGTGTGCAATGAATCTAAAATATATGAAAGTTTAATTTTTATCATTACATTATGGAAAATAATGAACTTTATCACAATATGCTAATTTTTTGAGAAGGACCTGTACATTATACTAGATTTAAACTATATACAGTTCTTATTATTTTACAGTTCTTATTATTTATCCTGAAATTAAGTCAGGGTTACAGTTACCCAGACTATCGTGGCCATTGAGCAAAGAGAAGCGGAGCACATTCGCTGCGCAAGCAGAGAGCTGGCGCGCATGTGCAGTGTCCCTGTGGGTATTATCCACAATAGAGAGAGGTTACAGACTCCAAATCGCTGTAAAACCACCAAATTTCAATGGAGTGGTGATATCAACAGCACAGGGGGAATCAGCTAAGATTTCATAAGAAGAGATCTCTTCTCTTTTGAACAAAGGAGTAATAAGAACGGTGTTGCGGGAGGAAAACATCAGGGTTTTTACTCCCGTTACTTCATAATTCCAAAGAAAGGGGGAGATTTGCGGAACCTGAACAAACACCTCAGGAGGTACAGGTTCTTATCGACCCCAACACACCTCTTCTCGGCAAGAAAGAATTCTAAAGTAACTGATGAATTTCATGTTGATGAGGTTCAGAATCATGTGTTTGTATTGATATGAGTTGTTCTGTTTTATTATTATATCATAATTATAACTTGCATTGTTATAAATTAAATTTATGTTCTTGGCAAATAAATGTAAGTTTACCATTAACAAACAAACATTTTTTTCCCTGTGTTTTTGAAAGAATTTAAAATACATCTTACTACAATTAGGCCTACATCTTCAGTACATATACAAATTCTTACAAATACTTGCTTTCATATGTACAATGTACTTGATGTATAGTTTGATATCTTACCTACGTGTTCTTTCCATCTTTTTTAATTGTCAGTTTTCAGCTAATCATTTTTCATTTTCTCATTTGTATTCTGATGACGTTGAACACATTGTTAACAGATTTTGTATATTTTGTATACAAAGTTGTATAACATAAACATGTCTTCTGTTCTTTTTGCAATTAAAGAAGTGCTTGCTTTCTCATTATCATGCATCACGTGAAAAAAAGGAGTAAAATGAGTCTCTGATCCACAATCCACAATAGATGGCGAAAATTCGAGCCGCCAGTAAAGAAGAGGAAGAGCCTTCTGAGACCCAGAACCGGGACACCGCTGGATCATTCACTCAAAAAAATTATGTGTTGTCTTTACTTAACTTTTTTATGTAAACAGGTTCCACTGGTTCCACATAACTGGGTTTCGTTAAACAAACATAATTTGTTCATGTAACTTCAACATCATGGAAGTCATTTTAAGCGATCCAATTAAACTCTGAGCTGAGTGTTAAATGAACACTGAAGCAGAGTTAAAGTTAATGAGACAATTAAGCGAATAATTGAGTGATTATTGAGCATTATTGAAGACACCTGATGTTAACAAGCAGAATCACTGAAGGAGAAAACCGGAATTTCAGGTCACCATTATGTTGATCAGTGTGTGTTTTAGTTGGGCTCTTGACCCCCACATTATTAACTTTAGATTATGTTTGGCTGCTGCACATGAGTTATAACAGCCAGATGATCAAATAGAAAAGGTGATCTGATGATGTTGGTTGTGTTTTAACATAATCATTATATCACAATCATTTGACCTGAATCACTGAACTCATATTGAACCAAAATTCTGAGTTAAGTTTACCTTATGGACTATAGCAGTGCTGTTGTAGAGCATATAATTTTTAGCCTTTTCAATGGAATCCAATATACATATTTTACACCACTGACAAGGGAAAAGTCACTACTCACGGTGTTTATGGCTAGCTTCTAGCTTTCTGCTGCTTCTCTTTCAAGGTAGTGACGGAACTCGATCTGTAGCGCTGTTTGTTCGCGTTTGATACGGTAGAAGCATGACGTCACAGTATGTCGACCTTCATAGAAGGGGGTGCCCGGGGTTATGTAGATATAAATGTCTCATTCTAAGGTAATAAAAACATTACGGTTTATTAAGTAAGTTCTTTATACACCACTGAAAACATAGTTATGGATGTCATATTGCATTTCTGTTAATAGATACTCAAAATTTTTACACATTGAAGCTTTAAAGCATGTCATAAGGTTGGGTTGAAATCTGAATTTGTGGCCTAAATGGCGATGTATGGTATAATCTCAGTATTTTTTTTTTCTATTTGAATTACAAATATATATATTTAATTAAAAACAATATTTCATATCCTGATTGTCCTACAAAAAATGTTCATATTGAAGGCTATGGAAACAAATATAGTAAATGTAACCTTGCAGTCTATCCAAAAAAGGGGTCAAATCACATTACATTATAACATTGCAAGATTACAATCTAAAAACAAAATAATGCTTTTTAAAGAAGTAGTGAAATTTACTCAACTTAAAATGAAAATAAATAAAAACAAAACTGTTAGGCTATCATAAAAATACACTTGTACACTTGAACCGGGCTCACGGTGAAACTGGCTTCATGAGAAGGGACTCCACGGGAAGCAGCGGATCAACTAGGTGCCGTCCAGCCCCCAACTCTAGAATCTATTTTGCAAAGCATATCGTCAACGCCCAGGCGGAGCACTTTACACTCATCATAGAGGAGCTCAACACCTAAGTGGACATGTTGCATCTCGGATTTTCACCGAAATGAAGGCAAGCACTAAGTGCAACTTTGCATGGAAACAGCCTTCCCTCTCTGCTGAGTTCCAACAGATATTTGTAGAGCTGGTCTGAGGTCTATGGCTTGCATTCTGTAAACGTCCAAGCGAACGGACAGAGAAGCCAGGGCTGGATCTGCCTCCTCCAGGGCAGCGCTTGCAGGCTCACCACCTGCTCCTATTACGGGAGAGGTAGGAACCTTGGGCACAATCCGAGCCGGGGTCTCAGCTTGTGAGAGTTAGCCGGCCCAGACTCCAGGCACAATACGTTGACCGAAAGCGAGCAAGTCCCTACCCTCTAGTAGAGACCACGCGAGCAGGAGAACTGATTTAACAGAATTTTTAACTCACTGCCTGCAGTGGCTCAGGGGCGGTCTCTGCAGTGCAGTCGCACCAGGACAGGCCCAAGAGGATAAAGAGGGACGGAAGGATTTACAAGACCTTGCTCCTCAGGAACCTGACGATCAGAACGTGCTTCTGCACACTTCTGCAACACGATGAGCGTCGTTTAAACACCGAGGCAACATCATTTTGAGGGTGAAGGAAAACAGCCTACTCCAACCCATTTTGCCGGAAAGAGAGCACTGAAGTGATCGAAAGCTTTCAGGACCTCCTCTGGAGAGAAGACGCACTCAACGACTAGGTTCCACTTCTAAAGGCGTAAGCAAGCTACCCATTTCTAGGGGGTGCTCGCAGAAGTGATGGTAACTATCACATGCCCTGTGATAGGCACCAGAACCTCCGCGTTCAGATGTAAGAACGCCCGGAATCTCCGGGGGAAGAACGCGGGTGAACCCCGTCCCTGAAAGAGTTTTCAGGGGAAGTCAGGAAGGCTGTCGATGGGAACCAGGTCTAGTTGGGCCAATAAGGGGCAACTATGAAGACCTGTTCCTCTCCTGACTTAGCACGTAGGTGCAAGCGACGGGCGCAAAAAAGACAGGAGCATTGCTCAACACAACATGAGAAGATCACTGGGCTTCAGGAGCATCTTCTGCTAAGCACTTGAGTGTGACAAGTTCACTGAGCTTCAGGAGCATTCCTGCTCAACACCTGAGTGTGATAAACTCACTGAGCTTCAGGAGCATTTCTGCTCAACACTTGAGTGCGAAGAACTTCACTGAGCACCAGGAACATTTCTGCTCAGCACTTGGGTGTGACAAGTTCACTGATCTTCAGGAGCATTCCTGCTCAACACCTGAGTGTGATAAACTCACTGAGCTTCAGGAGCATTTCTGCTCAACACTTGAGTGCGAAGAACTTCACTGAGCACCAGGAGCATTTCTGCTCAGCACTGAGCAGCACTGAGACCCAGTGTTTGTCCAAGGGTAGTCCGCTCGGTTTACACAAACACTGGCGGATAGATGAAACCGGGGGGGCAACTGAGCGTCCCCGGAATGGTCATGACCCAGCTGGACCCAGGGGATGGAGTCTCCACTTGCCCTGGCTAAAACTGTCGTGAGGCTCGATGGCGGCACGATTGAGTAAAGCGGGAAGAGTGGAACAAAGCATCCTCAGAAGCTTCTGACTCCAAGGAGGAGGTGACGGGTGAGTTGTGACAGCAGCGGTCGCAATGTCTAACAGCTCGAGGCACGAATGCCTGTGTAGTCGGGGGTCGCCCAGGCCCCCGTTAAAACACGCCCTTGTACATGGCCCCTCTGTTGAAGAGGGTTTGGCAGCAGACCGGGATGAACTATAGTCACACAGGGTGAGCTGCTCTGCCACGGTCACCTCGGGACTCGATCATGAAGCTAGCGCTGAAGCGGTCACATATGGAGGAAGCCAATGGCTGCAACTACCATTTTCCCCAGGAGCCTCTGAAAGTTCTTCCAGTGGGACCCTTTCTCACTTCAAACACCAGCTGAACACATTCTCATTGGAGAAACGTGTTAGACCGAGTCCATCTCCAAAACTGAAAAAGAGATACTAAGCCCGTGGGCGAGATTACTCTCTTCCAGTTGACCTGAAGACCCAACGGGCTCTGGAGCACTCGAAGGGTAAGGACACTGTACTGATACTCCACCCTTACACGCAACACACAGGATGGCCTGCGGTGCGGAAGGTAGAGATCTGTTCTTAAGCACATGTCTTTCAGGTCGGAGCTGCAGACCAATCTTGGGCCAAGATGGTCACGACCCACCACCTAGTAGCACGAAGAACGAGTTTACAACTGGCCTTCGTACCGGCTGGAGGAGCGGCTATATCAAATCCTTCGCCAGCAGGATAAGATAAGCACGCACAAGTCAGGAGCACTGCTCAACACTCGGTGTGATGAATATCACTGAATTTTCAGGAGCACGTCTGCTCAACACCTAATGTGATGACTATCACTGACTTGAGCGGGGTAGCCGAGCCTGAGGTGGGGCAGCAAAGTAGAGAGAGTGGTGTTAGTGTGCTGTGCAACACTTACCTGTCTCCACAAGCGGCAGGGGGCGCGTGAGAAGGCGGATGACCGGGTCCTCGAACGCACCAAGCTGCCTGCTGGCGACCAAGGGGGAGCTGAGGGGTGTAAGGCTATACAGGGTCACACCCGCCAGACTGGCCCTCTTGGGACCCAGGAACAGATGAAATTGCTCTCTCTTCGAAGTGTGGGTACAGCTTGTTCCGCTTTTTTTTTTTTTTTTTAGGGAGCCAGCGGCGGAACAGACACACACACAAACAAAGGCTCCACCCGGCCCTCACCCGGGGGGAGGGAGTGATCGTGCCACTCCAAGAGCATCTCATCCATTCCTGGGCGGCCCGCTCCGGAATGTTTTCGCTGTCGCTTGCCACCTGGCTTGGCAGCGCCTGGAGCGGGCTGGGCGTCTCTACTGCGGCCGGCTCCATGCTGAGGCTGTAGAAGATTTTATTATTTAGAAAACAAGTAATTTTGCTATATATTTGGACACAATTATTTCTTCTGTCTGTGACTTTGTATTTCCTCTGTGTATGTGAAAGACCTTGAATGGAATGTTGTTTGCTGCAGAAAATTCTATTCTGAGAAGTCACATGGTAAAAGACCTTTACCCAAAACTATCTATAGGGTGTGTTACCTTCTTTGGAAGAAGATGTATGTATATAACTCTGAACCAAAAGATACTCGGGAGCGCACTGGAAGGCCAGAGGGCCAGAGAGCGTTAGAGCGCCGTTCTATGGAACGGGACGGCGTTCGAAAATAAAGTCTAATTATTTCTGGCATCAAAGATCTCTGCGAAGTTATTTTTCAGAAAGATTGAAAACCACAACAAGGCCTGGGTGGAGGCTGCTGCGGAGGGCCAGCAGGAGCGGCGGCCGGGGAACGCCCACGGCGACGAGCAGGCGGAGGAGCTGCCACAGGCGGCGGGTGGAGGCAGCAGCTGGCCACCGGGGCAGGATGTGCCGGATGACCTCCGTCTGCGCTTGAGCGGCAGAAAACTGTTGGATGCAGTTCTCCACCGCGTCGCCGACCAGCCCAACCTGGGAAATTGGGGAGACCAGGAACCGAACCTTGTCCGCATCCGCCATACCAACCAGGCTGAGCCAACGAAGGCGCTACTGGACCACCAAGGTGGACATCGCCAGACCGATCACGCACGCTACGACACCCGTACCCCGGAGGGTGAGGTCGGATGCAGTGCGGTGCTCACCTATGAGCGCACGGTCTGGATTACCCTCGTGCATGCCATGGGTGCCCTAGCCTGCAGCAACGCCATGGCACGAAAGAGGAAGGGGCTTGCCCACAGGTTTTGTAAGCTCTGCCTGTCGGAACAGACGAAAACTCACAGGCCTTAGGGGGGAGACGAGGATCCCCCCAAAAGGCAGCGGCCGCCGGACACAAGTGCACCTGTGTCGACAGAACGCTCCAATGGAGGGACACCTCGCAACCCTTCACCGTTCCTCCATCAAGGGTAATGAGGGGGAAAAGCTATTCAGGCAGTTTCTGGCAGAGAAAGATGCTGTTCACCACCTGATAAGCTCTCCATGCATTTCGGGAAAGAAAGGCAATGGGGCGGCGAGCTGAGAACCAGCGCGGCCCGCCTCAAGTACCAAACTCCAGATTCCAACCGAGACTGAACGGGACACGGTGGAGGTTCCACTCGAGCCCGGGAGCATCGGCGGCCCGTTTCAGCATAGCTGATAATTCTGGATCCGGCTCGGGCAACATTGAACTCCCGGAGGGAGACAATGCAGCCGAGTCATCATCTCTAGAAGTCAGCTCACCCTCCGATGCTGCAATCGGCGTCCTGTCCTCCAGGGGAGCCCCGAGTGAAACCGCTGGCCCACCCATTACAGATGGACCAGCAGACAACACAGGAGGCTCCAGTGGTTGCAGTGGAAGGGAGGAGTGAGGAGCCCACAGGGAATGGTTACCGGGCGGGACATCCAACACTATCCTCCGGTCACCCATCCCACACAGCACCCGAGGGTGGGGCATGGTAATGGGGACTCGCTCTCCGCGAACGAAGGCGAGTCTCGCCCTCAACACTGCGACAGTCATGTTCCCACAGTGAAAACATGAGCTGTCCACAAAAGCTGTCTCAGCGTGCTGTAAGCCCAAACACGTGACACAACAGTTGTGACCATCAGAGAGAGACAGGGAACGACCGCACCCAGAAACGCACGGGAGGAATGACATCTTGAAAAAGACGCAAACACACCCGTGTTGCTCTTTCAGAAAATAGGACCGTCACCAGTGCCGGAGCACACAGGGGAATGACCGCGGCAACACTGAACAGAGAACTGAAACAGTGAAGCACTCACTTTTCCGCCCTCTAACCAGCCATCAACACACACAAACATTTAGAAATTTGTTGCTGTTAAAACAGCAGTTGAGAGCTCAAAGCTCGCGATCACCGCTGCACTCGCGCTGTAGAACACCAGCGCTGGGAGAGTCTTCCTGAAGAACACCGACACACTCGCTCGTTGTAGACAACAGCACTCTCAGAGACATCAAACGATCGGCTCCGAAGCGAAAGGCAACTAGTGCGTGCATCCACTTCCGTCTTTATACCCGCGCCGCGGGGGCGGAGTGTGTGATGCAAATCACGCACGCCAATTACATTGGCTCGTTCAATAGTACTCGAAGAAGACAGGCTCTCTAGCGAGATCCCAATTCAGTCGACCGTCGACTACGTCTGACGTTATCGACTGAAAGGGAACAACGTTTGAATACGAGCAGACACTACTTGCTCTACATTTATTTAAAATTAACAGCAAGACAACTGGAAGTGAATGTGCTTTCCATTAAATAAATTCCACACAGTAAACAAAAACTAAAAAAAAAAAAACTTTGCAATGAACTTTGCAATTTAGACGCGCAAACTGGATGCCGGTGTGGTGAGACGTACATGCTCGGGCAGATTAGGCTTGAATTCATTCATCCTCGGATGGTGCGCCGCGCTCGCTGTTACAAAAAACCCGTGCACACAGGCAAGCGAAATGGGGTCTTGCCGGTCTTGCGCACCGAACGCGTCATTTTTGCGCACATAATATGGCTCGTGCGGACGCGTCGAGTATAAACAAGGCTTTACTCCGTGTCAGCGCGCGCTCTGATCGGTAAAGGGGCACAGACCTCTCCCGAATCATCTCCAGCAGTAGCAACCTCCGATCACACCACTAACTCCGCCTCCGTTTCCCTCGTAAGCTGATATTAGAATTTAAACATTCTCTATGATAAATGTTTGTGAAAAAAATATTTTAATAACATGGTTTTGGCGGTTATAGAGTTATAATGACGGTGTTCAACTATAACCGTCACACATAGTTCCACGGCGGCATCCATCTTTGTAAATGTACAAAATCTGCTTCACCGTCGCTGTGCTGTCGTCATCATGTAAAGCCCGCCCCAACGTTTCTGATTGGTGCCGCGATTTCGACGGATTGGAAATGGACTTCAATGAGCTCTTTGCCAGACTAACTTTCAGAGCAAATCTAAATTTGCCGGAAGTTGTCTGGGTTTTCCCAGGCTAGTGCTCCTAACCTATTGCGCTCCGTCTGTTCGACGCGCATGCACGCGGCGACGCTCGTTGATAGAAGTTTAACCTGCAGAAGGCTCGTTCACTCCTGACAGCAAAATGAAAATATTTGCTTGACTTCTTAACATTTACAGATGGAGAATATGTCCTTGGAATGCATAAAGATTATTAAGGTATATTTATTCCCACCAATCGCTGCACAAGTGAAGTTTACGTATGATGACTAAAGTGCGTTAGTGCTAGCACATAGAGAATGCATTGCAGTGCCTGCAGTTTGAAAAAAAAAATCTTTTTATGGAAGTCTATGGAAACACCCAATCGTAAAAACACAAATTCCCCCAAAAAAAGAGACGTAATCCACAGAACGTGACTTGAGGCTGATTGGACTATATATCCAGAGGCAGAACTACAGTGACAGTTAGCGTAACTCTGTGGTTGAATGCCAATGTGATTGAAAAAGTCCCTTTCACACTTTTGTTATGTGTCGCCCAATCACCCTAATGAAGAAACCGCCCCTGGAATTGATCTCAAGTGTTGCTGTTGCCATTTTCATGTTTACCTTTATTTCTTTGTACATTTGTCATTTACCGCATTCATTATGCATCCTCTGCCAATGATAAATGCATAGTATCGTACCACTAGCATATTACCGACATTTATCTTTGGCAGGTTACATTTACTTTTTAAAATGTAGGCTATGTCTATTCTTACACTGTATATTGTAATACTGGGGTATTTTCTGTACACACAAATCTGATAGTTAATGATGGAATTACTTTATTGCAATTAATAGTTATTATAAAGTCTAACTATATTTAGATTCACATAGTTGTTTGCCTGTAGAGGTTAATAAATATAGGTTAGGACTATTTATTTAATTTTTTTTTATTATTATTGATGATTTATCCATGTTATATTGTGAAAAGTAAGTGTTGTCTTTCAATATATCTGTTTAGGCTTTTATCATGTATCCTGACTCGAATAATGTGTTTCTAACAGCAAACAGAAAATAAAGTGAGATGATCTGCTGATGATCCTGAATGTCTTGTTGAATGAGTGTTAATAGTCTGAGGCTCATCAATATTAACAGATCTGCTGAAAACACTCTTTATTTCATGACAATAGTTCCTGTTTTCACCTCATTTATTATGCTGATGTCTTCAGATCTCCTGTAAATTGACATTTGGTGTCAGCAGATTGAGGGTGTTTGCTTACTATATGTAGCCTCAGTGGCGCAGATAGGATTTTTTAACTGGGGGGCACCAAGCTGTCAGCAAATGATTTAAACTCAATTCGTTATTTTGCGTAATGTGGGCTTTAACTAGTGCTCAAGTAGTTACTTTGCGTAATTTGGTCTAATGATTTGCACTAAAAAGCCATTGGGGGATTCTTATTTGAAATCATAAACAACAATGAACAAAGGTAAACAAAGGCCTACCTGATCACCACTAGCAATGCATGATCAGACTGTTATTTGACTAGTATGCCAATCACCCACCAAAACTTCATGTCTTCAGCAAAGTATTTTTTTTATTTAAACATTTGCTTATCTCAGCATACAAAGTCTATCACTATGAACAAAAAGCAAAGAACCTATGTGCGATTTCTTTTTTTTTTTTAATTTAAGTGTTAATTACAAGTTTGTTGCAATTTATAGATTAGAAATATCTTTGTGTATGACATATTAAGAAATGTTTTTCATAGCCCATAATTTAAGAATCTATATCCTCCGTTGCTCCAGTCCTTACAATAAAAAAACACGATTTCCTGCTATAAGAGGATGTCAAAAGTTTATGTAGGCCTTTATTTGTTGTTTGCATAAACCTTGCACCACACAAATGTACTTATTATACTTATTTTATAGTGGCTTACACGAAAGTGAACATACCTCAGTCAATTTATACAGTACAATGGGTTAAATGATAAGATAAAACATATTTCCTGACGACGATAAATTGTTTGATTTAACCAACCATTCGTTTTGTGTTCATTCATTATTTGCCTCTGTCCACTCACCTAAATGCATAGTTATGGTCTCCACATTTTGCTGTGTTTATCATAAGTTAGGTTCCAAAAGTGAATGAGTCAGATCTCTCTCTTAACTGACTTTTAAAAGCCAAAGCATCTCAAGAGAAGAAAAATGTCCCGTTTCAAAGATACATGAAAGTATATATATGCCTTGGGAGAGTACAAGTGGAAGAAAACTAGATGTTCTGATGAAAAACAATAAAAAAAATAATTTCATATTCATGTCTCTCTTAAAAGTGTGATGGCCTTCTTCAGCTCCTGAACTTTGCCTTGAAATGTTTTTTCCAGTGTGAATTTTCTGGTGGTCTTTCAGTTAATCTTCTGTAATAAAGGACTTCCAGCACTGAAACACACATCGCCGTGTCGTGTCTTTTCTGCTGTCATATTACGAATGAATCTTCTGCTTTGTGTGAATCTTCAGGTGTTTCTTCAGGACTGAAGCCCAATGAAACTGTTTCCCGCACTGATCACAGTTAAATCGTCTTTCTTCAGAATGAGAAGCTTATGTGATTTCAGAGTGAAAGCCTGAGCCGCTTCTTCCCAGTGTGAACTCTCATGTGAATCTTCACACTTGATTTACATCTGAAGGGTTTTTTACACTGAGGACAGGAGACAGATTTTTTGGCTTCTTTTTCCTTTCTTGTTCACGTCCATCAGATCTAAAAGAAACATTAAATCATGTGAGATTTCAAATGAGAGACAAATGTGAAATGAAAAGTGAAGCTCAAAGTCAAGCTCACTGATGAGTTCAATAGTCATTTTAATCTGGTCAACAAACTGCTGTGCACGATTATGATCTATTTTAATGCCATGAAGAGGATTTGTGTTATAAGTCACTAGTTTGGTCATGAAACTCTAGATGACACAGGCCTGACGTGTGATCTGTGAGAAATCAACTTGTTTCCTATACGACACAAGCTGATTGGCCTCTAAGCTATGCAAAAATGTGAGAATTTGTTGACAGACGGCCCTTTCACATCAAACGTCAAACAAATATGTGTTGGACTGAAGGAAAAGCTAATTCACGCCTGTTCAACAGAGGGCGATACATGCACTGAACTTTCAGCCGTCGTAAAAATGTCTGCCACGGTATAGAGTTAGCTGCCCTTAAGTTAATAACTAACGATCTTCGCAACTTCAATGCTACGCTAATTTCTATTATCACTCTAAAGCAGCTTTAAAACAATCCATACTGTTAAAAGCGCTATATAAATGAAGCTGACTTGTGACTTTATCCACCATACCTCTGGCAGAATGAGCTCTCATCCCCTCTGGGAGAGTCCCATGCCATTATAACCTAATATAAAGTTTAAGTTTAATATAAAGCTTCCACTTCCCAGTGAAATAGGTTTACCCTAATGAGAATCAGCTCAAGAAAAAACTAACTGATTAAAAGGTGGCGGATGGTAAGCCATTATATTCACATGTTTACAGGCTAGATCTTAATTTAGCTTACTTTAAGCAAAAACACAGGATTAGTTTTGAGAACATAGAGTTCAGAGCCTACAAAGCATGAAGTTCATTACCCGCTTGACAGTTGAAAGAGCCAATAATAAAGCCGCCTTTAGCGAAAGGAGCTTTAAATCAATACTACCTATAGACTTAAAAAGGGCTGAGAACCACAGACAGATCCCACAATCGAACTATTGTGTTTCTTGCCCAACATAGCATTCAGAAATCGCAGCAAAATATGCCTTTAGAAAAGAAAGGGATCTGCCCTGATCAAAAACCTCCTGCAGGAAGCATGACACATCCACAAAGGAACGGAGTTGCTCAAACATTCATTTCCGTTCATAAGCACAGCGCGTTGAAGCTGCTCTAGTTATATGAATTTTTTCAAACACCTTCAGGGGTAAACCTGTAACGCTTCAGTTGAACCTTTCATGGGCGATCCCCAGAGAGCCACTTTGTCCGGGGCTGGATAAAAAAAAAATGTCCCTGTGCACTTGTGAGAGGTCGTCGCAGCACAACAGGAGAGGCCAAGGCTGGTCGCACAGAAGTTGTATTTTTTCGTCAGCCAGGGGCAATAAGTATTACTGAGTGTCCGTACTCTTAACTTTCTTCAGACGATCAGACTCAGCGGAGGAAACGTTGTACACAGTGCATTTAGCCACCCGTGTTCCCGAGTGAAGGCGCACCTTCTCTCACCAGAGAGAAGAATAGGGCAATGAGCGATTTTGTTCAAGGTGAAGAGATCTACGCCAGCTCGGCCGAAACTACCACAACTGGCTCACTACCATTCTCCATACAGAGGATTTCCTCTGGATAGCCCCGCATTCATTATTCCCAAACATACCCTGCCCTTAATGAGTGGAAATTAGTCATGCCCCACACAATCAGTTATGGTGCAAGGAGTTTTGTTTTTGGCGGCCTGTTTTAATTTTAGTTTTAGTCTAGTCTTTGTGTCAAGCTGTCATTTTAGTTTTTATTAGTTTTAGTCACGTTCATACTCTTTTTAGTCTCGTCAAGTTTCAGTCGACTAAAAGTCAGAACATTTTTTATGTCAGAATTATCCAGGACTATTTTAGTCTAGTTTTAGTCAACTAAAACTGATGACATTTAGCCTAATTTTAGTCAATGAAAATTGTATTTTAGTCTCTTTTTAGTAAGGCAGTTAAATTTAACCCAGTCAATATAGTATAAGTACGTAGTTGTACACGAAACAAATTTCCTTTTAGCCAAACCAATTTCAAACAAGATTATCTTGTTATATTATTGTTACCTTATAGACTAGAATACATCCATTCCAGACACGGAAGACACTCTGATTTGAATTTACAACAGGGATTTAAAGTGAAAAAAATTCTTCTGACTGAAATTTTTTCAGGCCAAGTCAAATTCCTTTAACTTTATTTAAATAGTCGAGACCAATAGCGTTTCAAGGGGAGATGTTTTAAACCGCTTTAATATTGCCAGTTCGCGTATTTTAAAAGCTATTTTAATCTATGAAAAACAAAATACTTAGCTTGACAAATAATCAACCATCTACATAACTTTTCAGTGCATGTTTTTATTTATCTTATAAGACCAAACAATGTTTTGTGAAACTCTTAATTAACAGAAAAAAAGTAACAGCACCACCATTTAAGTGCTATTCGTTTTCAGCTGGCAATTTGTTTGTCCAATGAACAGCAATGCCATGTGTGCACAAGTAGGAGGCGTGTGCATTAGATACAGACAATCTTGAAAGTGCACTCTTGTCTTTGACAACTAATAACATTAAAATAACAAGGGTTGTGAGACTGTGAACGACAGGTCATGCTCCGCTATGAAAGAACATATGCGCACTTTTAGATCTCGCACATGGTCGGCCATAGATGCATGAACCTCCGTTGTGGTACTTGTCGAACCAGGCAGGGAGCATGTGTACTGTAGAGCACGAACGTTAGCATTGTGACTAGCTTCTGATTGATGGCGAGCTAGCACTTTTTTGCCATTATTGCCATATTGAAGTCTCCTGTGATATAACTGCAAAGACACGTACCTGGCTGTTTGATTTTTTTAGCCCACAAAATAAAAGGTTTGCCATTCTCCTTCATTTTGCTAAACCAAGCCCATCTCCATTTATGTTTTACACTTTTATTGATCTCCGATCGGAGACTTCCTGCATTATAAGTGTGTCCATGGTAACTGAAATATAGTTCTACCTCAGCGCTCAGCTGTAGCCTGACATGCACTTCTCCAAATCTAAGGTTAATTGAAAGAACCCGGAGCTGGGAGCAGTTTTTCCGTGAGCGGGAATTGAAAACCCGGAGTGGATCAGGAGCGGAGTGATTACAGTATGCGTAGAGTGGAGAGAGGAACGTGCTTTCGCTCCAATCCAGGCTTTATCACATCCCCTCAGCAGGGTGAAAACACCTCGTCTTTCCTTAATTTAAGACCTATTCAAACTAAAATGAAGAAATATATTACACTATTTGAGGAATGAAAGCCTATTTACGGGCTTAAAATTATGAAAAGTGAATTTAAGACATTAAGGACAGACGGGAACCCTGCAATTGATGGATATCCATCATAGACTCACTGCAATTAACGGAAATCCGTCGTAGCGACGGAGAACTTTAATCCCCGTTACAAATTTATTTTACCAACCAAACATGTTAGAAGTAGCCTACACATAAATTTCCCTTTCTCTGTGTCAGACTTAACTTTGTTTGTTGTCATTTATGCTAACTCACCGCAGCGGCATCTTCTAAATCAGGGGTCGGTTTTTTCTTTTTTTTTGGTTAATGCATTTTTTCAAAAGAGCCACAGTAAAAAATAATATTATTATTAAAGATGTGCTTTTTTTCAATACAATTTAAACTGTTTTAAGTTGTCTATGGACCTAATTATTACTGAGTTACCAACTGGTGTGCATAAATCCTCTTTGTGTTTGTGTGTGTGTGTGTGTGTGTGTGTGTGTGTGTGTGTGTGTGTGTGTGTGTGTGTGTGTGTGTGTGTGTGTGTGTGTGTGTGTGTGTGTGTGTGTGTGTGTGTGTGTGTGTGTGTGTGAGAGAGAGAATGCACATGCAGTAGCTACTTAAATCTATTCTACTGTGTTTGTGAATACTCGACTTAGCATTTTTTTATATAGTTCTGTGTTTATTTTGCCGTTTAGGCGCTACTATGCGTGCACACACAGCTTCTTGTCAGTTCAGTTCTCTTTTGCGACTTATCGCACATTCAATATTTCTTTTTTAATATAAAAAGCACATCCTGTTCATGTTCACATGCATCATTTATTCATGTTTTGTTATTAATAACTTTAAACAGAATCGTCAACTGAAATCTGCGCGTATTATCAAAAATACGACACATTTATAGGACATAACTGTCTCTGCGGCAAGAGTGAAAGTACCAGCAGGTGAAATGTTTCGAAATGTCTCTTTGCACAGAAAAGCACCCGTTTCAATAGAGGATATATTAAAGTTTATATAGCCTACTTTTACATTTTCGATGCTGTTCTAAAAATGGTTTTCGCCATTACCTTAAACAAGCTGCAGCTGCTCGAATCCCAGTGCAAGGAGACTAAACGAGACAAAATAACATTATAACATTTCATCTTGTCTCGTTTCGGTCAACGAAAATGAAGAGACATTTTAGCATAGTTTTTATTTTGTAAACCACTTTTTTGTAAACCACTCGTTTTTATTCGTCAACAGTATTGCATTGTACATTTAATTATAGTCATCGTCACATAACCAGCATTTACGTTCACGTTTTTGTTACGTTATAAAGATTCGTTGACGATGATATTTAGTCATAATTTTCGTTGACGAAAGCAACACTAGGTGCAAGACTGTGAAGCTGTGGGGAGCGTGTGCCCCCTGGCGATTTATGTATGCCACCGCCATTGTGTTGTCTGATCTGATCAAAATGTTGGTTCCTTAAGGCTGATTTATACTTCTGCGTCGGACCTACGCCGGAGTGTCTATTCTATAGACTACGCGTTGGTTTTCATTTATACTTCTGCGTCGTTGTCCGCGTTGACGTGCAATTACACATGCAGGGGAGCATGTGAAACCCGAGGGAGGGGTTCTAGCAGGCCAATCACAGCGCTTGCGTCCGCGTAGAATTGACGCATTGTTACATTTTTGGAGAGGTGTGCGTCAGGGTACGCCGAAGGGTACGCGCGCTACGCACAGCCTACGACGTAGCTGCGGCGTGAGTTCGACGCAGAAGTATAAATTGGGCTTTAGGAACTGCAAAGGATTTTTCAATGCCAGAAACACTATTAACAGTTCTAGGAAGTTTGTGTGCGTTCTGAAGCGAGACGGGCCATTTGCCCTCGCATCCCAACCTGTGAGAGACGCATCAGTCATCACCAGCTTTCTTAAATAAACTGCCCTCCAAAGAGTTTCTGACTCGAGAAATGAACAATCTCGCCAGTGACAGAGAGCACACATGCAGAGTGATGGCACCAGCGCTGTAGCTCTCTCTAGCTCGCAATAATCCCAGTGAAATTATAGAAACTGTACAGGCCATCAGCTCCAGAGTACATAAACAGACTGAATGGGACTCTGTTCCCTTTCTGAAAAATAATAATAATAATAATAATAATGAGAATAACTTTATCATTATAATGACTAGCACCCAGGGCCTAAAATTAACACTCGCCAAACTCCATATGCGAGTAAAAATCGGAGTTGGTGAGTATATAAAACCATGTCAGTTGCCAGTAAATTTTTTTTGAAGTGCAATGTTGTGACAACATGAACGATGCTCTGTACAGTTGATGTGTCAGTGCTGGAACACGAGAAAGGGAATTTGTAACTACATGCTGTGTGGAAAGTTGAACATCCAAAGCGTGTGACCTGAAAGCAGCATCCCTAAGACAACTCGCAAAGATGAGCTCTATTTCATGCCTTCCTGCGGTTGAATGGACAAATTCACTCAAAATTATGGCAGAACCGTTTTGGCAAGAGTCCTAGTAAGCATAGTTGGTTATGTCTTAAGTGAACGCAAACACAAGGTCTTAAAGTGGCAGCATCCTAATTATCCTGCTACTGTCTGCTTTTTGTAATGTTAATCAAACAACAAAGGGCATAAACAAAAAAAAAAAATCACTCACTGCGCTTAAACTTTAAAAAGGATTATGCAGTATTATTTATTAGATTAGCCTACTTTGTTCAATTCCGGTACCTGAAAACTATACAACCTGCCCAAAGAACACTATTTATTTAATTTGTATCTTTGTTGTATTGAATTTATTTGTCCTTCTGCATGTAATTTGATTTTATTCTTATTTTAATACTGACTGTTTACTTGTCTTTTAAAATGTAGGCTATTAAATTTATATAAGTTAAGCCGGTAGTTTTAGCTGTGGTATCACATTGGAATAGAGGATTATGCATTTTCTAAAAATGTTGGCGTCATAACTACCTGTTATTGTGTCATGGTAGGGCAGCTCGATTATGGAAAAAATCATAATCACGATTATTTTGGTCAGTATTGAAATCACGATTATGTAACACGATTATTTCAAATGACTTTGGGAACGTGTTGCATTTATTAAAAAAGATACCTTTCAACAATTCTTAAAAAAAATCGAAATTTGAACATTTATTGTACTTTTTGAACTATTAAACAGACCTGCAAACTCACAAGTGGTGAAAAGGTGACGTTTACAAAGTAATTTGTTGTAGTGAGGTCACCAGGGCGTTATCTTTATAAAAGGACAAAAATGTTTAAACCTTACTAAATATATGTGGAAGTATCTTTCATGTCAAATTCATACATGTGATCAAATTCAGTTTTAATGAAAAGGGCGGTAATCAATCAAATTAATTAACTTACACTGCAAAATTACAACTGTAATAAGTAATTTTATGAGATTAATGTTTAAACAAATAATAAAATGAAAATAAAACAAAATCAATGATACCTTTAAACAATAAATCAATAGGTGGTGGCAAGTGATCTTCTTAATAAATGAATCATTGAGTCATTCATTAACACGATTCGTTCAAAATAATGAATCATTCAATAACAAAACGCAGCGCTTAGTGTTGCTTTTCTTTTGTAACTATTTTAGTAAGTTAAATAGAACAAAACCAGTCAATATTGCATCTGAATTGTAAGTGACTACACATTAATTAGGCTACTTGTTTATTAAACTATAAATTAAATGTAACATTTGCAATCGTGATATTATAGAACAGCTCTATATTATAGACCTATATATTATAGTGTGCACACTGAAAAAGGCACGCGCCGAAACGCGTCTGTGCATATAAAATAAAAAGAATATGCATAGTGCGCCCTGTCTCCTATTTTTTGTATGTTAATCATCCAGGCCAGCACTCTTAAAGTTTATAATCATTCTCGTGTTTCGATCGGTCGGGAAAGTAAAACTCTTTCACTTGAAACTTAAAAAAAAAAAATCCACTTTTCCCGGACAAGCAAACAAGAGTTAATATGGAGCCCTGTGTTCATTCTCGATTTTGTTTGTGCTGTAAAGCGGAAGAGATGATCAGGGGCCTCATTTATAAATGTTGCATACGCACAAAAGAAGGCATACGCCACTCTCTACGCAATAATTGGTATTTATAAAAGGCAAACTTAACGGGAAAATGTGCGGTTCTTCACGCAAACTCTGACCCAGGCGTCCGCACAAAAACGGGTGAAATGAGAAATGGCGAAAATGCCATGATGCCTTCACAATGCGTAATGACGTAATGCAACCTATTGCCACTCAAGTGCCTTTTTGGCATTAGTAATGCCCACACTGTGCCCTCCAAACAACATTTTACTCCTCTTTTCCACCTCGCCAACGATAATTTCTACTTCACATTGAGTGAAGTTACGTTTCTTGGTTTTCCTCTCTGTGTTTGCCATGATTTCGCAATCGATGAATATTAACTTGTGGGCGTTTCACAAACTATTTATGGACAACTATGCTGCCCTACAAAGCAAAAAGGCAGTAACTACGCAGAGTGCAGAACTGAGAAAAATTACTTTAAAGTTATCCTGTCATCCAGCCTAAGTAGTTGTAGGTAGATTATTGGACATGTGGCTGTTTTGTTACTTTATATTAGCATATTCCTTGTACATATCAATCCTCATATTTAATTTGATATTTTACCCCAAAAACGTGGCACCATACCAAGGCAGAAAAAAAGGCAGTAACTACAGATTCTCCAAAAGTTATTTTGTCACAACTTGGGCTCTGGGTGTGTTAGATACACTGTATTTGAAACAATTGGAACCATTTGTTTTCCTGAACATGGATATAGCAAACCCAAACTAATTTGACCATTTTAGGTCAATACTTTCCACCCGGAAGCTGTTCTGGTGCTGAAACGGCTGCTTAAAGTCTCACATTGCTAAGCTGTATCAATACCCAAATGGGGACACTTTATTTTGAATAGGACCACATTATTGTGTGTGAGTATTAGGGCTGGGCGATATATCGAAATAAAAAAATATATCGATATATTTTTAAATGTGATATGGAATTAGACCATATCGCATATATCGATATAGTTCAAATTTGCGCTATGATCCTTGCTCCAAGCAAGCTGCTGACTGCTTTTGTAGAAATATATAGTATATTGTGCATTCTATCAGTAGCAGTTCTGGCGCCTCCGTCTCAACAACAGCATTAGTGTACAACGCGACAAATACTCACATCAAATATTAACACAGAGGAACAGGGACACATCAGCTCAGTGAGTTCACAAAAGTTCATTTTTTGCATTTGCTTTAAAGCCTTGCTGGTTAAACATGTCATTCACTCCTGGTGCGCTGTTCTAACATGCACTTTACTGAGCGCGAACACCCACATGCACCCGCACATGCACTAAAAGCCTGTCTAACAAACAGCGCCTGGTTACTGGACTAAATTATCTTTCGAGTCTTATTTTGCTAATACTCTCAAAAACACATAAGTTTACATAAGGAAAGTTGGTTATGTCTAAACTGAAGGCAAACCGAGAAAATTGAGAGAAATCTGCTTGCCAAATGCGTGTATAGACGCGTCGCGTACAGGTCTTAAAGAGACAGTAGCCCTAGTAGTAAACATGCAGCTGCTTGTCCTTAAAGGTATAGTTCGCCCAAAAATAAAAATTCTGTCATTATTTATTCACTGTAATGTTGTTCCAAACCTGTATTAATTTATTTCTTGTGCTGAACACAAAATAAGATATTTTGAAGAATGTTGGTCCCCATTGACTTCCATAGGGAAAATATACTATGGAAATCACTGGGGTACATCAACTGTTTGGTTACCCACATTCTTCCAATTAACTTCAACAGAACAAAGAAACTTATTCAGGTTAAAAACAACTTGAGAGAGTAAATGATGACAAATAAAATTTTTGGGAGAACTATCTATTTAATGTTAATAAAACAACAAAAACACAGAGGAAATCACTCACTGCTCTTGACTGAGAACTTTAATAGTAGCTTTAATACGAATCAATGTATAATTTATACAGTGAAGACTATATTTGGCTTTGACTTTGACTGAACATTTGCTCTCACTTTGCGAAAAAAATATCGGGATATATATCGTATATCGATATTCAGCCAAAATATATCGGGATATGACTTTTGGTCCATATCGCCCAGCCCTAGTGAGTATTAGATTAATGTGTGTCTGGGGGTGTTTTTGTATCTGTAATGTAGTATCTGCTATACCTACAAATCAGATTAATGTTAAAGCACTGCAAAACAACTTTTCTTTGGAGCAATAATAGGCAAGTTAAACTCCAATTCAACAGAGCAAAACAATATCATTTTGCCTAAGTGTTTCTAAGGCTTTTCAAACTCTTCTGATGATAACTAAGATAAACAAGTTGATGATTTTATATGGTGCAGTATCTGTTTCAGTAGGTTTATAAACACAAATTACTGAATGAAATACATGGGACAGATATATCAAATTAGTAAACATACATTTAATAATAGATTGTAGATATATATATATATATATATATATATATATATATATATAGCCTATATATATATATATATATATATATATATATATTAGTGGTGGGTCGTTAGTGGTCCGTGGGCCGTAAGTGGTCCGGCCAAAGGTTATCTTTTGGTGCTGTTTATGTTTGTCTGTTCGTTAGTAAGATAACTCGAAAAGTACTGTATGGATTTGGATGGCATTTTCGGACAACATGGGTATTAGGACAAGGAACAGATTACTACATTTTGGTGGTGATCCGGAACACGGGACATTTGGAATTGCCTAGCTTGACAGAGGTTACTGCTCTCCGAGTGCTTTTCTAGTTATTGAATATTTTTTCACCGCTGGTTGGATTATAACTTTGTGACATGAACAACAAAATGATGACATGGCACCGGCGATGATGTGAAGATACGGAGGATAAAGTTACAGCTAGGAGCAGGGAGGATCAGGGGCAGGTAAGCAAAGCTATTTAAAACATTGCATAGGTCAATTAGCATAATGCTATCTGAATGGACCTCTGAGAGGAAGTCCCGCCCTGGCGGCTGACAGGTGTTTATATTGTGATAGCCTAGCCTCTAAATGTTTAATCTGTCACTGTTGTCTGGGTATTTTCTTTTCAACGCCAGTTCGACCATCTTCTTTCCCCGGCTTTGTGCCATCTCAAACTAAATTTGTGTGAAGTTGGAAGGGTGAAATCGCAAATGTTAAAAACGTCCTGTGAGGATGCCGCGAAATCAGCTGTGTGTGTTCACCATGGCAACAGTAACTACACTGCGCAGCAACACGGTTATTTTTGTTTAGGTAAACCATAAGAATACAGTAATGGATGTTACTGTACTCTTGCTTTGTTTCACTAGGGCTTTTTGCAGTTACTGTACAAACGACTAGCATTTTTCTCCAAAACAACACACATTTGAGATAAGATGTTTTGTCACATAAAGGATGACTTGAATGTCATGAAAATGATAATAACTCATTTCAGCCTTTTTGCTTTGTAGGGCAGAATGGGCGTGACATGAAGCCACAAAATCTGCGCTACATTTAGAATTGATTGTGATTTATTAAGGGAAAACTGCATAGGATGTGCGTGCGAACGGTTTTATAAATCAGAATATTTCTGTGCGTACGCACGTCCAATGTTTCATCCGTACGCCACTTCTGACGCAAATCCTACGCAAAGTTTTATAAATGAGGCCCCAGGTCACGTGCGCTTGCGCTCCCGTTAGCTTGAACTGAGGAACTACAGTGATCGGGCAGAAAAAGATTGTGATTCAAACTACTTTGTTGTTTCAGCCCTGTAGGAGCCTGTGGATTTTTTTGTTTAAATGTTATACGTGTATTAATTTATATGCATTTATTTAAGTTTCTGTTTTCCTCTAATTATGTAATGAGGTGGTCTGAACCTATGATGTCAGTGTGTTTTAGACAGTAGTCAGGTGAGGGTCTGGCCAATTGGGGAAAGGAACACCGTTTTGAGACAGTGGAGGTGATTAGATCAGTCTCTGATTTCCTTTACTTATTTTCCAAATTTACGATTGTTTTCTAAATAAATAAAGTTTATGGAACACGCATCAACTGTATTTCATAGACGGAAAGATGGGCACCAAACTGCAAATAAAGACAAACTACTTACCGTGATTTCAGACTGCTGTGATGTGGTTTCTCCACTGCATGGATCCTCATGTGTATCTTTAGGTGACTTTTAAAAGAGAAACTCTTTCCGCACTGATCACACGTGTGCAGCTTCTCTCTGCTGTGGGTCCTTTCATGTTTTTTCAGATCTGATGACCGACTGAATCTCTTGTCGCAGTGTGAACATTTGTAAGGTTTTTCTCCAGTGTGGATCTTCATGTGTAGCTCCAGGTATCGTTTAATAGCGAAACTGGTTCCACACTGATCACACGTGTGCGGCTTCTCTCCAGTGTGGATCCTTTCATGTGTTTTCAGAGATGATGGCTGACTGAATCTCTTGTCACAGTGTGAACACTTGTAAGGTTTTTCTCCAGTGTGAATTCTCTCATGTGTTTTCAGATTTGCTGTCTGACTGAATCTCTTGTTACAGTGTGAACACATGTAAGGTTTTTCTAGCGTGTGGATCCTCATGTGTAGCTTTAGTTGAGCTTTAATAGCGAAACTCTTTCCACACTGATCACATGTGTGCGGCTTCTCTCCGCTGTGGATCATTTGATGTTTTTTCAGAGATGATGGCTGACTGAATCTCTTGTCACAGTGTGAACATTTGTAAGGTTTTTCTCCAGTGTGAATTCTCTGATGCAGTTTTAAAAAGCTCACAGAAATAAAAGACTTCCCACACTCAAAGCACACATGATCTCTTATACCAGTGTGAATTTTCTCATGTCTATGTAAATATGGCAGCCATGAAAAACTCTTCCCACATACAGAACATGAATGTGGTTTCTCCTTTGTATGAACTGTCAGGTGTGTCTTCAGGGCTGATGCCCAAAGAAACGTTTTCCCGCACTGATCACATGTGTACGGCTTCTCTCCGGTGTGGGTATTCCTGTGCCCTTTAAGTTGTGCCAATTGTGTGAAACTCTTCCCGCAGTGATCACATGTGAACGGTCTTTCTCCAGTGTGGATCCTCATGTGAACTTTAAGACTTTCTCTGTATGGGAAACTCTTCCCACACTGAGTGCATGTGAATGGCTTCTCTCCAGTGTGAACTCTCATGTGATTCTCTAGATGTTGTTTGCTTGAGAATCTCTTTTCACAGCAATTACAAGTGAACAGCTTCTCTCTAGTGTGTTTCTTCATGTGAACAATGAGACCTTCTCTGTATGGAAACCTCTTCCCGCACTGATCACATGTGAACGGCTTCTCTCCAGTATGAACACTCATGTGAAGCTCAAGACTTTTTTGTATGTAAAGCTCTTCCCGCACTGATTGCAGGTTGTAGATGTCTTTTCTGTTTTCTTTAAAGATGTCTTTTTAACCTTTGAGCGACTTAAAGCTTTTTCTCCAGGTTTAACATGTTCCTCTTCCACTTCTCTCAGTTCTTCACTTCCATCAGATCTGAAATGAAAAAAAAAAAAAAATTGGTAAATATTCCGGTTATTGATCATTATAGGCACATATTCCATGTGTCTGTAGTGATAACTACAATTTTATTTGAACAACGACACAATTACCTAATGTAATATTAACATTAAAGAATAGAGAATATTGCCATAATTATTGCACAAACTTTTAGATGGACATTTCATTTGACTAAACTTCTTAATATATTAAAGGCTGGTCACACTAGACTTTTTCTTCCATCGACTTCCATTTATACGCATGTGAATGTAGGACACTTGATTTTGTATCAAGTGAAGACTTGCAGTCAAGTGGAGTAGATTGCATATTTTTAAATATACAGTAGGTACTCAACCAGAATAATACTTTGCTGCCTTTTACCACTAAGAGGTAGACTGGGTAAACCCAGCCGGCGATTTGATTTCGCCCTGCAGTTCAGGCTGGAAACCTGTACATTCTTCTATCCTGCATCATTTACAAATTTGCGGGGATCAATCACAAACTGCCTTATCCACCTGGCTCGCTATTGGCTGGTTTAGTCCAATCCAATTCCTTTTAACCTCTCGACGATGCTCAATGGCTTCTTTAGTTTAGCAAACAAATCGCTCGAGTGGGTGTAAATACCACTCACTTTCATGTTTTTAACACCTGCATTTGTATCAAGTGAAGACTTGTGGCCAAGATTGATGCATCATTTAAATTAAAAGAAGACCAACTCATTGCAATCAAGTGGAGTAGATTGCGTATGTTTACATATATAGATGTATTATTATTTGTTATATGTTGAATTTATCTATAAAAAAAATACGCTGCAGCATGCTCACAGACAAGCGTGAACACAGCTTTAACTAGTTTAAAACTAGTTCAACTTAGGTGAAACTCGAAAAATTAGAATATCGTGCAAAAGTTCAATTATTTAATTCAACTTAAAGGTGAAACTAATATATTATATAGACCCTAACTTTAAAGTTACTTACATAATGTGTCTGATATGAACATGTTTTCTTAATTATAATGGAACGGATTATTATTCCTGCTTCCATAGACAACAGTGTAACAATTTGCCCCTTTATGAGCCTTCAAATGAAGCATTGCTAGGCCTATATTATGTAGACTCATTACATGCAAAGTGAGATATTTCAAGCCTTTTTTGTTATAATTTGGATGATTATGGCTTACAGCTTATGAAAGTATTTTATGGTAGGAAATGAATATTTCTTAGAATTAATAAACAATTTACGCTGAGTTATATTTTTATACTGAGCTACATTACATTATACATAGAATATTTACACAATATTCCAATTTTGAATTTGGGTTTTTTGAAGCTGTAGGCTAAGCCATTATCATCAAAATTAGGGACGTCCCGATCCGATACTCAGAATCGGTATCGGCTCCAAAACTGCAATTTTTGCCGGACCGGGTATCGGTCGGACGAGGCCGATCCAAATCCGATATTTTGCATTTACTATTCTGTGTAATTGTTAAGCCCCACAAAAGCATAAAGCACCATAAGGTTTTCATGCGCTATATTATAAGTGTTCTGAAGCCATTATAAAGTATAATGTAAGATAGAAATTAATTCTTCTTTACGCGCACAGTAACTGAAATTTAAAACTGTTAAAAGAAAAGGCTCAATAAAGTTGAGCTGAGTTATCCACTAATCTAGTTTATAATAGAATTTGTCATAGGTTATGATCATATTTTTTTTATTTTTTATTTGTTGTCTTTCTTTATAATGAAGTTGTCTGTATTAAGTAGATTGTGTTTAACACACAAAAGAGCGATTATCAGTTCAACACACTGAGTTATAGAAATTCTACTTGATTAAAAAAAAAACTGTGTTGGTATCGGATCGGTATCGGTCGATACTCAGAATTTTTGGGATCAGATCGGTTCAGAAAAAATGGTATCAGGACATTCCTAATCAAAATTATAACAAATAAAGACTTGAAATATCTCACTTTGCATGTAATGAGTCTACATAATATAGGCCTAGCAATGCTTCATTTAAAGGCTCGTAAAGGGGCCAATTGCGTCTGTTACACTGTTGTCTATGGAAGCATCTTTATTCATATCAGATACACATTGTGTAAGTAACTTTAAAGTTAGGGTTAGTAACTCTATTCTTCTCCCAGTTCACCGGCCACTTGCTTTCATGCAATTCAAAAGAAGTGAATGAATTCATGTGTTGTAAATAATAGACAGGATAAGAAGTCTTTTCTACGCTCTTCCCCTTTTTGCATCAGTTTAAATGACGAATAAAAGCATGAATTTCATTCATAAATAGGCCATATCTGTGTGTGGGAATAAGCTTTACACTTCAAGCTGTACAACTAATTAAAACTTGAACCCTACCTCAAAGTTTGCCACTCTCTAGTTTCTTTTAAGATATTGTTATTCACACTGTTTTTTGCATTTATTGTTTGTGCACCTGGAACTATTATTTGTCATGAGCTCTATATTTTAAGATATACTAAAAAAATATGATTCAACAACACAAACTCTGTTTTTACTCTGCAAATTTGTTTTCCTTTCAAGGCTATAGCCTACAAGTTATCCTGCTTTTTGCCATGGCTTGCCATACTGCACAGAATAAAGAATATTTTCAACACACGAGATGTTTAAAAATCCTGCATGTAGTTTTTGTGAAGACGAGCGCATACCTTATAAAGGTTTCAGTTCTGTTTAGGCTATTGTAGATCATAATGCTTATGTTTTAAATTTATATAGGCCAAACACATTTAAACATCTATCTATCTATAGGCTATCTGTCTGTCTGTCTGTCTATCTATCTATATATCTATGTCTGTCCGTCTGTCTATCTATCTATCTATCTATCTATCTATCAAATGTAAATGTAAATGTATCTATCTATCTATCTATCTATCTATCTATCTATCTATCTATCTATCTCTAAAAACTTGAATGCAAACATTTATGCACAAATATAGCTTTAATAATAGTTTAAAAAATGCGGTCTGCTATATTTCACAAAGTAAGCCCATTTGTGCGGTAGTTGGCGTTATATGAGAAGGACATTCTGAATATTAGCCTACTGTAAATTAGCTGGTTTAAAAATGCGGATTGATAATTGCACAGTCATCCCGGATGCCTCCCGGTAATACTCATATTGGAATTGTGTAATCACAGATTATGAACAGATGTTTTACACAAGGATATATTCCCATTGGGTTGTTGGGTTTTCATGTTTTATGGGAATTTTAGACATAATAATTTTTATACTGTAGCTACAAACTGTGTTATCCCCTAACTCTAATGTAACAGTTATGGGTAGGTAATCTACGGACATCTAATGTTACGGACATATTATCATGGTAGGCTTCAATTCAGCCTATTATTGATTTTTATTTCCACTTCCCCTTATCCAAAGAGACGGAACTATTCACACTGCATTTATCAATGAGAAATAGGCCTATATCTAGCTAAAATAATCTGTGTAGGCCTATATAGTGGCTCACATTAATGGGGTTGCTGTCAAGTTTTCAGTTTTTTTTACGAATTACGTGACCAGCAACATATTTCTGTTTCAAATACTGAGTGTAGTTAACAGTGAGTGGTGGTTTCAGATAGGGCTGGGCGATATATCGCACGATATTGTTATGCGCATCTCGTCAGTAAAGCCGGTTCCTTGATTAGTAGTAAATCGCCTTCACCTGCTTTCAGATGGAGCGGCATTTACTTCAAAGAGCCGTAGTTAACTGACAAGCTGAGCCATATCGCATCAATATCGCGGACGTATCGCCAGCGATAACTAATGCGATATGGCTCATAGGGCTGAAACGATTCCTCGAATAACTCGAGTTACTCGATTACAAAAATTCCTCGAGGCAAAAACTCTGCCACGAAGCCTCGTTAAATTCCTATGTCAAATGTAATTCACTTTACGCGGATCTATACTATAGGGCGTGATACATTTTGAATTTATTTGGCACGATGGCGGAGAGTAAAGATGTCCATAAACGGCAGAGAATGTCTAAAGTTTGGGATCATTACATACTTAAAAAGGAAGAGAACAAGGTGCAATGTGTCTACTGCGAAGTAGACCTGGCATACCACAATAGCACGACTTCAATGATTCAGAATCTGAACCGAAAACATCCACTTCATGCTCGAACAAAGCGTCACTGAAACATTACCTAATGGTCTATTCACACCGAACGCGAATAGAGTGTCAAATACGCGTCTATCGCGTCTAGTTAGACACTTAAACATTCGCTCGAGTTAAAATTTTTCAAGGTGCGCGGAAGACGTTCACGTCATTCGCGACGTCCGGCGCGAATGATGCGTCTATTCGCGTCTTTGCACTGACTTTGTATGTAATCTACTCGCGCAAATAATTAAAGGTTTCGGTGTGTGAACCCCTTCACTTACACACACACACGCATACACACACACACACATGCACCCTCGTCTCTCTCACGCGCCAGTCAGATCAATTGCGGCAATGCATCACATATGCTTAAACTTTCATGTAGCCACGCAACAATAATTTCAGCATGCATTCACTGTATACACCGCGACGTGATGGAGGAACACATATTGTATTGCAGTCTTTGCGAGACCTTGTTTGTATGTCACGTCTTCCAAATAGTTACAGACAACAACAAAAAATGAAATTCCCCAGCCTGCTTCTCCAAATCCACTCGTACTTTTGGGGAAGACATTTTAATTGGCTACCAAAGTAATTGAGCATAGAACATTGTTGCCACTTATACTAAATGGGTAAAAATTGCAATAAATAGGCCTAGTTTTGGAGCCAAAAGTTGGAGTTGGAATAAGTTTTTTTGTCTGTTTTTTGAGAAATAAAAGCCAAATGCTTGATCATTTTACAGCCACATCATTTTCGTTATGCATTATTTGTTTTAGTTGTTTAAAAACACACAAAAAAGTATCTGATTTCTCGATTAATCGATCAAGTGCTAGATTAATCGATTACAAAAAGAATCGATAGCTGCACCCCTAATGACTCAGCTTGTCAGTTAACTACGGCTCTTTGTACACAGCAAAAACTCCAGTGTTAAATTAACACACCTGGGAGTGTATATGAGGCCACGCTCAAGAGTGTTGAAGTTAATTAGATAATTAAGTGATTAATTGGGTGATGATTGAGCATTATTGAAGACACCTAAAGCAGAATCACTGAAGGAGAAAATCTCAAATTGTAAGCCACCGCTATGGTGATCAGTGTTTGCTTTAGTTGGGCTCTTGAACCTTATATTATTAACTTTAGATTTTGTTTGGCTGATTTATCTGAGTTATAACTGCCAGATGAACAAAGAAAAAAAGTAATCTGATGGTGCTGGTTATATTATGACAATCATCATTTGAACTTTATGTTTTTGATTTATGTTGTTTGTTACAGCATAACTGATTCTGCATAAATATCCAGAATTTTAGCCATAATATAAAGGATTTCTTAAAAGTTGTTTTCTAAAAAAAAAATCTTAATTTTAGGCACACACAGACTTCAAGATTCAGTCTAAGGCTGAAACGATTCCTTGAGTTTAGGGCTGCACGATTAATCGCACGATATTGTTATGCACATCTAATCAGTAAAGCCGGTTCCTTGATTAGTAGTAAATCACCTTCACCTGCTTTCAGATGGAGCGGCATTTACTACAAAGAGCCGTAGTTAACTGACAAGCTGAGCCAAATCGCGTTCATATCGAGGCCATATCGCCAACGATATTTAATGCGATATGGCTCAGCTTGTCAGTTAACTACGGCTCTTTGTACACAGCAAAAACTCCAGTATTAAATTAACACACCTGGGAGTGTATCTGAGTCCACACTCAAGAGTGTTAAAGTTAATGAGATATTTAAGTGATTAATTGAGTGATGATTGAGCATTATTGAAGACACCTAAAGCAGAATCACTGAAGGAGAAAACCGGAATTTCAGGTCACCATTATGGAGATGAGTGTTTGCTTTAGTTGGTCTCTTGACCCTCATGTTACTAACTTTAGATTATATTTTACTGTTGTATCTGAGTTATACCTGCCAGATGAACAAAGAAAAGAAATGATCTAATGGTGTCAGCTACAATATGACATTCATCATTTGAACTGAATGTTTGTGATTTATGCTTTTGATCACAGCATAACTGAGATTCTGCATAAACATCTAGAATTTGGGATATAATATAAAGGATTTCTTAAAAGTTGTAAAAAAAAAAAAAATCCTTCTTTCAGGCACACTCAGATATCAAGATTCAGTCAATGCATCTCAACAATGGTGGCGAGCAGATTATTCAATTAGGAGAAGTAAATTACATAGACAATTCAGATCATAATTTATTCATACCGCAATGCATGATGGGAGCCATTAATGAGTTGTGATTGGTGGCAACGATTATTATTGTCACCACGGTTGAGATTCACAGGCTGATTATTGATGTCTGTGTTTCTAAATAAATGCATTTGAAAATGATTTGATCAGAACAATTTATAATGAATGTTTTGGATTATAAGACAAATACAATTATCATATGCTGTAGAACCACTAAACTGTTGCTATAAAGTTAAGCCAGATCATTTGAATGAGTTTCATTTTTCAGATCAGAGCATGATTATGTCAAATCATAACCAACACTGTCAGATCACACTTGTCTTCATTCATTTGACTGTAATAATTCAAAAACAGCAGACAAACAAAATTTAAACTTAAAGTATAAGGATCAAGAGCCCAACTAAAGCAAACACTGATCGTCATAACGGTGGCTTACAATTTTAGATTTTCTCCTTCAGTGATTCTGCTTCTTATCATCAGGTGTCTTCAATAATGATCACTAAATTAATCACTTAATTATCTCATTAACTTTAACACTCGTGAGTGTTAATTTAACACTCATATCTGCATCATATCCATCTGAAAGCAGGTGAAGGTGATTTACTACTAATCAAGGAACCGGCTTTACTGATTAGATGCGCATAACAATATCGTGCGATTAATCGTGCAGCCCTACTTGAGTTACTCGATTACAAAAATTCCTCGAGGCAAGCCTCGTTCAATTCCTATGACGCGTGCACTACACGCGCGGCGGAGGGATTTGATTGTTTCACACGGACCGTTTATTCACACGGACCTGTTCAGGAAGCATATATTTTGAATTTAGTTGGCGCGATGGCGGAGAATAAATATGTAAATAAATGGCAGAAATTGTCTAAAGTGTGGGATCATTACACACTTAATTCACTTAATACACTTAACTCGCTGAAACAAGGTAACGTAGTCTAAGCCTATTGATTTTCGCTGATTTTAATCCCATACTGTATTTGTAGCGATGTCGTGATGCGGTTTGACTAGATATGAATTTTAGCTTTGATGACATTTTTAAGTAGTAAACGTAACTATCACGTTCAATTGCAAGAGAGTATAGCCTAAAAAAAGAACCCCTTCACACACACACTCACGCACACACACGCCAGTCAGACCAATTGCATCAATGCATCACATATGCTTAAACTTTTATGTAGCCATGCAACAATAATTTCAGCATGCATTCACTGTACACACCGGGACGTGATGGAGGAACAAATATTGTATTGCAGTCTTTGCGAGACCTTGTTTGTATTTCACGTCTGCCAAATAGTTACAGACAACAACAAAAAAATAAAAACCCCAGCCTGTTGGTTTTTAATAAAGATTCGGAGTACTCACTTTTCAGTTAAAACGCGCGGGGAAAAAAGTGCGTCAGCTTTTACTGCGTGTTCAACAACAAGTCACGTAACAGCTCTTCTTCAGCGTTAAACTACCAGAATACACAAATATGCTTAGAGTGGTTATATTATAACATCTTAAAGGAAAATTCACATATGAGATAGCTTTATAACTTGCATACTATATAACTTATAGTATATAACTTATAACAGCTTTAACTGAAATAGACACAAGTTTAATATAACTATTCTGTTAATAAAACACACAAAAAAATATCCTATTACTCGATTAATCAATCGATTAAGTGCTAAATTAATCTATTACAAAAAGAATCGATAGCTGCAGCCCTAATTCAGTCTATGCATCTCAACAATGGTGACGAGCAGAATATTCAATTAGGAAAAGTAAATTACATAGAAAATTCAGATCATAATTTATTCATATTGCAATGCATGATGAGAGCCATTAATGAGTTGTGATTGGTGGCAGCCAGTGCAACATGCTTTATTATTGTCACCATTGTTGAGATTCACAGGCTGATTATTGATGTCTGTGTTTCTAAATAAATTTACTTGAAAGTGTTCTGATCAGAACAATGTTTATTACATATTTTGGATTATAAGAAACATACCTATACTCTTATATGCTCGAAAATCACAAAGTTGTTGCCAATAAGTTAAACTAAACTATATCTATATGATTCATTTTCAGATCACAGCATGATTATGCCAGATCATAACCAACACTATCAGATCACACTTTTCTTTGTTCATTTGACTGTTATAATTAAATAACAGCAGACAAACAAATTTAAAGTGTATGTATAAAGGTTAAGAGCCCAACTAAAACAAACATTGATCGCCATAACGGTGGCTTACAATTTGTGATTTTCTCCTTCAGTGAGTCTGCTTGTTAATATCAGGTGTCTTCAATAATGCACAAACATCACTAAATTAATCACTTAATTATTTCATTAACTGTAACACTCTTGAGTGTTAATTTAACACTGGAGTTTGTGCTGTAGAGTAAATGCCGCTCCATCTGAAAGCAGGTGAAGGCGATTTACTATCAAGGAACCGGCTTTACTGACATTACTGAGATGCGCATAACAATATCGTGTGATATATCGCCCAGCCCTCTTGAGCATAATCTAAAATACATTTTAATGTTCTAGTAACATTCATTGCACTAATGTTATTAGATTTAAACTGACAATGATCCTAAAAAAACTAATTAGAACCTCAATGTTTAGTAGCAGTATCTATCTATTCCAGTATATTTTAACAATGTGAAGTAACACATTTGATTACATTTACGTATTTGGCAGACACTTTTTATCCAAAGCGACTTATCTATTCTTATCGGTTCATAGATATTAGTTAAAGATTAAATAAAACACCAGCATCATCATTTCCCCTCTCAAACTCAGAGGGGAGATCTCAAACTTCGACTTTTGACTTGACATCAAGTAACATTTCTCACTCCAAACATCGAGACAATCACACAAACGAACACAAACTCGCTCAGGTCTGATAAACTCCACATATTCTCCTCATGCTCGCTGCTGCTGCACTAAATGTTTATTTCAGTAGGAAGACGCCAGAAAAGACGCACAAGTATCGCTGTGTCCGATGAAAACAATACATAAATGAGTCTGTCGCTTAATCAAACTGTGTGTTTGATGGTTGTGTAAATATGAGAAATACCGTGAACTGCTCTCCTCACCTCAGAAGAATCTATGAGAAGACTCGACGACGCTGAAACTCTTCTTCTTCTTCTCTCCTTTCCTTCTTTGTTACGTTTAATGGCGGGTGGCAACCAGCATTATGGTGAATTACCGCCACCTACTATGTTGGAGTGTGGGGCAGAGCTTTCCCTCCCTTGAAGAGAAAAAACCCCAAAAAACTAATACTAATAATATTTCCTGCCCCTAAATTCTATTTATCAATCCAGTTTCTCTCAAATACCAGAATAACTTCCCTACTTCAATATCAAAAACATTTCTTAGACTTAATTCTTCCTGTTCAAACTTTCTACTTTCCTCCCTTAAAATTCCCGCACTCGAGATAATTTTTGACAGGGAAGAATTACATGCTCGACTGAATCCTCTATTTGGCAATGTTCACACACTCCTGAAGGGTGTTTATTTATTAAGTGCAAAGTTTTATTAAGCCTAGTATGTCCTACCCTTAGCCTTGTCAAGATGTTCTCTTCTTTATTGTTTCTTCTGGCTATCCTCCCATAAGAAAGTTTTCCATGATAAACTATAGTGCATACCATGGTATACCATAGTAGTACCATGGTACCTTACATATAACCATGGTACATATTATATATTACCTCAGATATTACCATGGTACATTGTATGGTACTGTATATGTTACTATGGTACGTCGTATGGTACCTCAACTTTACCATGGTACATACCCTAGTACCTCAGATATTACCATGGTACCTCACATATAACCATGGTACATTGCACGGTACCTTTGTTTTAGTAATATTTTTTGTTTACAAAACAATAATTATTTCTTGTTTGTGCTCCATCCAATGATTATGGTCCTGAGCCAATAAATACATAATATAAAACAAATCACACTGAGTATTTTGAAATACAAAAACACTGTACCCACACACATACTATAACTGATTGAAGAGGGCTCAAGCAAAATCTAACATGACCCATTGTGTTACTTAACAAGTACTTTTACTTTTGATACTTTAACTATATACTGATACTTTAACTATATATATTCCCAGCAGGCACAGGATATAGACTACAACGTCGGCAAGACGTTGGATTTTGGTTGAAAATGAAAGTCGGGTTGACGTCTAAATCCAATGTTTGTTTTACGTCAGGCTCCAACGTTGGGCAGTCGTTGAATTTTGGTTGGAATAAACCAAACAAAAAGGTGAAATGCATGGCCGTAGACTTATAACCAGCTTCACTCAAAACTAACCAGATTTACTTTTTTTAATTTCCATTTGAATGAAATCAATAGTTGTATTTTAAAGTCACCATGATGGTGGTGAGCGTTTGCTTTAGTTGTGCTCTTGACCCTTAACTCTTTAATATAAAGAGATTTTCTCAGATTTTCTCTGGCTGCTATAATTGTGTGTTTACAAAGCACAATGGTTGTAGCTAAAAAAAGCCATGAGATCAGGTGATGTTGGCTGTTTATTGCTGATGATGATATCATCATGTAATTTCCTGAATCCCTGATCTTTTTCAGTGTCTAATGCATTGATTAAATGGGACTTGTGGTTTTAATATTGCTTTATTCATAATAGAAATCATTTGATTCTACAGCATATCTAGCAGTGTTGTTTATCATAGAATATACTTGGTTTTTAAAAACTATTTAGTGCACAAAAACCTTTAATCTATGGCATTACTTAGACGCACACAGACATCAAGAAACAGCGTATGAATCTCAACAATGGTGACAATCAAACAAAATATCAAGATAATCAGATCAACTCAAAAAATCCTGCATAATTTATTAATGCCGCAGTGCATGATGGGAGATATGGGTGAGTTTTGATTGGTGGTACCCAGCATGCACTGCAGCATGAAGCATTTCATTTATTGTCACCATTGTTGTACACTGATTCTTGATGTCTAAGTAATAATGTTGAAGAAAATGTTTAATGTCAAGTCAAGTCAAGTCATCCTCATTTATATAGCGCTTTTAACAATGTAGATTGTTTCAAAGCAGCTTTACAGAGCTAAAGATATAATTTAAGGTAACAGAGATTGGTTTGGTTTTATAGTGGCTCTTGAAAAATGTTTTTTTCCAGCTAAAGTTAGTTTTGATTGATTCACTTCCGTCTAAATGATAGTTTGTTATTAAATTAGGGGCCGCTAAGACGACACTCTCTAAACAGACTTTAAACGTGAACCTGTGATAGACGCTGATGGCGTTCACGTGCGCATTAAGAATTGATTCTATAGTTATGTGCGTTTGAATATATGAGCGCAGGTTTATAATTCCTTACAAACCATGCCTAAACAAACTACTTGTCTATAAATTTGTATAATGCACTAAATCTTTTTACAATCCTTTATATTATTTGATATAACATTGCTTTCATACTGTAAAATAAAATGGGTTCTGTTTTAAAACAACATTAAAAACACAAGTACAAAGTTATCAAAACTTTCAGGCAATTATATGATGATGACTTCATCATCAATAAACAACCATCATCACCTAATCTAATTTTCTCTAGGCTTTTTTGCCACAATTAATGTGCTTCATAAAAACACAATTATAGCAGCCAGAGAATATTTACACTAAAGAGTCAAGGGCCAAGAGTCCAACTAAAGCAAACACTTAATACAACTATTTATTTCATTAAACCAGAAATGAAATAAAGTGAGTCTGGTTAGTAATAAGTGAAGCTGGTAATGCTGTTTGAGATGTTCACTCTTCCTCTGCTGAGATCTTCACAGATTTAATGCGCTGCCATACATGTCACATTTTTTTTTGCAGTGTTTATTCCAACCAAAATTCAACATCTGTGTGACGTTGAAGCTTGACGTCAAACAAACGTCAACCTGACGTCAACCTGATTTTCATTTTCAACCAAAATATGACGTCTGACTGACGTTGGATTAGTTGGAGTCCAACGTCTGCCTGACGTCACATTGACGTACTGTGCCTGATGGGAAAGCTTGTGAAGTCTTGCTTGTGCACGTCACCGCTTCCTGATCTAAACTCTCTGCCATACACCCCAAGAAAACAACAAATGGTATGATGTAATACAGCAAAAAGTTATAATCCTAACCTTTATCTCCATACCGAAATCCCAGATGACCAGATAGTGACTTATCCTTTACAAATTTTCTAAATACTCGTGTCTGGGACGCCGTGAGCACAAAGACTGTAGTGTGCCTCGCAAGTGCTGTGATGGCTAATTTTAACATAAGTTGTGTAAGCCGTTTTTTTTCTAACATAAAGGAAATGAAACTAGTTGACTGGTTTTCTTGTGAAAGATATTTAAGGCTCAGCTGGAACAATCTGCAGCTTTTCTTTGTTTCCACAGCTGCAGAAAACTGAGTATATGTAAGGAGTAGTTTTATCTGATCAACAGTTAGTCCTCACACATCCACTGAGGGAGATGTGTGACCGTAACTGTCTGAGAGTGACTTCCTTTCTGACTGCAAAACACTCTCTGTGTGTCAGAACGACCTTCTTGCAAGAATAAAAACATATAAAGACACTGTTTCTCCATTGAAGTTATAATTTTAATACAAAATTAAATGTGTAATATCAATAAATAGCGCCAATAAACATCTGTTGAGATATTGTTCTGAAGTGAAACTAGTAAAGGCGTTTTACCCGTAAACAGACTTCCTTACGGCAACACTTAATGGATTAGTTTACAGATCAACAGGAAGTGACAGATCCAACATGGACAAGAGGCTTGACCATCATCCGTAAATGGTGATAATGATATCAAAAATATTAAATGTGAATTATTAAAAAGTAGATTGATGCTAGATGAGTTATAACTGTTTAGTAAAGTTCTGTTCATTGACATTTAGCAATCTAGCAAACACACACAAATTGATCCAATACCACATTTATTCAGATGTCAAAGGCTCACTGTCCAAACATCTTTAAATAAATAAACAGAGGAAAAGCTGATACAATTAAATAATTAATTTAATGTACAATTACCAAGGCACATCAGTAATATTTTTGTCTATGAAATTAGACAATGATATTACAAATGACATATTCTGCCCAGTGTTCTCAAAAATACAACAACAAAAAAATGTGCATTAAATAAAATAAATAAATAAATAAATAAGAAATAAGTTTGCATATTGGCAAATACTGTTATTCCTTCATCTTTCCTGCATCAACATTGTACTGTCATTTTACCGTTGTAGGTTCCTCAAAAATGTGACTTCTTAAATTTCTGTTCTCATAAAATGTTATATTTGTATTACAGGATTTCAATTCAGTTGTCATATTTGATGTCCTGCAATGGCCTAAATGTTTAATTTTAATACAACTTTTAATCCAAATTATTGCCCTGTCCTTTGTGTTAAGCACTTGGGAAAACACGTCAAGTTCATTCAACAGCTGCACATCCCTCAAAGCACCTGAAATAAGTTAAAACCCTGTGCTTATGACATTTTTCCTGACATGGCTAACGCATTTTCTCAATGAACTGATTGGCCAATGCGAAATGCAAAGAATCTCCTTTCACCAATGAGAAACCTTCAACACACCCACTCGAGCGGCAGTGACCCGTCCCGAACTTGTGTTCATTTCTGAAGTGAGGAGAGCAGTTCACGGCATTTCTCATACTTACACAATTACACAACCATCACACACACTTTATACAGTTTGATTAATAACACAACATTTAGTGCAGCAGCAGCGAGCATGAGGAGAATATGTTGAGTTGAACTGAGCGAGTGTGTGTTCGTTTGTGTGATTGTCTCGTGTTTAGAGTGAGAACTGTTACTGAATGTCGAGTCAAAAGTTAAAGTTTGAGATCTGTGAGGGGAATCGATCTCAAGTACCTGCTGCCACTTTATTTATACCCTTTTAATCATTGACACTTCACATTTGTTAGTTACTTTACATTATTAAAATATATTGAAAAGGAATTAACATTCAGCCTATAATAAGCCACGTGAGAGATTTTAAATCTATACATAAATATTAATGTGATCAAAATATTTTAATGATCTAACTACTTTATTGTTATGAATGTAGTTATTAGAAAGTAGAACTATATTTAGATATGGATATGTTATTCTATTGTTTCTGAGTGTCATTAATGTTTTTGTATTATGTTTTATGTCATGTTGTGAGAAATAACTCAAATAGCCTAATGTGTGTTTCTGGCAGCCCTCACCCTCAGAATAAAGTGAGATGATCTGCTGAGGAGATGGGTTGGTGGAGGGATGCTGTTAAACTCTCAATGAACGGAGGTAAGTTTGCTGTGTATACACCAATTGACTTGTTGATTGAGTTGATTAGCAGAGTGTGCTCCACTCATGTCTAATTAGGTTTGATTATCTGAGTGTGCTCCACGTGTGATTAATTAGGTTTAATTATCTGAACGTGCTCCTCCCGAACTTTGTTAATAAAACATCATTTGTTGTAGTGATGGGAAGTTCGGTTCATTTCCGCAAACCGGTTCTTTCGGACAAAAAACGGTTCAGCAGTTATTTTACGTTATGACGTCAATTCTATCATCCCGCTGGATAAAAGTAGCTACCCTTTAGTCTTCATCAATTTGATTTTATTTGTTATTAAATAAACTTACATTTCGCCGAATTCAGCCCCTCATGTAAGTCGTCGGTTCACCCGTGCCCGTGTATCAGCACAGCATCAGTTCAAGTAAATGTTCGGTTCAGAGATGATGTTATCACTCATGCTCAGTATCTCCAGGTCATCGGTTCTCCGTATCAAACGTGTCCGAAAGAAACAGTTCTCGGTTCTGTACTGGTGATTTGAGAACCGCTGCAACAACCATATCTAGCATAGGTAGCATAGGCCTGTGTGTGCTGAAACTGCTGAAACCTGAATACAGTCGACAAAACTAAAAAAGCGATGCATGTGTCCAGTATAATACGTTATGTTTTGGTCAACACATTATAAACATTTACTTTGCACCCTTAAAACCTTGGCAAGAGTTTACATCAAAGATTTTGTTTTATGGTGCGTAATTTTAAACACCTTTTACCTTATTTGAATTATTCTCAGGTTAGGTAAAGTAAGTCAAATCTGTATTAAATAATAAGCATTTGAATTTCCATACTTACAATATTTAGATCACTGAAGACTTCTGCGTGGTCAGTTCAGCTCAAGCTTTTGTAAAACAGAGACTTAATGCAGGCAAGCTTCTTAATTTCAATTATATATATTTTTATTAATTATAGGTTAAAGGTTGTATCAGTGATTTCAGGCCCAAAAATAAATGTCTAATCTTTCCTAACGATCCGCTAGCTGCCCGCCCCATAAGCATGCCGTCCAAAAACCGCGTCTCTGTAGGCAGCCTAGGCTCTGAGATCTGCACACAAAAACAAATGGGTACAACCACCACTCAAAACCAAAATAAAGTGTTCCAACCAATCACTGACAGGGGCGGGTGTTGTGAGGTTTTGCGCTCGTGCACGGCTGGACGCGAAATCGGAGCAACACCCGCCCCTGTCAGTGATTGGTTGGAACACTGTTTATTTTGGCTTTGAGTGGTGGTTGTACCCATTTGTTTTTGTGTGCAGATCTCAGAGCCTAGGCTGCCTACAGAGACGCGGTTTTTGGACGGCATGCTTATGGGGCGGGCAGCTAGCGGATCGTTAGGAAAGATTAGACATTTATTTTTGGGCCAGAAATCACTGATACAACCTTTAACTAGTTTACATACAATGTACTAATATATAAAACAAAAATAAAAGTAAATCAAAAACAAATCGTTTACAAGTTTTAACTGCAAGAGGCGCAATGGCAAGGCATCTAACAGCGGAGAGGTCCGGTGAATCAGCATCTCCTTCATATTGTCCTTTCAGTCCTTTTAAAGTCCATCAAACTGTTTGACATCTTCAGAAATCCACTCCTGGAAACTCCCTAGGAATTGTTTACATAAAGCCTTTCTTCTCTTCGTCCTCCTTCTTCAGACCCTTTCCCCTTTTGCCTCGTCCAGAACACATACGACGGTAATGCTTGCATTTTTCTTCTTTCTTTAGCAAAACACTTTCTAATACATGCTTTGTTCCTCACTATGCTTTTTAATAAATGCTTAAAACATTACGTGTGGTATGTTTTTCTTTATAAACCACTTTCTCAATAAACAATTTTACAAAAACTAGAGATGCACCGATTACAATTTTCTAGGCCGATTCCGATTTCTGATTTTTCATGAGTTTGGCCTGCCGATACCGATTTTAGCCGATTCCGATTTCATTTTTTCTAACCACTTTACAGCAAACACAAATATTTATTTTCTATCTTTTCTTTAATAGAATATAGAACATTTTTTGAACAAATAAAATAAAATAAAACTATATAAATTATTACTCCTGGTGTGGGAAATTCACATAGTGCAGTGTTATGGTATAGAAGAACCATTTTCATTTATATACATTCAATTAAAAAATAAGTGATATATTTACTTATTTAGGAAACTAAACTTCTGTATGAGAACAGGTAATGGCAATCAAATAATATCTAAATAGCAAATAAAATAAAAATAGCCTTGCAGTATAAAGATGTTTCTCAAAACACACACACACACACACACACGCCTATTGCAATCACTTGTACATCAATGGCAAGTCTTATTTCGCAAACAGTTCTTCTCTCGTCTGCCACATGTCCAGCCAGGCTAAACAATCGCTTAAATTGAGCGTGAGCAGCGCAGCAAAAATAGACTCGGCGCTGAAAGCCCGCTTCACTGCTGCTCACACGACGCTGCTGCTCGACGCTCATGCCCTGCTCCTGCTCTCGGTGTGAATGCACTCATTGATTAACATGCACGGCGAAAAAAATAAAAAAAAACCGCTGCTCACGCTTGCGGTGTGAAATGGACGTAATTCACAAGGTTTCCTACATGTGCGGTCCGAATGCACGTGTGATGCTGATGTTGTTGCGCGATGTTACGTAATTTGCAGTTTAATACGTTGCTTATACAAATACATTTTATTTCAACATATTTCGGTCGATTTTTACTCATCTCAGTATAGCAATATAGTTTGCTAAAAGCGGTTCATTCATTCACACACAGAAACGCGATTCAAATTTAAACTGTCTTTTTGCGAGTTGTGGTAAACAGCGCATCTCTGCCGTTCATTCATCACACACAGAAACGCGATTCAAATTTAAACAGTCGTTTTGCATTTACAGACACTATTCCATATCGCGATTAGAACAAAGCACAAGAATAAAAAACTTAGGCTACTCACAATTCTCGGCTAGATCCGTCGCTCTTCGAAATGAAAATAAACCAGCACATGTTCTGAGGGAAATGTCCCAGGATTATTCCTCACACAGCCTCGCAAGAGAAATAGTACATTAATCTGATGATTCAGTTTGTTGTGTTATTGCACTCTTAGAACAGATGTGTTAAAAACAACACATAATGTGTTAAATTTTAACACATGTGCTGAATCAGCTCAGGGACAACACATATTGTGTCAAATTTGACACAACTTATGTGTCCCTTTCTTTAACATATCTATTGTGTCAACTAGGTCAACACAAAGATGTGTTATTTTTACACAAAGATGTGTTTACTTGTGTTTTGATGGATTAATGTGGAATTAAAAATGTACACTCTAAAAAGAGATGTGTTGTGTCAGTTTTAACACATATAGTGAGTGTGCTCAGGGACAACATGTTGTGTCAAATTTAACACCATAAATGTGCAAGTCATTTTAACACACACATTGTGTCATTTTAAAAATAAAGCGAAAGGGCCAGATGCAAAAATATTAACCGTTTAATCAATAGTCGAGTACAGAATGCATGTGCACACAAAGTACAAGACAATGTCTCAAGCTCAATGACTGGACAGACTCACTGTACTGGACATTATTCAGTTATTCACACTTCAACCCATAACTGATAATGCTGCTTTTGACAAAAATTCATGAGAGATAACAGTTAACAGAGTTTCCACTTTGAATTATTTAAAATGTAGCAACTGACAAAATATTTTATATAAATAACTTGTATCTACACTGGCCTGTATGTTTGAGAACATAGCAAACACTACATACCATTCACAGTGATGGTGAGTGTCGGCACGCTCTTATAAAATGATGAGTTGAAAACAACACAACCTGTAAAAAGAGATGTGTTAACTATTACACATGTTGTGTAGATTTTAACACATGTGCTGAATCAGCTCAGGGACAACACATGTTGTGTAGATTTTAACACATGTGCTGAATCAGCTCAGGGTCAACACATGTTGTGTAGATTTTAACACATGTAGTGTGTGTGCTCAGGGACAACACATGTTGTGTCAAATTTAACACACAACCTGTGTTATATCTTAACACACCTCTGTGTTTAGGGCTACACATTTTGTATTACCTTTAACACAACTAATGTGTTATTCCTCTTACACAGAAGTGTGTTGAAACCTTTTACACACTAATGTGTTATAGTTACACAACTTGTGTCAGATATGTGTCACATGTGACTGTAGTCAGTGTGTATTTGCCAGAGTTACTTCCTGTGTTTTTACAACTGAGTGTTTGGATGAACACTGAAACGTATTGTTAACTTGTGTTTATGTAGTCCAGTGACGTTTAATAAAGAGTTTGTTTGAACATTTGGATGGTTTAGACATCATGAATCTACATAGACAAGCTCTTATTGAGAATAAGTTAAAATTGAGTTTTAGATGTTGATGTTACATTGAATGTTTTATTTGAAGTCACCAGAATCGTGATTAATGGCTCCTTTATTTGAGCTCTTGACCCTTTACTCTTCTTTTAGTTTTTCTCTGGCTGCTTTAACTGTATTATAATATAATACAATTTGTTATGGTGAGAGAAAATATGATCAGATGATACTTGATGATGTCATAATCAGCAAGGGCTGTTCTGATCAAGTATATGGTTGGTGTGCATTAAATTTATTTATGTGCTGTTAGTTATAACAATCTTGTGACACTACACCATGCTATCCAGCAGTGCAGAATAAGAATAAAAATGTTTTCTGATAATTTTAATCTGCAACAGAAAGTAGTCAAACACAGACCTCAAGAATCAGCATATGAATCTCAACAATGGTGACAAAAGAAAAGCTTCATGCCGCAATGCATGCTGGGAGTCATGGATGAGATTTGTACTATGGTGGCACCCAGAATGCATTGCAGCATGAAGCTTTTCATTTGTCACCATTGTTGAGATTCATACGCTGATTCTTGAAGTCTGTTTGATACCTTAGACTGTAAAGGCTCTTTATGAACTGTGTTTTTAAAAATTAATTTAAAGTTAATTGCAATATTCTTATCTTTTTAAAAATCATCTTTTATATATTATATTCATCTTTCAAATATTAAACTCTTGCTAAGCTTAATAATCTTACGTGTCCATGATGATATTATCATCATCTGGGCATATTGTTCCCATGACTATTTCTGCTATTTCATATGTGTTAAAATAAACAAAAATTTATAGCAATCAGAGAAAACTAATATTAAAGAGTCAAGGGTCAAGAGCCCAAATAAAACTGACACTAATCACGATTCTGGTGACTTTAAATGAAACATTCAATGAATCGTCAACACCAAAACCTGTTAATTCTCAATAAGAGCTTCTGTAGAGTCTGACAGAAATAACGTTAATCTGGTTATTAATAACAAGTGAAAGCAGCATTTGAAAAAGACATTGAAAAAGAGTCATGATGTGATTGGCTGCAAAAAAAAAAACACCCATTAATCTTTAAGTTTTCATGAATGAAGATTTAATTTATTTATTTGAATGTATTGCTTTATTTATTTTAGAGCATTTTATGGGATACCATATAAAATATACCTATAATTTTTTCATAAACACGAACTTCCTTCCACCCACTGCTATTCTATCCAGAGTTACATTTTAACACACATTGTGTGTTAAAAATATACACAACATGTGTCAAAATACCATCAACACATCTTATGTGTTGTTTTTAACACATCTTTTTTTAGTGTACACAACATGTGTCAAAATACCATCAACACATCCTGTGTGTTGTTTTTTAACACATCTTTTTTTAGAGTTTGCGTTTATGAGGGGCGTTGACACATTTGCATGTGTCGCTTCAGATCATTTGCATCTTAATAGCGCGCGCTGTCCGTGGGCGTGTCACATTAGCAGAATAATGAGCTGAGCGAACGATAATGAGATAGGCTGACACCCCTCTCTTTTTTTATAGATTACATAAACAGAGAATATTTATTTTAGTTTTGAATTAGATATTTTAAAAGTTCAAACTTAAATGATAATAAAGATATATTGCTCATGCTTGGCTAAATAGTATTCGCTGAGTTTTGTTTAAGTTTAGAGACGTGCTCCAGAAAAAAGGTTAACGGAGATGGAGAGACAGAAAGCACAGCCTGTTTATTTTCTTTATTTTACAAAAGCACAATGTTTTTTTTCGATTGTAAATGGACACAAAAAAATAGACATTGAAGAGATTATTTATTTATATTTCCTAAGTCTCTATGACCAAAAATGACAGAGTATTTTAAGTCTATTTTCCTGCTATGTGAAAAAAAAATCGAGCAAAACGCGCCGGCGCGTTTGTCGCCCCCAGAGGGTTAATCATGCAGCGCCCGAGTGCATTTGACCGGCTGAAAATCGGAATATGTCAGACTGATCGGCCGGTCGCCGGTCATGGCCGATCACGTGAAAATCGGCCGATTCCGGTCACCAGCCGATCAATCGGTGCATCTCAAACAAAAACAATTGCAGTGTTTTTCTTTATAAACCATTTTCTTAATAAATCCCTTTACAACAACAATTTACAGTGTTTTTCTTTATAATCCACTTTCTTTATATAGGGTTACAATTGTGCTTTACTACAAAACAGGAGTTTTTTATACACTAAAAGGCATAATTATAATAGAATAATTGCATATTCCCAGAGTTGTACAAAGTACAAATACTTTGTTACCTTACTCAAGTAGAAATTTTGGGTATCTATACTTTACTTGAGTAATTATTTTTCAGCCGACTTTTTACTTCTACTCCTTACATTTTAGAAATAGCCTCGTCATTACTTCTACCTGAGTAATGAATGTGAATACTTTTGACACCTCTGGTAATTACCCAATTACTCAAATAACGACTTTATTCAACAAGTTCTTCTCTTCCGTATTAGTCGACTCATGCGTGTGTGTATGTGTGTGTGTGTGTGTGGTGATGAGCAGGAGCTGGCGTTCTGACCTATGACCCGGAAACGCAGGGATGTGTTTAAAGCAGAGGCACGCTCAGATCACCAGTGCCAGCGATGCTACTGAACAGGAGACTGTGCTGCATCGATTGTGATATTGTCATGACACATCTTGAAAGTTTGGATAATTCAGACGATGAGACGACACATGTATCTCGCTTTATAACAGAGGATCCCGGCTTTCCACACGGATGTGTCGTGGTGCTCTCGTGAATGCGCGTCGGAGACAGATACGGAAGAGAAGAAATAGATGGATAAAGTTGTTATTTAGTTTTTTTGGTGCACAAAAAATATTCTAGTCGCTTCATAAAATGAAGGTTGAACCACTGTAGTCACATGGTCTATTTTAAAGATGCGTTTTCTACCTTTTCCGGGACTTCAATGTGTTAATTGAGTGGCTGTGAATTAGCCCCCCTGAGCCATCGGATTTCATCAAAAATATATATAAATCAAAAATATGTCACGAAATATGTCTTTACGAGATGACTTGCACCATAAGATCTCTTGTGTTCCACTAATCTGCTGCACAGCATTAACCAGACAGACTCCAGACAATGCCTTTGAATAGTTTTTATAGAATAGGAGCATGGCAAAGATGATTCATTACATCATTTTTCTTCATTATGATTGGTTCTTCTTATGTATAATCCAGCAAACTCTAATGTTACCAGGTAAAAGCAAATCTGGATTCCTTGATTACTTCTGCTTGCTACTCATCAAAGTCATGAGATTATTTATTTAAACATCTGTCTAGTTTAATTTCCCCTTTGTCGTATTCACACATAATTCGAAACACTTTGGGCCGTGTTGGCAACATTTAGTTTTCAAAAGCATTAATGTTAATTCTGCAAGAAAAAATAAATGTTAGTTGTGATTAGTTAAAAAATTCCAAATCAAGATAAATGTATGTATGTACCTCATTCATGGAAAGATACTTATTTGATCAAATTGATTCTAGTATTTTCTAGCAGTTGTCTATTACATCAGAGCTCACTTTTATGTCCTCTCACTTAATATTTCTCTCTTTTAATTTTGATTTAGTGAAAATGAATTCCTCGATATCTGAATTGTTGCTATTATATTTGATTGATGAATTGGATTTTGAATTATTGTTCTATTACCAGGTCAATAAATTGTAAACATTTGAATTTATTCTGACTGACTTTAAATTTGTTAGTCAACAATGTTGACTAACAACAACATTGTTAGTGTTGTTACTAACAACACTGTCGTATGTTCCAGCAAGTTTGTGTCAGATTAGTGACGACTAATATTTGGCACTAATTCAAGTTTGTTTTGCAGAGACGAAATATTTCTGTTCAGGGCAGCAAAAATGGTGCTTGCCCAATCTAAACCTGGGTGCGTCTGTTTTACCTCTGTTTTAATTTAACGTTACTTTAGATAAGTTTACGTGGGAAACCACGATATGGCCAATCCAAAGCTATTATAAGAGAAGTAAAGTTGGTTAACTTACATATAGTAGTGGTCATACCTCTACCTGAAGTAAACATTACTTTGAGTTCAAGTTTATGCAAATTCTAGGGGGCTATATAAAAGTATCTTTGATTGTGTAAGGGTGAATCCGACCGTCTGAGATATTAACCAATTACCTCTGTTTGGTGACCGAAACTGTTTGGTGACCGTGGAAGACGTGAGGACCTCTGAGAGACACAACTTTCTAATCTGAACGGGTAAAAAATAATGAAAGAGTTAAAAAAAGAGTAATCAAATATTCGTTCACTTTTAATAATGCCCAAATATCATTAAAACCTTTTTCATTTATGGAGTCAGATGAAATAACGAGTTGATACATATGAAAAAATTTATTATATTTAATCTTGAATGTTGAAAAGGAATAAGGAACTAATTTACTCCTAATTTAAAAGGAAAGACAGTAACGCGCAGAGACCTTCACCCGCGGATCGGAAGACCTTGTTTGGGACGATCGAGCCGGGCTTTACACTGTTATTTGGTTCTTTGACCTATGACTTTTCAATGTCATTCTGTCTTTGGCTGATTGTGTGTTTTTGAAGCACATTTGTCAAGAAAAGCTGAGAGAAAATTAGTGATCGACCGATATTGATTTTTTATAACCGATACCGATACAGATTATTTGCATGTGTATGTGCCCGATAACCGATATGCAGAACCGATATTTATTTACTGTTATACTTCTGTTTTTGGCACAATTATTACAACACAAATGCACTGAACAAACCATTTTATTTATAACAATCACTCCCTCCTTGCATAAAAAAAAAATAACTTTATATTTATACACAAATAAATAGAGGGGTCTGAGTCCAAAAAATAAAGTGCTCTGTTACTAAGTGTCTTTGTTTAAAAATAAAAGCTTTGATGAGGTAAAAAATAAAGCACAAAAACTATTCTAACATATTTGGATATGTTTATTTGTTTTCATAAATGGTAAACTAATCAAATTACAATAAAAACATTTATATTATTACATTATATAATTTATATCTAAATTATACATATCATTTATAAGCATCAGCAGCAACAATGTTAACAATAGGCAAAATAAATGTTAAAAGTCTAATGTTTTCATATGGAAAAAATAATTGACAGGGGAGTCATATCACCTTTGCAGAAATGTAATTCATTTTAAACAGTTTTAGAAGGTTTATGTGCCGTTTAATAGGTTTAAACTAAGAGTGAGGAATAATTCACTGGGTAATATTAATTCACTGCATAATATTAGCTGGAATAGCCTATAACATCAGGAAAGTAACAAACAAAACAGCATATACATCATTGCATTTTCCAACTAGTATGTTATTAATTATTATTAATATTTTTGTCGGTCTAGATCATGAAATGCTTTATGACAAAGTGCTGTTTATCTATGCATTTACACATAACTATAACATTAGGCTATACGTTACTCAACCGCGATCGCGAGTGCAGATAATAAATAATTAATTTCCACCAAGCGGTATATTTAGATGTGTATTAGCGAAATAATTGCTATGTAGTAAATGATAATATAATCTAGGGTGTTTAAACAAGATAATCTTGTCAAAAGTTTCATTCAGTGGCCGTGCTTGAGCATTCCTGATCATCAACCCAGTGAGTGCTCAGCAATATGAACAAACTTTTTTTTCGACGCGGGCTGCAATGGCGGAATTCTCAAAACGGCCACAAGATGGCTCCGTTTATCGGAAAATCCGATATTACAAAACCGATTCCCGATAATGGGAAAATGCTTAAATATCGGGAAAAATATCAGTAAACCGATACATCGGTCGATCACTAGAGAAAATACATTCAGGTGATGTTGGTCATGTGTTGATAGGGACATAATCAATCTTAATTTTCACTGAAGGATGTACAGCAAACAAGCTAAAAAACCCAGAAATACGTTTTTATAAGATGTCGACCCAAAAAAATGAGCGTTCAAGGAGACAAAGGTGGTGTGGCATCGTGAGAGGGTATGTCATAGAGGCAAGGTATGTGCCATCTAGGTGTTTGCAGCAATGGGGACTACAAACCAAGATGGTCGCCTGGTCCCGGACTACAGTTACCAGGGACACAGCTGTTGCGAGTGAAGCAGAAAAGCTGTTAATGAGCTGAGAACAGAGAGACTGAGCTGCTTTTTATTAGAGAGCATTAAGAGAAGCTGGAAAAGTGTTTTGGTTCAAAAGTGTTGGAGTTTTGAGTGGATTATTAAAAAGAAACCAGTGACTTGATCTCCGCCTGGACTCGATTTGTGAATCAACCCAGACTTTGGTGATACCCTTCCTCTCACGATGCCACAGTGGATACGGGCAATAAGACGTGAAGCATCAGCTGGAAGAATGGGTTAATTGTGGGATCTGACACTCAGTATGCACTAAACATACACTACGTGAGCAGTAAACATTGTCACTTAGTCAAATATCAGTTTCTGTAGGCTAAGCTATACCGGTCGCCGATTACGTTCCTCTCCAGTGGACATAAATTTGTTCTCAGAGTAATATTCAATTGCCTGTATCCACTTTTGTGTCCTTAAACACTTGTTTTTTGGGGTCAACAGCTAAAATATATATATATATATATATATATATATATATATATATATATATATATATATATATATATGCTCTATGAATATTCATATATACAGTATATTCATGTTTAATTCACTGACCATTTATAAAGATTTATTGGGGAACATTAAAAACATTAAAAATACATAAAGGATCTGCAATATATGAAAGTTAATTTTCTTTTGCAACATTAATACATTTTTATCTAGTTCTGGGACTAAATAATAAGTACATTTTAAAAAAATTTGTCTTATTCATCATCCAATAAAAGGTACCAGACAAATACTTGTGTTTATCCATTAAATAAGTTGTTTTTGTTTTACCAGGTTCAGTTCAAACTGGTTCAGAGATGATCAGTTCTGTGTGGGTTAAGATGTCAGTTCCTCTTCTTTCTCTCTCTTATTTAACCACACGTGTTTCTCTAATAACATGTGTGGTTAAACTAACTGAGTTCTCACACTTATGTTTCCAAACCTCAACAGTGAGTTCATCGCTCTGAAAATACTACTGGAAATATGTACCGGTAGTCACACTAGCTCCATATTGCTAAATTAAAACTAGACCAAAGGTTATTAAAACAGTTCTGAAAGCGCTAGAACTCAAAGCCAGAACACAAAGAGGACAAAAGACAACAATTCATTACAATTTGTTTGTTAACATGTAAAAGACATTGAAAGTATTAATAATGAATGAAATCATTAGGATTCAGGTATATTAGATTGATATTTCTCTGCTCAAGTGGGTTTTGTATAATTATTTGACTGATTTGTTCTTGTTCACAGAGGCATAAAGTTGACTGCAGTTCTCCTGAGATCCAGCTTTTGCTCCTCTGATGGAAGCATACGTCACTTTATCATCACAGCGAACCTGAATGAACATCACAGTTGTTTTAACCCACAATTATTACAGCATGTTGTTTGAGCTCAATTCATGAAGAACTGCATATAATCACACAAATCCAGATTAACTGCATATAAGAAGAAGTTACACACTATCACACTGAAAATACACACTGGTTTTTTGACTGCTCTCGCACGCGCACGCAGTTTGTGTTTGGAGCTCCGTCGAATTGATTCATAATCCTTGACTTCCTTCTTTACACTAATTTATAAACCAAGCATTTTCTATTTTTACAGCATGTGAACATATCTTCAATACTATTCCTTAAAAAAACATTCGGATTGCTTTGATATCGCTACTTATATCCAATTTTTCGATTTTCCGCTACTAGCCTTTAGCCCGCTAGCATTGCACGCGTGGCCTCTCGCCTATCGATCGTCTTATTTAAACCAGTTTCACTGAAAGGATATGGTTCTATCCAGGATTTCAGTCCTAAATTAGTAGTGATATTGGTAGTATCACTACTAAATTATTGTTGATCTGTTATAATGGCGAATATATCAGATGCGTGTCTAACGTTACCTCTGAGTTTAGGTGAGGACACATTCGAGCTGCATTCGGTGCTGTTGGAGCTGGAGTCCGTGGAGAAGCAGATCCGTGATCTACTAGAGAGGCAAGCCGAGCTGCGAGATCCCCGATCAGCGCTTGAAACATCACGCGCCGATGCTCATAAGTCAGTGGTTAGTAACTTTTTGACTCCGACCTAGTCTACTCCGTGCGTTTCTGGGCACAGGACCCAAGCACCAAGGATTCGATCATCCCTGACTTCATTCACTCCGGCACCAACACGACACCATGGACCCTGGGTGATCCCACAGCGGAAGACACGAGCCAGGACCAGAGCAAGAACCTCTCCGCCCCTCCCGATCTTCCAGATCTCCACCCGGAACCGCTTCTCCCCCCTTCGCGAGTCGGAACGCGACGGCACTGTGATCATCGGCAGTTCCATCGTCCGTCATGTCCGCGCTACCTCAGGTAAAGGTAAGGTGCGCACTTACTGCTTTCCTGGAGCTCGTGTTCTAGATGTCGCTGCACATGTTCCCGAGATCCTGAACGGTGACGAGCGCGTCGGAGCTGTGTTGCTGCACGCGGGGGTGAACGTCATCAGGCTGCGGCAGACGGAGGTTCTGAAGAAGGACTACAGGAGCCCGATCGAAACGGTACGCAGAACATCGCCTGAAGCAACGGTCACCGTGTCTGGACCGCTTCCCACGTGCCGACAAGGACATGAAAGGTTCAGGAGATTATTTGCACTAAATGAATGGTTAATGTCATGGTGTAATGCACAGAAACTGCTCTTTGTAAATATTTGGAATCTGTTCTGGGAGCGACCTTGGCTCTACCGTGCTGATGGCCTGTACCCCAGCAGAATCGGAGCGCTGTTCTGTCGGACAACATCTCCAAGACGTTACACACCATCTGACTAGTAAGTCAAAGTCCAAATCACAGTCTTTGCTGTCCCAACTTAGTTATAATGTTCTACACTACTTATATCAATTGTGTCTATTCCTCGTTTAGTGAGGCCAAACAATAAATCTACTGTAGGATCTAAGAAAAATCTTATTGTAATTAAACCAGAAAATCTCAATATCAGTGAACAAAAACAATTTCTAAAGCTAGGTCTTCTAAACATTAGATCGCTCACACCTAAGGCGGTTATTGTAAATGAAATGGTGACAGATAATATGTTCGATGTACTTTGCCTTACTGAAACCTGGCTTTAGGGCTGCTCGATTATGGAAAAAAATCATAATCACGATTATTTTCGTCAGTATTGAAATCACTATTATGTAACACGATTATTTCACATGACTTTGGGAACATGTTGCATTTATTAAAAGACACCTTTCAACAATTCTTAAAAAAATCTAAATTTGAACATTTGTTGTAATTTTTGAAATATTAAACAGACCTGCAAACTCACAAGTGGTGAAAAAGGTGACATGTTTACAAAGTAATTTGTTGTAGAGGGTCACCAGGGCGTTATTTGCCTTTATAAAGGACAATTTATTAAACCTTACTAAAAATATGTTTTATGTCAAATTCTTACATTTGATCAAATTCAGTTTTAATAAAAAGGGCTGTTATCCATTAAATTAATTTACACTGCAAAATTACAGCTGTAAAAAAATTATGAGATTAATGTTTAAACAAATAATAAAATAAAAAATAAATTCAATGATGCCTTTGCCTTTAAACAATAAATCAATAGGTGGCGACAAGTGATTGTCTTAATAAATGAATCATTGAGTCATTCATTAAAACGATTCGTTCAAATGAATCATACAGTATAAAAAAACACAGCGCTTAGTGATGCTTTTCTTTTGTAACTATTTTCGTCTGTGAAATAGAACAAAACCAGTCAATATTGCGTCTAAAATGCAAAATACTTGTTTATAAAACTATAAATTCAGTGTAACATTTGCAATCGTGATATTATAGAACAGCCCTTAGTCGTGTTATGTTACTTAACTATCATATAGCCTATTATAAATAAATAAAAAAACTCAACATTTCTACCTCAGTATGTTTCTTCTGTGAGTTTTTGAGTGAGCTGTCAGGCTCATTTGTTTTGATTTGTCCACTAATGTCTCTCTCACAAAGGCAGCGCAGCTTCCAGAAACTATCCATTACCAATCTTTGTTTACACGGACTGTACAAGATCAAAATCATCTCGCGCTTCGATCAGTCGGGCAAGTAAAACTCTCTTTTACTTGAAACTTAAAAATCCCCTTTTCCAGGACAAGCAGACACATTTTAATGTCGCTCTCTGTGTTCATTCTCGATGTGTTTCGTGCTGTAAAGCGGAACAGATGATCAGGTCACGTGCGCTCGCTGCTGTTCGCTTTAACTGAGGCGCTACAGTGATCGAGCAGAAAGAGATCGCGACAGCTCGAGAGACGTCTATGGTCTCACTCCAGTCTATATTAAATTAGCCAATTGTTATTGTGAAGTTTATTGTGCTTGCAGTTTATGACTGTATAGGCTGAGAGTGTTTATGGCTTCCGGAGGGGTGGATGTGCGCGTGCGCGAGTCATTCAGAACACCAGACAAAATAACCGATTTTACTCGATTGTACTATTTTGGAGATCGTTGGGAGCCAAAATCGAAATTGAAATCAAAATTCGATTAATTGCACAGCCCTACGTGGCTTACACCAAATGAGTATTTCAGTCTAAATCAGTCTACTCCACCAGGATACTGTTATAAGCATGAGCCCCGTCTGATTGGTCGTGGCTGCGGTGTTGCAACAATCTATAGACATATTTTAAATGTTACTCAGAAAACAGGTCACAGGTTTAATTCGTTTGAAGTACTTGTGCTAAATGTTACGCTCTTAGATGTACAAAAGAAATCCCTATTATCTCTAGCCTTGGCTACTGTATATAGACCTCCAGGGCCTTACGCTGATTTCCTAAAAGAGTTTGCAGACTTTCTCTCAGATCTATTGGTCAATGTCAATAAAGCAATAATTGTTGGAGATTTTAACATACACATAGATAACACAAATGATGCGTTAGGGGCTGCGTTTAAAGATTTATTAAACTCCTTTGGGGTCAAGCAAAACGTCAGTGGTCCCACTCATCGTCTAAATCATACACTAGATTTAATTATATCATATGGAACCAATCCAACCGATATAGAAATTATACCACAAAGTGATGTCACTGATCATTACATGGTAACTTGCATAATACGTACTGCTGAAATTTGTCATGTTGCACCACGTTATTGACCAGGCAGAACAATCCTTCCAACCACTATAGATAGATTCTCAAATAGCTTACCTGATCTATCTCAGCTGCTCAGTGAGCCCAAACAAACAGATGAACTAGAGGAAATGACTAGCAGTTTGAGCACCATTTTCTCTAGTACATTAGAAATTGTTGCACCAATTAGATTAAAAAAGGTTAGAGAGAAAACTAAAGCACCATGGTACAACAGTGCTACGCATGTTATCAAGAGAGAAACTCGTAACTTAGAGCGTAAATGGAGACAAACTAATTTAGAGGTCTTTAGAATCGCGTGGAAAGAGAGTATGTCACGTTATAAAAAGGCTCTAAAAGCAGCCAGGGCTGAGCATCTCCACAAACTAATAGAAAATAATCAAAATAATATTTAACACCGTGGCTAGACTAACAAATAAACAGACATCACCAGAGCAAAATATTCCGCTACAGTATAGTAGTAATGATTTTATGAATTACTTCACTGAGAAAATAGAAAGCATCAGAAACACAATTGTAAAGGTACAATCTTTTATGGTGTCTTATGATTCAGCCTCAATTATCACCCCTCAAGAACAACTACACCGCTTTACAACTACTGTATAGGACATGATGAGCTAAATAAACTTATCATTGCATCTAAACCAACAACATGTTTATTAGATCCAATACCCACTAAACTACTGAAAGAAGTGTTACCTGTAGTGGAAGAGCCTCTTCTCTATATTATTAACTCGTCTTTATTTTTAGGTCATGTTCCAAGAATATTCAAACTGGCAGTAATAAAACCTCTCATTAAGAAACCGCAATTAGATCCAAATAACCTAGCAAATTACAGACCCATTTCAAATCTTCCATTTATGTCTAAAATACTAGAAAAAGTGCCAATTGTGCTCTTTCTTGCAAGAAAATGATATCTATGAAAAATTTCAGTCAGGATTCAGACCGCATCAGAGCACAGAAACTGCGCTAGTTAAAATTACAAATGATTTACTTTTAGCTTCTGACCAAGGCTGTATCTCAATACTAGTTCTACTCGATCTTTGTAGTCGATCCAAGAGTAGTTTATGATCTATAGTGTCGAACGAGCACTAAACTACACTGGTGTTAAGGGACAGGCATTAAGCTGGTTTAGATTGTACTTATCAGACCGTTACCATTTTAAATGGTACCGTTAAAATGGGGAAAAATCGAAGATAACGTCAGTAGACTATGGAGTGCCGCAAGGATCGGTGTTAGGCCCTCTGCTATTCTCAATATATATGCTGCCACTTGGTAATATTATAAGAAAACATGGAAGTAATTTCCACTGTTATGCTGATGACACTCAATTATATATTTCATCGCGACCAGATGAAAACACTAACTTATCTAAATTGAAAGAGTGTCTTAAAGATATAAAATGCTGGATGACATGTAATTTCCTGCTATTAAATTCAGATAAAACGGAGGTATTACTTATTGGTAAAAAAAAACTACCCACAAAACCTTGTACAATACAGCTTTAAATTAGAAGGATGTCCTGTTACTTTATCCACGACAGTAAAAGACCTGGGTGTTATACTAGACCACAACTTGTCTTTCGAAAATCATATTTCATATGTTACAAGAACAGCCTTTTTCCACCTTAGAAATATTGCTAAGCTACGTAACATGCTATCTGTTTCTGATGCAGGAAAGTTAGTTCATGCATTCATGACCTCAAGACTAGATTACTGTAATGCTTTATTAGCTGGCTGTCCTGCATCCTCAATAAACAAGCTACAGTTAGTGCAAAATGCAGCTGCAAGAGTTCTTACTCGGTCAAGAAAATATGATCATATAACACCAATTTTATCATCTCTACACTGGTTACCTATTAAGTTTCGTATCATTTACAAAGAATTACTACTGACCTATAAAGCCCTAAATGGTTTAGCTCCCGTGTATTTAATGGACCTTCTATTGCCCTACAATCCAACGCGTTCTTTAAGATCACTAAATTCGAGGCTTCTGGTCATTCCTAGGATATCTAAGTCCAATAAAGGAGAGAGGGCGTTCTCGCATTTAGCTCCTAAACTCTGGAATAGCCTTCCTGATATTGTTCGAGGCCCAGACTCGATGTGACGCATCTCTTTAGCCAAGCATTCACATAATGCTTACCTTTTATACTACTGTTGAATCAGATCGAATGCATTAATATTATGAACAGCAGCTATGCTAATTATTTCCCATCTGCCTTTCTGCTGTTATCTCGGGATGCTAGTCCCGAGGTAAATAGCGTTCGTCAGCTCCAGTTTGTATCCAGCCTCTCACGGAGAATTCAGATGCCCCAACACCTGCGATGAGATGACTAAACGCCTGTGAAGAGACGACTCAACGCCGGCGATATGTTATGCCCTAAATTAATACATGATTAACTAACTGTATTTTTCTATGTACATTTCTGAAATGCACTCTCTGTAAAGCTGCTTTGAAACAATATGTATTGTAAAATGCGCTATACAAATAAATTTGAATTGAATTGATCTATCATGTTGAGTGAAGCTGGACAACATCAAGGAAGTGTTTGCTCACCTTGTTCTTTTTTCCTCGTTTTTTACTGTACGCAGCGACTTCAGTATAAGTCACATCATCTATCTGCTCCTAAACATCAATGGAAATATGGAAAAATCAAGCTATTAAATGCCATCCATCAAAAATATTTGACTCAGGTGCTGCAAATGTTCAGGTAATATATGTGTAAAACGTGTGTCCTGGCAATTTCACATAAATGTTTTGTGAAAATCTATTATACAGACATGACGTTATGATGACAGATTCTATTGTAACATGACAGGATGTTTGACTTGACTTGATCCACACAACAGGGACAACACATGATGAAATCCACAACTAGAACAATGAGCAATTAGTAACAGGCAGCACAACACACTCAGGGTATGTTTACACGAAAACGATATGCTTAAAACTGAGAAGTTTGTCCTTTGAGTTCCCTTTCGAAGGGAACTCAACAATACGTCAACGACGTTATGGGGAACGCCTCAGGCGTGACAGGTGTCTGAAATCACTATCAAATCACGTCAATCATATTGACCGGCGACAGCCCGTGAATCATTAGCGTGAATGATCAACGTGCGACCTGGAAGTATAAAGGGGCGCCTTGCACACATGACAAATCATCTCATCGTCTTCAGGGACTGTTTGTTTGAAAACGCTATTCAAGTTACGAGGTAAGAGAAAGATGAAACGCACAGCTAAGGCAGATTGTTTTCGTAAGTGTGCTGACCCGTGTCCGAGGTTTCTGACACCGGCCGACACACACGAGCTGTGCGTTTTTTGCTTGGGTGAAGAGCACGCACGGGAGGTTCTCGAGGGAACCCTCTGTGCGAACTGCGAGCGTTTTTCCCTTAAAACGCTCCGCTCTCGTCTGGCCTTGGCAGCGCGCTAGAGGAGAGATCGCTCGCGGTAGGCTCGACGATCGGTTTCTCCCCGGCCATACACCTCCAGCTCAGGTGAGACTTCCATTTCTTCCTGATCTCCATACGGAGATCGAGAGGGCATGGAAGAGCCCATACTCTGCCCGTATTCACCTACATCAGCGGGCCAGTTTCGCTGATGTGGAGGGGATTGGAGAGTATGGGTACGTGTCAATGCCGCCCATTGACGAGACGTTCGCGAACTATCTCGTGTCTGGGCGGGCAGCGACACTGAAAGCTCCAACCCTGCCATCCAAACCGCTGAAAACAACGGCTCGTTTGAATGGCAGAGCATACACGGCAGCAGGTCAGGCCGGTGCTGCACTGCACACAATGGCAGTATTACAGGTGTACCAGGCCGACCTGCTGGGGGATCTCGACCAGGGGGCAGGGATGTCCCCCGAGGCGGTGGCTGAGCTGCGCCGCACCACAGATCTGGCTCTCCGGGCTACCAAGCAAACCGCTGCCGCGATCGGACGGTCGATGGCGGCGATGGTGGCCACGGAGAGGCATCTGTGGTTAAATCTAGCCGACATCGGGGGGAAAGAAAAAGCCTTTCTCCTCGATTCGCCGGTTTCGCCTTCCGAACTCTTCGGCACCTCCGTAGAGGCGGTGGTGGGGAAGTTCAGGGAGGCGAAGGCGCGCTCAGCAGCATTTAAAACTTGTATACCGCTGAGATCCGCGTCCGTACCCCGGCAAGCGGGAGGGCCTGGCCCTTCATGGTCTGAGGACCGTAGGCAGGGCCAGCGTGCCAGTGTCGCCTCTCGTGCGCCCCCTCCCTTGAGGAGCAGGTCGCAGAGAAGGCGTGACTCCCGCAACAGAAGAGATTTGAGGGAGGTTATCCAGCGCAAACGCACACAGCGTCGGTAATGGATAACCTCCCCGGAGGGTCATGAAATCTGCACTCTCTCTTCTGACCCCCAGGCGTTCATAACATCAGGCCCACCTAGGCTTGGTTAGTGGAAACGCCCCTTTCAGGCATGTAAAGTGGCGGATCCCAGGTTTGTAAAGAACTATCTGGCGAGTCTTCACTTTGCACGCCGCAGGTGTGCTGCTGGTCTTTTCAAAGAGTATTTTTTGTGATTAAAAAATAACATATTTCTCTTTACAGACCTCGTTCCCTGTATAGAGTCATGGGGTCATGTCAAAGTAATAAGGTAAGAGAACTTTATTGGATTATCAGGGCCCTGAAGTTCCCCGTTAGGTGGCCAGAACGGTAACTGTGTTAGCCTTCGGGCTGCTAGCCACCTCAGGGTAGAGTGGTTGGTCTCTCTCTTAAAATTGTTTTACTTAGAGTGTTGACTGATGCTAGAGCTTCAGATAGATCTTATGTCCGGCCCACGGGTCCGTTTGACTTCTTCCTGAGTATGTCGCCCCTTGAGCTCTGTTTGGGTTTTCATTAGGCTGAGCGATTCTGCAGCCCTTTGTATGGAATAATACAGACTATATTCTTTAGTAAGGCTGTGGCTCCTCCGAGCCCTCAGATAGATCTATGCTTGCAGGCTGGCCCTCACCAGGGCCGCCTCTGTAGCTGGCCTAGGCTGTGCCAGGGATAATAGAGGCGCTCTGCTAAAAATTTTAGCATTTCTTCCTCTGACCCTTCACTTTGTGAATGTAGGTTTCTAGCATCCCTGAATAAACAGCCTCCTGCCATGGGAGTCGTTTGGCCAAGGCCCGCCCCCTTCTCTGCATTCTGGGGTGACTAGAGTAATGCAGCGTGGTGCAGAGGATGGTTTATAAGGACATGGTAGGCCTCAAATAGGCCTCCGTGGTATATATGTCTTTACTGAGCAGGGTTAGGCCATCTTTCGCTTCAGACTGAAGAAGAAGACTGGGTTTCCTGCCCGACCCTGCCGTGCAGAACTGGCCTACGGATTTAGGCCGCCAGTTTAGGCTTCACTCACCTCGCTGAGCTACTGCTCGAGCGCTAGGTTGTAGGTGGTTGGCTTTCATTCAAGCCCCCACTACCCTAGGTTGGGCACAGATACATTTCTGTCACCCCTAGAGCCGCTGGCAGGCCCGCACCCTGGTAACCTCAGGGTGAGGTGTGAGTATTCACCTGTGATACAGGTAGGTCTGAGCACTTCACTCCCAGTTCTGTTTTATCCTACCTCGCACCACTATGGCTCGGGTCGAGTATGAAGTAAGCTTCACTTCTTCTTTGGTCGAAGTACGCTCCCCTGAAGCCAGAGCATTGCCCTGAGCTGACGCCCATGCATAGATGGTAGGCCCCTGACTAACTGGGGCCTCCGTTGAGGCAGAGTGGCGTATGTTGTACTCCCCTTGTTTTAAGGGTGCTAGCTTTCTTGCGGAGTACACTGCCATGGGCAATGTGATTAGGCACCAGGATGCTGTAGGCGCTGTGTAAACAGTTTTTCTGCCAACGAAGGCCATTAGGTAGTAGGCCTCAGCAGGCCTCCTTGATTGGACAGCCCCCTAGAGGGCACTGTAGGCCAGCTCACTTTACATGGTTGGCCTTGGTGGTTCGGGCAGTTGACTCACTGATGGGTAGTAGGCCTTAAACAGGCCTACCATTGTGGGTCCCAACATTGTGGGACATACCTTATAGCGCTACTGGAAACCCATTAGTAAATTATGCTTGTGTAGTATGGTTCCCAACAGTGTACTTTATGGCAGAATATGACTTGCTATTAGCTAGTAGGCCCGACCAGGCCTCCCTGATAGGCGAGTCCCCAGCTGGCTGGCCTTAGCAGGCCACCTTATACTATCACCCGGACTCAGGGCTCAAAGCTACCAGTGGTTATCAGGTAGTAGGCCACTCAGGCCTCCCTGAAGGTGAATTCCCACTTAAGATGGTTATCAGGTAGTAGGCCTCACCCGGCCGCCCTGAAGGCGAATTCCCACTTACGTTGGCTATCAGGTAGTAGGCCTCTCTGGGCCTCCCTGAATGTGATCTTCCAAATATTGTGGCTGTCAGGTAGTAGGCCGTTCTGGGCCTCCCTAGGATGTGGGCTCCGACGTTTTTTGGCTGTCAAAGGTAGTAGGCCTCACCAGGCCTCCCTGAAGGTGAGTTCCCACATACTGTGATTATCAGGTAGTAGGCTCCTCCAGGCCTCCTTGATTGAGAACGGTCAGGTAGTAGGCCTCACCAGGCCTCCCTGAAGGTGAGTTCCCACAGTTTGTGGTTACCAGGTAGTAGGCCTCTCCAGGTCTCCCTGAAGGTGAGCTCCCCACATACTGTGGTTGTAGGGTAGCAGGCCTCACCGGGCCTCCCTGAAGGTGAGTTCCCACGTACTGTGGTTATCAGGTAGTAGTGGTTTTCAGGTAGTAGGCCTCTCTGGGCCTCACCGAAGGTGAGCACCCCACATACTGTGGTTATCAGGTAGTAGGCCTCACGTGCCTCCCTGAAGGTGAATTCCCACTTACGTTGGCTATCAGGTAGTAGGCCTCTCCGGGCCTCCCTGTAACGCTCCCTAGTGGTGCTGGGTTTATGAAGCTAGTGGTCTCTTGCTATCAGTTTCAGCTAGCCTTAATAGGCAGCTGCTGAAGGCGAGCTTGCGCCCTGGCTCGCTAAAGTGTTCATTCTCTGCTATTGGTTCCCTCCCGGAACCTTTTCTGCCTACAGCCTGGTTTGCCTACCAGGCAGACCTTGTGCTCCCCTCACCGAGGGTCTCTATGAGCATGCGGCTTCCTGAGTCTGGTCAGACGGTCGTAGGCCTCTCGTGAGGCCTCCCAGTTAGATCAGCCTTTATGGCCTTCACAGGCCTCCTCAGTGTTTTGAAACACAGACACTGGGTTGATCCGTGGATCGAGTAGAGAAACTCCCCTCGCTAGCAAGGGTCGGAAAGCACTATGCTGAGTCATACTCTCCGGGATATCCCGTCTCTGAGATCCGGGCCGAGTGGTTCACTGCCAGCTTCGCAGTCCCTCGGGTTGGATGCCTTTCTTAAGGCTTTGTTGTCCAGAGGCTCTGTCTTCAGACAGACAGGATTTGGCCAGACTAAGTGTCTATGTACTGACGCCAGGTCAGGCCGTCCTGGTGGCATTTCGGGGTGAGTACGTTCTCCTGAATAGTGACTGGCTGGGGTTCCTTCGGGTTCCCTAGCCACATTCCCTAGAAGGGACCCCTTCTAATTGGAAGCTGTGGTCCCAGGCCCGGAGCCGGCCCAGGTATACCTTTTATTTAACCATATTTATGAAGGTTTTTCTGTGAGGCTGTAGCTTGGGCTATGACCGTAGGGAATGCTGTCACTGACAGCCCAGTGTGACCTGAGGGTGAGTGGTTCTAGCGTTTCATTTGAAGTTGCTGGTTCTGACAGTTGTCACTGCCACTTGGCATGCACTCCCCTTAGCATGGCGGAGTTGGTATATCGTTCCCCATAACGCCGTTGACGTATTGTTGAGTTCCCTTCGAAAGGGAACGTCTCAGGTTACGACTGTAACCTATGTTCCCTGAGAACAGGGAACGAGACAATACGTCTCCCTGCCATGCCTCGGGGCTTGCCTACCGTACAGTCCCTTCAGACGATAAGGTGATTTGTCATGTGTGCAAGGCGCCCCTTTATACTTCCAGGTCGCACGTTGATCATTCACGCTAATGATTCACGGGCTGTCGCCGGTCAATATGATTGACGTGATTTGATAGTGATTTCAGACACCTGTCACGCCTGAGGCGTTCCCCATAACGTCGTTGACGTATTGTCTCGTTCCATGTTCTAAGGGAACATAGGTTACAGTCGTAACCTGAGACGTTTTCTGAGTACAGACGACACCATTGTCAAAACGATCCCCATTCACACGGATCTGTGGAAACAACTAAAAGCGCTATAATCTGCTTCCTGGCCACTAGATGGCGATGAAACACTATAGACTGAACAAGTAATATGCATGTGCATGACGTCATCGTCTTCACAGATTCACGTTTTTGTTGTTTACATGGAGAGTGTTTTCAAAAACTTGCACTTTGAAACCCATTTTCAAAACTTTGCATTTTCAGGCACCCAAAACGCCGTTGTCGTGTAAATAAACGGCCAAAGTGCATAAAAAGTTTTATGTTTTTGGTTGAAAACATTGTCGTGTAAACAGCCCCTTAATTACAACGAACTGGCAAAACATGAGCGAAAGAAAACACAATGGCTGCATCCGAAAACGTAGGCAGTGACTTGTTGTCTCACTGTCCTATCAGGCAATTGCTTTGCAGGCAGCGCTTGCACACAAACGTTCCTCACGAAACTGATTTCTACAGCAAAATAGAGCAAGCTTTGGTGAAAACTAAGTGAAGATTTAATGACTAAAATAGTAATTTCTTGCTAGAAATGGCATCATAAATGAAAAACGTTAATCAAATATGTACAATTACACACAAACTTCCGCAACTTTCAGACGCCATCTTTAATTTTCTAGTTCAACTGTCACAGAATGTAAACCACAGGATTGTGGGATATCAAATGCAGTGAAGGACAGATCTGTGCTGCCTTCAAAAATCAATCAGATGAAGGAATCAGACAAAGAACAGGCGAACACACACTCAGACAAAGAACAGACGAACACACACTCAGACAAAGAACAGACGAACACACACTCAGACAAAGAACAGACGAACACACACTCAGACAAAGAACAGGCGAACACACACTCAGACAAAGAACAGGCGAATACACACTCAGACAAAGAACAGGCAAACTAAGACTAATAAGAGTGTCATATTTCCGGGTCAGTCCTTATAGACATTAATAACTCATGGTTATTAATACTTACCACAGAGTCACCAGTCCCTCTTCTGTTCCCTGAAACATAATGTCACGGAAAGTTTATGATCAAACACACACACAGTCTCTAATGCAGATGACAATCGTTTTTAAAAGAGTCTAGAAGAATTCTAGTGTTGTAGAATAGAAACATTATTTCTCTTCACTTTCAGAGAAATAAATTTGTCTCAATTACATATTTATTTTATCAAATGTTTTTGTCTGTTGTTACAAAATATGAAAAACTCACCTGCTCTTTTTTTACGAATCACACAGAGAATAAGAGCCAGAAGGAGAAGAGCGAATGAAGCGGCAACAACAATCACTGCAAGTAAATTGATGCTTGTGATGATGATTTTATAGAAATTGATATTGATATCTGTACACTAACAGACTGTACCTCATATGTTAACTAAATGATTGTGACATGATAGTTTAGGATTGTCTGGATGAGAATGATGTGTCTGACATTTAATGACAGGTACTTTTTACATTACGGGATTGTAGGTGATGTACAAGAGAATGGAATTAGAAAGTGATGTATATTACAAACTAAACACATTTAATGACAAATAAAAATTTGTGATCAGCTGTTCGAACAACTCCAGAGAGGATTCAGAAACTGATTCTAGAAAACTCAATGAGTCGGTCAAATGAGGATGATGAACATCAGAGGTGTCAAAAGTATTCACATTCATTACTCAAGTAGAAGTATAGATACTAGGGTTTAAAAAGACTTCTGTAGAAGTATCAACTCAAGCTTTTTACTCAAGTAAAAGTGTAAAAGTACTGGTTTCAAAACTACTTAAAGTATAAAAGTAAAAGTAATGCAAGGAAAAAAATGCCATTAAGGACAAAAGCTTAGGACGCGCTACAGCACTACCACCTCCTCAAAAAACATTTTTATAAAGGCCATGACTATGACGTTATATTAAAATGTTAATGTTGAAAAATTTGGGATGCACCTGTTTCAGCCGCATATATGCCCATAGAAAATGAATTTCAGTCCAATTTCCATTTTAGTAAAATGCAAATACATTAAAGAACCATATGTGTGTACTACTGAGCATTGACATGTGTTTCATGGAGAGGAAGATATGATGACTAGTTGCCTATAAGTATTGTAATGGTGCAAAAAGTCAAACTTCAGAGGCATGTTATCATCGAAATGGTATATGTTTATACTTCTCTTTAAGGGCGTAGGTTTGATTTTGAGATTAGTGGGGACTGGGGACATCCACAGAAGTGGAGGAATCAGGAAATTAATAGGATAATGTATTCAAGTTTTTAGTCTATATTGACCATAACAATACGTTAATTCTGTAATGTTACAGGTGACTAATAAGACAAGGAGGCAGTTTAACAGAGACCTAACTTTACTCCGATCATAGTGCAATGCAATAGTGCAATACTGTCTTGTTCCTTGCTTTTTAAAGAAGCCAAACACGTCGGCATCTTTCATTAAAAGGATATAGTTCACCCAAAAACAAAAATCATTTAAGGTACTCACTCTCAAGTTGTTTCAAACCAGTTTCTTTCTTCTGCTGAACACAAAAGAAGATATTTTGAAGAATGTCGATAACCAAACAGTTGATTGTAGCCATTGACTTCCATTGTAGGAAAAAAAAAAATATACTGTGGAAGTCAATGGCTACCATCAACTGTTTGGTTATCGACATTCTTTAAAATATCTTCTTTTGTGTTAAGCAGAAGAAAGAATCTGGTTTGAAACAACTTGAGAGTGAGTAAATGATGACAGAATTTTCATTTTTAAATAAGTGAACTTATCCCTTTAACAGAAATGAACTGTTGGCATATGTTTTGCATCAGTACTGTCAAGTTTGTCCTGTTAGACACGACACACAGCAATACTGTCAAGTGTCATTGTGACCATTGCTCTGAGACATGTTTTCAGCGTCCTAAGTGCACTGAAACTTCTTTCAGTCCAGCTGATGAGACTGGGATGACGAGGGTTCAACTTGATCAAACAGGCCTCTCATTTCAACAGACCAAGCAATGTTATTTTTTCATGTTTTATGGGGACTTTCCATAGACATAATGATTTTCATACTTTACAAACTGTGTATTCTACCCCCCTACACTAACCCTATCACAGATAACTTTCTGCATTTTCAAAAAACATCGCTTAGAAAAAAAAAAATGAATTCCCGACAAGGATTTAGGATATTGCCATCTTTATGAGGATATTTTGATCCTATAATGTAGGGTTATATTGCCATCTTTATGAGGATATTTTGATCCTATAATGTAGGGTTATATTGCCATCTTTATGAGGATATTTTGATCCTATAATGTAATCAATCTCTCTCTCTCTCTCTCTCTCTCTCTCTCTTTGATGCTTCGCACAACCAAATGTAACAGCCTCTCACAAGTTAGAAAGAAAACACAAAGCCAATCAGTTTAGCGATGTTCAGGAGGCGGGACTCAGATCTATTAAACATTTGTGTAATTGGCCATTTTTTGAACGATGATAAGCCGGAATGAATGCTATTTTTAAAATGTAAGGAGTAGAAAGTAAAGATAATTGCGTGAAAATGTAAGGAGTAGAAGTAAAAAGTCGGCTGAAAAATAATTACTCAAGTAAAGTATAGATACCCAACATTTCTACTTAAGTAAGGTAACGAAGTATTTGTACTTCGTTACTTGACACCTCTGATGAACATAAACACCTGGAGTCAGAAAGTTTGCTGTGGTGTCTGGAGTCAGTGCTGTTGCTGTTGCTGTAGCTGATGTTACAACTATTAAAAACAAGATGTAAATATAAATATATCATATTTGAATGCATGAACATAATATCCTTTGAGGTTTCAATACTGAATTCAAGAAATTATCAGGTTGATTTTATTGTGGTGGGATCAAACCACTGAAGCGAGAGTGATGATGTGTGACAGTGATCATGTGATCATGAACCTTGTGTAGGAGCTGCTGCTGTAGTTGGGCTTGATTTCTTCTCAGAGTTTGAGCTTCTGACTGGAGTCAGTGTTGTTGAAGCGACTGGAGCTGCAGAAGATGAATGTTCAGACGCATCACCTGTAGGACATTAACATCATATTTACACATTGATCATAACATGACATGCAGTTTGTGTTCAATCATCACAGCTTACAGTGGCAGTAGTTGAGAAGAGAGATGTTACTGTATCATTTATTCCTGCTTTCCTGAATGAATGACATTAAGCCTTATAATTCCTATAACTGAACTCCTACATGGGTCATACTAGGCTTTAATAGATTTATGCAATATTTAATGTATAATCCATGTAGGAGTTCAATATTGTGAATTATAAGGATTTTACATGCTATTTATGACTTACTGATGACCACTAATATTTTACAATTGCCAAACGTATGAAGTCATCAGAAAGAGTAGATCTAGTCTGTGAAAGTTTTCACAAATCTGTCAGAAAAGAGTGTTTTCTCACCTGAATACTTGACAGTGTATGTGACTGAGGTATGGAGTTGATTTCTGCGAGTAAGCTGACATCTCCACTCTCTGTTGTTATCTTCATTCAGGAGTGTTGTAGTCAGAGTGATGATACAGCGATGTTGATGTGATGATGATGATGATATCTGATATCTGGAGTCTTTCTTCAGATCAACACCAGCCTGATTCACCCACAACAGCTCAAATCCCTCAGAACGAACCCAATCATCACAGGAGAATCCAGAATACAACTGACAGGAGAGAGTCACAGAGCGGCCTGGACTGATCTCAGTCTGTGAGGATGAAGATGATGAAGATGAAGATGATGATGATGATGATGATGATGATGGAGACACTGAAACTGAACACAAGACACAAATCACAGACTCTTCAATCATCATCTGAGTTTAAAAGAAGAATTTTACAGTAAATTGACCACATAATCATAAACTTACCATGAAGAACATGCAGAAAAACACGTGCATCAGTTCCTTGTTTTTTGTGATCTATACATTGTTGGCAGGTGTAATATCCATAATCTTCTTCTGTGACATTATTGATGTTCAGAGAGCAGTCAGACTCCAGACTCAGTCTCTCTGTGTTTTTCTTCTTTATCCCTCCAGAAATCAGTTCAACTGCTGAATGTCTGAATCTGTTATAGATCCATGTAGTTGATTTGCAGTCAGAAAGAGCATTATTACAGGACAGACGCACATTTACACCAGAACTGATGAACTCATGATCCACTCCACTGATACCTGAAACACAGTTATATCTCAGTGATCATTATGATATTTATTAATAAATTAAACCATAAATCATACCAGCATATCAAGCAGAAGATTCAAATCATACAGTCTTTCCGGTAACGCTTTACAATAAGGGTATATGAACAATCATGTACTAATCTCTAAATTAATACTTAATTCAACATGAACTAATGATATTTAAAAGCAGAGGTGTCTGCTTCTGTTCTTGGCCAATGCTTTGCTGTCTGCTGACGTACAGTCCAATCACAAGTCGTATTTACCGGAAATATGGAACACGATCGGGGCCAATGTTTGTTCCCGTTAACGCGTCAAAAAGCACAGTAGCCAATGAAATTGCTGTATTTGAGACTATATTTGCATATGTAACGCGATGGTACGTATGTCTCTGATTGGCATATATGTATACAAACATCAGAAGTCATGTTTATTCATGAAGGATGTCGTAATGGTACACGTATGCAAACATCAGTCGTTATAATTGTTCATGAGGGATAATGCATTGGTACGTTGTGTTATGTCAGCCCTATGTCATGATTTGTCATGCCCTTTTAAGTTGTCCTACGTTCTTTCTCGCGATCAGGTACACACATTAAGGCCATCTAGTGGCAATAACCATTAAATGCCATTTTATGTCATTTTTTCCCACAAAAGGACAGCAGAGACACTTAATGCATGATCTACCGGTATTATATTAACAAAGTTATTATTGCCACTATAACTTATGGATTCCTAAAGACAAGTTTATGGGTAAATAACATATTAATAATAAAAGTATAATGAATATCAAGATACATAATTTTAATTTTATAATAGCACTCATCAGCCTGCAGCAGCCAAGATGATGTTCATGGAAACAATACAGACAGAACAGCAGAAACAAACTATACAACCAATTAAACACCAAATTACAAAACATTATTAGGCTATGTGAAAGTGAATAAGTGTGTGTGTGTGTGTGTGTGTGTGTTATAAATATGTGCTGTGTAAGTTAGCCTATAATACTTTTGGAAATTATAACTTAAAACAAAAACAAATAATAAGCCATATGCATTATAATAATTGTATAATATGGATAATTAACACTTGACCTACTTAATATAGGCTACATTGTAACATTACTTTACTCTAGCACAGTAGTCAGTAAAGCAATGCCACAATAAACTAAAGGATTAATATTTAGGTACATATAAAGGTAAGTCTGCTTTTTTTAAATATTACACTTCAATACATACAGAATGTGCGCGTTAAGAAACACATTCAAATTGGTCGTCTTAACATGGTAAAACGGTGCGTCTTTACACGCACTAAAGTAACGTGACGACAACTGACGCCTTAACACAACCAAAATGAGCGTGTCTACACGTTCAAAAGAAACACGTAAAAAATTGCCACGTTAACGCGGACAAACAGTGCGTGTGTCATGTTTCAATGTGTTTAAGTTCTGTTTTGAGATCTAGTTTCTCCCCCGTCTTTGTGATTTTGGTTCAGTCCTGTTAGTTTTCCCGCTCCTCGTTTGTGTTCAGTTTCTTCACCTGTGTTCTGTTAATTGTCCTATTAGTCCCTGTTCATTTAAGCCTTGTGTTTTCCCCCAGTGTTTGTTGGTCGTCGTCCTTGTATGGTTGTGTTTTCTGAAGTCCTGGAGTTTTGTTCTTTTGTTCCTGTATGTTGCAGAAAGTTAAGTTTGTAAATAAATCAACTATACTGCTATTCTCTTGTCCTCGTCTTCGGCAACCTGCACACAACCTGACAGAACGACCAACCATTAAAAAAAAAAAAAAAAAAACAGTGGAAGCCTCCAACAGGAAACAGATATTCGACGGTATGGATCCAGCAGTTCTGTCTCTCCTGAGCATTATGTGGTAGAGTTTTGTGAACGCTCTCATCTGTTGGACTTCAATGATGTGGCTCTTAAGGACCTATTTAGGATAGGTGTAAATGAACCTATCCGGTCTTGTTTGCCAGGTGGGAAGATTCATTTTTCCCTGGCTCAATACATAGACCATGCCCTCTGGTTGAGCGGCTCAACTTTTACCGTGGGATACATTCAGCCTGAAATCCACGCCAACCCCACCGAGCCTGCATTCCACATCAGTCTGCCCAAGCCTGCACGTCACGTCGCGAAAACCATCCAGCCAGAGTTTCGTTCCAGCACAGAGCCAGCCCCAGGAGTTCCTCGCTTCCCTACTGTTCAGCCTGAGACTCTCGTGTGGCCCCGAGCCCGCAAGCTGGTTTCTAACAGTAGGGACCTGGGGGCAAAGATGGCGAATCCGGTGCTCCAATCCGTGCGATCAGCGTTCAAATCAGTTTACCTAACCTAACCCTAACCCTAACCCTGCACACAATCTGACAGCGTGTTGACGCGGTCAAATTTCACGCGTTTCGTTTAAAGACTATTGGCCCCGATCGTGTTCCATATTTCCAGTAAATACGACTTGTGATTGGACTGTACGTCAGCAGACAGCAAAGCATTGGCTAAGAGCGAAAGGCCCTCAATCCAGGCTTTTTTTTAAGTTGCGAGGTTGCGAAGCTTCATTTTGCTCAGTCTGAGTTTCAGAGTTTCAGACAACGCTGCCACAAATCACGTGAGTCGCGAGCTCACCCCGCAACTGTGTGGGCGTATCTGTGCAAAGTGGGTGTTGTTTTTTTCACCTATTCGCACACCAGTTTTAAGATCACCATTTACAAGGTTTCAAATCTGGAAAACAAACAAAAACACTGGGAGAACAGTGACAAATTCGAAACTCTGAAAAAATGATTGCACAACACCGTAAAAAAGAGTGTTGCACTTCTGAAGAAGGAAAACTCAAAAACAAAATTATGTTTGCAGAGATTTTTTTTTTTTTTTTACCACTTTGCAAGCCTGCAAAACGTCTCGGTTACGTATGTAACCCTCGTTCCCTGAGTAGGGAATGGAGACGTTACGTCGGATGACGACGAATGGGGTTTCGCTTAAAAAGCCTATCCACTTCGAGTATTACAAAACGAGCCAATGGCAAAGAAATGCCATGGGTCTGCGGAATTTGCATAGCGTATCTCCGCCTTACCTCGTGGGTATAAAAGGAGGACGCCGGCAACATGCAGATATTTTCTTTGCTGAGGAGCCGAGATTGAACTCAGGCGATCCCCGCGGTACAGCGGAAAGTGGCAGGAAGACGTAACGTCTCCGTTCCCTACTCAGGGAACGAGGGTTACTTGCGTAACCGAGACGTTCCCTTTCGTTGTCACTCCGAGTTATGTCGGATGACGACGAATGGGGTTACCAGTCTAATCACGCCACCTTCTCGGCTGTCTTCCAGTGCCCTGCGTAAATCTGAGATCGCTGTCGTGAGACTAGCACGGATGAAGGACTCCAATCTAGCACAGGAATAGCAAGGTACACTGGGGAGCATATCCCATAGCTTAGAGGAAATATGCAATTATTGCCAACCCAGAGGGGGGGGGGACTTAGAATATACACATATGACTCGGAGGGATGCATATGGAGAACACTGGGGTGTCCAGCCGCAGGTGGAATATTTCAACCCCAGGGGGGGCAAGGTGGCTTGCCAAGGGAAAGACACATGCTCAGAGAGGCTTACAGTGGAAATACACATGTGGGAGGCACCTAGCCGACGCGCAGGCAATAGACACTGGCACCGACGTCAGCAGTGCTGGAGGAAGTCAGGGCTTTCGGGAAGCTCACCTGAGGAGAATATCGCACGTATCCAGTCCGTGGAGTGGAATGGCGAGCAAGTGAAGACACCTGAATGGGTCCAGTACTAGCTAGTTGAAGCGACATGAGAGGACACAGGCTCCACTCGGAGATTATAGAATCTGGCGAATCTGTTCGGGGTCGCCCAGCCTGCAGCTCTGCAGATGTCTGTTTGCGAGGCGCCATGCGCTAGAGCCCAAGAGGACGCCACACTCCGGGTGGAGTGGGCAGTCACACCAAGGGGGCACGGTCGACCTTGCAGCTGGTATGCCAAAGCAATGGCGTCCACTATCTTTTCCAGTGAGACAACATTTGCTTGGAGAGAGCCTTTCCCATCAGCTTCACACCATAACAGACAAAGAGCTGGTCTAAGGTCCTGAAACACTGCGTTCTATCAACATAGGCGCGAAGAGCGCGTACTGGACAGAGCAGTGCCAAGGCTGGGTCTGCCTCCTCCAGGGGCAGCGCTTGCAGGTTCACTACCTGGTCCCGAAGGGGAGTGGTAGGAACCTTGGGCACATATCCAGGCCGGGGTCTCAGGATCACGTGAGAGTAAGCCGGCCCGAATTCCAGGCACGCTTCATCAACGTAGAATGCGTGCAGGTCCCCTACCCTCTTGATGGAGGCCAGTGCAACCAGGAGCGCTGTCTTCATTGACAGGAAATTAGGCTCCACTAATTGCAGAGGCTCAAAGGGAGCACTCTGCAGGGTAGTTAACACCACTGAGAGGTCCCAAGAGGGAACGAGAGGAAGGCGAGGAGGATTCAGTCTCCTCGCTCCTCTGAGGAACCTGACGATCAGGTCGTGCTTTCCCAAGGACTTACCTTCAACAAAGTCATGCTGTGCGGCAATGGCGGCGACATAGACTTTTAGGGTGGAGGGAGACAGCCATCGCTCCAACCCATCTCCAACCCAACCTTGACGGTTGATGTACGCTGGCAGTATTGTCTGATCGGACTAGTACGTGTTGACCCTTGAGCACAGCCCGGAAGCGGCGCAGAGCAAGACGTACAGCCAGCAACTCAAGGCAATTGACGTGCCATAGGCGCTGGGGTCCTGTCCAGGAGCCCGCGGCAGCACGTCCATTGCACATGGCGCCCCAGCCCGTGGTGGAGGCATCTGTCGTTACAACAACATGCCGGGAAGCTCGGGCCCATAGAAAACTGAGGTTCGACCACGGGGTTAAGGTCTGATGGCAGGTCGGAGTAACTGGTACTCGGAGGGTGCCGTGTTGCCATGCCCACCTCGGGACTCGGTCGCGAAGCCAAAGCTGAAGCGGTCCCATATGAGCAATCCGAGCGGCGATGTTGCAGCTGCGTATGCCATATGCCCCAGGAGCCTCTGAAATAACTTCAGTGGAACCGCACTCTTGCGCTTGATAGACTCAGGCAAGTCAGCAGTGGCTGAGAGGAGAAGGCGACCGAGTCGATACCGAGAGAAGAGATCCTCTGCACGGGGCAAAGTTTACTCTTTCCCCAGTTGACCCGAAGGCCCAGACGAGCTAGGTGCACAAGCACTGGGCCCCAGTGTTCGCAAACCTGGTCTCAAGAGTGAGCTAGGATTGCCAGTCGCCGAGATAGTTCAGGATGCGAACCCCGTGTTCCCATGGAGGAACAAGGGCTGCCTCGACAACCTTCATGAAGGCGCGAGGAGACAGGGCTAGCCCGAATGGGAGAACAGCGTACTGATATGCGCGGCCCTTGACAGCAAACCGCAGGAGCGGTCTGAGTCGGAGACGGAGATATAAAAGTAGGCGTCCTTCAGGTCGATCTCTGCAAACCAATCCGGTGGCCGCACACATCCGAAAATGCGTTTGGCCAGTAGCATCTTGAACGGCAGCCTGTGAAGGGGGCGGTTCAGATGCGCAGGTCCAGGATTGTCCGGATTTCTCCGGGACAATGAGGTAGGCACTGTAAAACCCGGACCCCATTTCGGCTGGAGGGGCAGTCTCGATCAGTCTGGAGTGTGCACTTTGGGACAGGGCCTTACAGGATATTTGTGATTTTGATCTAATAAAGGGACTGATGAGATGATCTTTCAGTTTATTCGGCTCTGTATGGAGAGGGATAAGGCTCGATCGAGTCCGTCCCAAAAATACCTCTCAATGCGCCCTCGTGGACTCGCCAAGGGCCCTGTAGGTCTGCACTACATGACATCACCAAAGTGTGGACTCTGAGGAAGTCCACAAGTCCGGAGTGTGTCATTTGGGACAGGGCCTTAGCTGCAGTCATTTCAGAGGCGATTGGGATTTCACAACTCGCACTTAATTCCCCAGTATAATTCCTGTAACTGTCTGTCAGACACGTTTGACCGTCCACAGCCTTATTAACTAAACAAAATAACTTAAAAATGAGCATCAAACAGAAATAACCCGCATGGAGTGCTCGAGACGCACATTCAAAGCAGACCATTCAACCGGGAGCGTGCAGCTCTTAATGGTGCCACACCTTTTTTCTGCTGGTTACATACTTCTGATTCCTTCTAAAAGAGGCAGTTTGATTCAGGGGTGCGGGAAGATGTTTTAGTTTGGGGTGCTGTTTTTTTTTTTTAGGTCACCATTTTTGAATAAGAAACACATCAAGTCTATAAAACTCGTCAAAACTCCGCGAATCACAACAAGTGTATCGGTGAGAACACTCGTTTAAACAGCACACAAACACACACACACACACACACACACACAAACAAACTTGACTGCACATCACATTTTTGATATTATTGATACTGCTTTCAATCGTAATGCAACGGACTGGTCTACGGGACATAAATTAAGCCTTTAAATAAAAGGGTTATTGGGCCGTTCATACGCACACAATAAAAGAGCCTACACAGCGACAGGAAATACAAATTAATTATTTCTACGCACACACAATATGAGCTCACACTGCGCTTATGTTTTAAAAACATAATTTAAAATATAAATAGTCCAAACACTTTTTAAATAGCCCACTTTAAGTGTTTATTACAAATAAATAAATGACTAAATGCTTAAAATGAATAAATGTAAATGTGAAAACAGGGCTTCCCGTGTGCCTGGTTTGATTAGGTTTATCCATAACTGTTAATGAATGCATTAATTATCAAATATGTATAACGTAGTTAAGGCTGCCGTTATTCATGCGTGAATCATAATGACTCCAGTTGTAGTTCAGGAAAACTCTTCATTGGTTCATGATTAGGTCGTGCCTTCAATAATTATTAGTTAATGTTGAATTAAGAATTAATTCATTAGTACATGATTATTCAGATACACTTATTGTAATGTGTTACCCTTTTTTCTCACTTAAAGCAAACAACACACTCTCCAGAATAAACTATTAGTCTTTATCAGAGAGCTGTTCAAATCACTGACACACTCTTAATATGAAGATCATTCTTCATCATCAGATGTTTGAGTGACACTATGTCCAGTTTCAGGAATAATACAGTATGATCTGTGTGTATCAATACACAACTCTGAGATCACAACGTTAATGTGTGCAAGAATAAACTGAGTATGTTCAAATTAACTCTTTCCAGACTAATTCCACTAAATGTCTTTAGAGAAAATACAGATTTCTTTACCTGTGAGAAGTGAAGAGAGAATGATCAGTCCCAGCAGACACAGATCACACTTATCAGACATTTCTGTTTCTGTCAGTCTTTCTCTTCATTATATATATTTACAGCTCCTCCTCTTCATTATATATAGTTACAGCTCCTCCTCTTCATTATATATAGTTACAGCTCCTCCTCTTCATTATATATAGTTACAGCTCTTTCTCTTCATTATATATAGTTACAGCTCCTCCTTTAAACATCATAAGCTCCTCCTCTGGTTGGTAACTTCCTCTAGCTATGTTTCCATCACCCTGTTTTTAATGCGCATTTTGAAGTATCGAACCAGAAACGAGTGATGGAAACCCCAAATTTGTCAGAGAAAACAATGTCATCATAATGAAATATAGTTGTTTTTAAGTGACCCAATACAGTGTCCTCAGAGTAATTTTTTATGTTCTTTTTTTTTGTTTGTTTGTTTCATTTACACAATCGTTTTGCATAACATCACTAACACATTGTGTTGCTTGTTCGGTTTACTTAAAAAAAATGTATTCGCTTTGGTACCATTTTGAAGTAAGGTGTACATTTTCAAAACTTTAGAGCTAATATCACAACAGATCATCAAAAGTGCACTTTTTTCGACCATTTCGGTCAAACTTTTTTATTAAGTAGCTTAACTAATATGTACTAACATTGAAATGAATAATTCTATACAACGGACTTATTGTGTACATACATGTTTTTACATTGTATTTATATTTTGAAAATACCTGCATGTAATCACAGCTGTAATTAATGTATGTAATTACATTTGTAATTACACTGTTGACCCATTCCTTACACCTTAACCCAACCTTAAACCTACTCATACCACACACACCTGCCCCTAACTGTCACGTCCGTCTCGAAAGCCGCGACAAAGAAGGAGACAACACGTTGGATAATGCTCAAAAAGAATAACATTTATTAAAGTAAGAATAATAATAGGAAAAAAGACCGGTACGCAAATGGCACGCCTCGTCACAGCTGAAGGGAACTGGTTTAATTGCCGGCATCAGATCCAACACAGGTTCAGTAAATAACATTACTCTCTCTGTATAACATCAAATTGATTAGAGATGCATCAGAAGAAGGGAGAAAATATGGCATCAAATACAGCATTTTACATTACAGTATGTATGCCATGTAATACTGTAAACAGATTACCATGGTAGAGACATTACTGTAACTCACCCTTCATCTGTAAAGATCAACTACAGTATAGATTCAGTCTTATGGTACATTGAGAACATTTACTGTATCGGAAGCAAACTCTGTTCTAGCACAAAACCTCACGGCAGTTTGTGTGCACCATGAGGTGTGTGTGTGTGTGTGTGTGCACCATGAAGCTTTTATTAGGTTACCAAGTTTATGCTTGTGAAACCACAACTTACAGAAGAGTTGCATTGACAAATGCGTCAAGATCACACTTCATCTATATATACACAGCAAAAACTCCAGTGTTAAATTAACTCTCCTGTGAGTGTTTTTTAGATCACACTCAAAAGTGTTACAATAAGGGTTCATTAAAATGTCAAGGGTCGTGAGATTAAACTAAACAACCGAGAGAAATATATGTCTACTACCTCAGATTTAACGTCTGATCTGTACATCAGCATCGGGGAATAACATAATCTCGCTCACGATAGAGAAAGCTGTGCAAAACTTACATGTACAAAAGTAACTGTGAAGACTTCAATGTAAACACAGCTTTTGTGTCTTCATCAGCTTTTCCATATACTGGCACTGATCATCATCACAAATACTTACTGCTCCATTTCTCTAAATCAGTTTTTAAGTTTGACTCTCTCACCGGTTGCTCTAGAGTTTTCTTGGTCAACAGCCGCTTGTCCTCCTGCTGGTGAGGATGACTAACAGCTTCTGGTCCTGCTCGAGAAAATGCTCTATCACCCCTATGTTTATATATAGTCCTGGTAGTACGAAGCAGCTGTTTATTTTCAGATCTCAAGGATCTAGAAGGGGCGTACATTTCCACCAGGCTGGATAAATACACTGGAGCTAAAATGTGCAAGGCCTTAAAAACTAGTATGAGGATCTTATATATAATTCCCATCTTACTGGCAGCCACTTTAGTGAAATTAATAGTGGAGTCACAGAGTCATATTTCTTTGCCGACTTTATCATTTTAGCTGCAGCATTTTGGATTTTCTGTAAACGCACATTGCTCCGGCATCAACACCATAAAAAAGGAAATTACAATAGTAATGTCTTTTAGACGACGAGGAAGAGCATGGCGTCATCCTCCTTCCTAATTCATCTCGTCCACAAAGTAACCAGAGTGGGGACCCCCCTTTTCGCCGCGGTGGACGTAGACCTCCTAGAAGTCTGTCGCAGGGCTGCTGCCAAACTTTCCATCGACTGGCCCTCCCAGCAGGTCGGCCAAGGGGGAGAGAGGGATCTCGCGCTGGTCAGACAATTCATCCCAGCTGTCCCAGCGTGCATGGCAGAGATGAAGAGACATTCGGACAAACCTTTTTCTCACCGGGTACCCGTTAAGGGTTTTGCTGGGTATTCAGGATATGAGGGAGCTGGGGTTGGCTGATCCTCCCCCAGTGGAGCTTTCACTGGCCAAACACCTACATCCAAGTCGAAGAGCAGCGTTTTCGTCGGCGGGCGCCACACTTTCGAGAAAAATGGAGCGGTTTTCAGCATCTGTGTTTCAGAAGTTTTACAAATCTTCCGCTTTGGCCGTCAGGGCCCTGAATGTGACATCTCTTCTGACAGCATACCAGGCAGAGCTACTGGAGGAGATGGGCCGCATGCTGGACGCAGGCTCTCCAAATCCAGCGCTCTGGGAGGAGATTTGCGGGATAGCACATCTGATCTGCTCACATCACATGGGGCGGTTCAGAGCTGGAGCAGAAGTATGGGGCTGGCTGTAGCTGGAGAAAGAGCGTTATGGCTCAGTCTCTCAGGCCTTTCTGATGAGGAAAGAGTGGAGTTTCTGGACGCCCCCATAGACCCCAAAGTTATGTTTGGCTCTACTGTCACAGCTATTCACCAACAGTGTGACTTGAGGAGTAAGGAGGGAGAAGCGTTCGAGACCTGCTTACCTAGAAAGCCTACAACTCGACCATATCAGCCTGCCCGCGTGAAGTTCATGCCACAGTCAAAGAGGGGTTATGTAGTGGGTGACATGAATTATATGATTAATGTTACTTTTTCTCTGGCTGCTTTAACTGTGTGTCTCTGATACATATTTGTTATTGTAGGAATCCAAGAGAAGCAATACTCGGTTACTAACGCGTAGCCTGGTGCGTGACGTCATGTCCACTTTACGCGTAATAGCCTGCCAAAATGGGGGTGGCTTAGCATATAAAAGCCAGGCTCGTAGGCTGCGTCACTGGTTTCAACAGCTGAAGCGAAAATCACTTGTGGCGCCTGCACGGTCAGGTTACGCAATACTCGTTCCCTCTTCTAGAGAGAACCGAGGTTACGTTAGTAAACGAATATCGTTCTCTTACGAGAGGTTCTCTCGTATTGCGTAAGATAGCTTACGCTACGGGAACCCATTGTCAACGCCCTGCACGCCAAGCCTCCACTTCATGAATCCCAGGGATTCCCGGGGAACATAGATATGTGGGAAACAGGTGGCCAGCAAAGAGGGCCAGCACATGTTATAAGCACATACAGGGTATACAGAGCGGCGTCGCCAGTCCATATAACTATACACCATATAGTGCAGCTAAACCAGGAGAGCTAGCGTCGCGTGAGAGAAGTCTGCGCACGATAATCTGGGCAGGACAAACACACCGCTCACACTGACAGAAGTCTAGCCTGCAAGGCGGGAACTTCCAGGTTATAAAACCTAACAAATGTGGATGGAGAGGCCCAGCCTGCCGCCTCACAAATGTCATGAATGGAAATTCCGCTGGACCAAGCCCACGACGAGGCCACGCCTCTGGTGGAATGCACCCTAATGCCCAAGGGGCATTGCAGACCTTTAGACTTACAAGCAGATGTGATAGCTTCCACTATCAATCTGGACAGGCTCTGTTTCGAGGCGGCGAGACCCCTGGTGCGCCCACCGAACGAGACAAAGAGCTGTTCCGAACGCCTGAAGAGGCGGAGCGCGTAATGTAAGCCCTCAGCGCCCTGACGGGGCAGAGGAGATTCACATCACCCTCACTATCGGATGCTGGCAGAGCCGAAAGAGAAATGACCTGCGCTCTGAAGGGGGTGCCCAACACTTTAGGGACATAACCATGTATTGGCTTAAGGATGACTTTAGAGTCATTTGGCCCGAACTCAAGACATGCAGCGCCAACAGATAGCGCATGTAAATCCCCCACACGTTTAACTGATGACAGAGCTGTCAGAAAAACGGTTTTGAGCGAGAGGTACTTTAGGTCCACGGAGTCTAATGGTTCAAAGGGAAAAGCTTTCAGGGCCTCTAGGACCAATGAAAGATCCCACATAGGAACCGACGGGGGTCGCGGGGGATTCATCCGTCTAGCTCCTCTAAGGAAGAGGATGACGAGCTCGTTTCTTCCTACTGACTGGCCGCGCGTCGACTCAGCGAACGCTGCAACGGCCGCCACATAGACTTTAAGTGTGGATGGGGACAAGCCCTTATCCAACAGCTCTTGAAGGAAGCCAAGCAATCCCAGGACCCCACACGTTCGTGGGTCTAGATCTCTATCAGCACACCATTTGGAGAACACCGACCATTTAGACGCGTAAAGCCGCCTCGTAGAGGGAGCTCTGGATTGTGTAATCGTGTTCATCACTCCTTCTGGCAGTACAACGGGTATCTGTTGATTAACCATTGCTTGCAGAGACAGCGCTCTGGATGGGGATGCCAGATTGAGCCGCGGGTTTGAGAGAGGAGATCTCTCCTCACCGGAATCGGCCAAGCGGCTGGGTGGAACAGCCGCATCAGCCCCGGGAACCAGGTTTGATTCTCCCAGCGCGGGGCTATAAGGAGCACCGAGTGGCACGTTTCCCTGATTCTCTTGATTACCTGTGGTAACAGAGAGACCGGGGGGAAAGCATAAAATGGGAGGCTGGGCCAGATTTGGGCCAGCGCATCCTCGTTCTTTGAAAAGAACAGTGGGCAATGAGCGTTGTCTTTTGACGCAAACAGGTCGACTTTCGCTTCGCCGAAAAGGCGCCACAGTAACTGGACTGTTTGGGGGTGCAGGAACCATTCCCCTGGGGGAACGTAGTTCCTGGACAGTTTGTCTGGACCATCATTCAAATGGCCTGGCACATGCGCGGCTCTCAGCGAGCGCAGGCGGCACTGAGACCATACAAGAAGGCATTCTGTCAGATGGCAGAGGCTTCTGGATCTGACGCCGCCCTGACGGTTTATGTAGGACACCACCGACATGTCTACACCGACATGTCACTGAGCGGACTAGTACATGGTGGTCCTGTATGAACGGGAGAAAGCGTTTGAGCACGTTCTCGACCGCTATCATTCCCCTCACAGTTTATGTGGAAGCGTTTCTCTTGGTCTGACCACAGGCCAAAGTCTGCCCTCGAAAACGGCGCCCCAACCTAAGTTGGAGGCATCCGTCGAGATGACCATTCGGTGTGAAACAGCCCTCATTGTCACTCCCCGCTGGTACCAGTCGGCCGCTAACCAGGGCTGCAGAGCCAAAACGCAGCTCTGAGTCACTCTGATTCATCTGTGGCCTGAAACCCAAGCCTGGTGAGGCACTTGGGTGTTCAGCCAGCGTTGTAGCGGGCGCATGCGCAGCAAGCCCAGCTGAAGAACAGCCGCAGCTGATGCCATACAGCCTATCATCCTCTGGAATGTCTTCAGAGGTGTAATGCTGCCCTCCTGGAAAGACGCGGCCAGGTGTCGAACACGGCGCGCGCTGTGTCGATTGAGCGGGCCGTCATAGCCACAGAGTCCAGTTCTATTCCTAGAAAGGAAACTGACTGACTGGGCAGTAATGAGCTCTTGGTCCAGTTGACCGTGAGGCCCAAGCTTTCTAGATGGCTGAGAAGCACTGCTCTATGAGATAACAGTTCTATCTCTGACTGAGCTAAAATCAGCCAATCATCCAAATAGTTCAGAATTCGCAGCCCTTTTACTTCCAAGGGGGCGAAAGCCGCATCCATGCACTTCGTAAATGTATGGGGCGCTAAGGACAGGCCAAACGGGAGGGTGGTGTATTGATATGCCCGACTGTCGAAGGCGAATCTCAAGAATGGCCTGTGACGGGGGACTATCGGAATCTGAAAGTATGCATCTTTCAGATCGAGAGAGATAAACCAGTCCCTCTGGCGAATTTGCGCAAGGATTTGTCTGGTTGTGAGCATTTTGAACGGCCGTCTCATGAGAGCTTTGTTCAAATATCTCAGATCTAAGATAGGTCTTCTTTCATCCTTCCCTTCTTGGGTATGAGAAAATAACGGCTGTAAAAGCCTGACTCGCTCAGAGAAGGAGGTTCTGGTTCTATGGCCCCTTTGCACAGCAGTTTGGCTATTTCTGCGCGGAGTAGATGCGCTACATCCGCTTTCACTATCGTCTCGGTCCGCGCTCGAAAGCGAGGGGAACGGCGAGCGAAACTGAAGCGAATAGCCTTGACTTATTGTGCTTAGCACCCATTCTGACATACCTGGAATAGCCTTCCATGCTTCTACATGTATAGCTAGGGGCAGAATGGGCTCCGGGTTCCGTTCGCCGCACTTTGCGGGCTCGGGAAACTGAACAGGAGGCGTGAGCGGGGCGCGCGCGCCCTCTGATCTCGGTAACGGCAACTCGCTGACAGCTATGACTGTCTGTATTACTTGAGATGGCCCGATTACTGGGAATGGGGAACATTTTGTGGCAATATTTGGTGCGAGCGGAGCCTGGGGCGAAGTGTTTGTCAGTAAGCGTGAGCGCTCGTGAGTGGGCACGTGACTTACATTCATGACTTGGCCGCTGTGAAGGCTGTTGCCGTGTAACAGAGCGGACAGCGAGTAGGTGTGAGCACAGGTTTGTGGGCACATCCTCTACATATAGCACTCGAGCGGCATTTGCCAGCTTTATGAGAGTGGGCTCTGTGAGAGCGAGAGACACGGGTATAGTGTTTGTGTGTAGGGGTGAACACTGAGATGTGGGCACCTTTTCTACACTTATGACAACATCGGCCTGAGCCGGATAACCAGACATTATACCCTTATAATGCATTATTAAGCAGCGCCGGGCGTTTATTAGTAAGCGTGAGCGCTCGTAAGCGGGCACGTAACTTAAATTCATAGCCACGGGCAGAATAGCCTCCTGGTTCCGATCGCCACACTTCGTGGGCTCGGAAAACTGAAACGGAAGTATGGGCGCGGCGCGCGCGTCCTCTGTGCTTGAATACGGCGGCTCGCTGACAGCCATGGCTGGCTGTTTCACATGTGACGTCCCGATTGCTTGAACGGGGAACGTTTGAGATAACTTTGTGATGCGCGAGCAACGCCGGGCGTTTATTAGTAAGCGTGAGCGCTCGTAAGCAGGCACGTAACTTACATTCATAGCCATGCGCGCGCCCTCGGATCTCGAATACGGTGGCTCGCTGACAGCAATGGCTGGCTGTATCACTTGTGCCGTCCCGATTGCTCTGAATGGGGAACGTTTTGTGATAATATTGTGCGCGAGCGGAGCCTGGGGCGAAGCGTTTGTCAGTAAGCGTGAGCGCTCGTAAGCGGGCACGTAACTTACATTCATAGCCATGCGCGCCCCTCTGATCTCCGTAACAGCAGCTCGCTGACAGCTGTAACTGCCTGTATCACTTGAGATGACCCGATTACTGGGAATGGGGAACATTTCGTGGCGATATTTATCGCGAGCGGAGCCTGGGGCGAAGTGTTTGTCAGTAAGCGTGTGAGCTCGTGGGCGGGCAAAAACTTACATTCATAACATGGCCGCTGTGAGGCTGTTGCCGTGTAACAGAGCGGGCAGTGAGTAGGTGTGAGCACAGATTTGTGGGCACATTCTCTACATCTAACACTCGAGCGGCATTTGCCAGCTTATGAGAGTGGGCTCTGTGAGTGTGAGAGACACGGGGGTAACGTGCTTGCGTGTAGGGGTGAACACTGAGATGTGGGCACATTGCTACACTTAGAGCACCACGGCATGAGCCAGATCTCTTGAGATTTTGCAGGCGAGCGGGTAGCATTACCGGCTCGTTGGTTGCCGAATACATCGCTGCAGTAGTCTTTTCTTAGGGGACTGACAGGCGAGATGTTTCAATGGTGGTCCGGCCGCGGCGGGACTCAACCATCTTTTGAGAGATTTGTCTGGGTCGCCGTACCAACGGCGGTTGTGTGCAGGCGAGCGTGTTGTTTTACCGGCTCGTTGGCTGCCGAATACACCGCTGCAGTAGCTTTTGTAGCCTTCCTAGATCGAGGAGGAGGCGGAGTGATGAGAACTCGACCACTCCTCGCTGTCCGATGTCAGGATGGAACAGCTGTCACCTAGGTTCGTTCCTTCAGCTTCGTCCCCTGAGGCGCCGGCCGTGCGGGCCGAAGCCGGCAGCTGTGCGTAATAAAAACTTTTACAACAGATGTACAATTTTTGCCTGGAATATATTAACAGAATAGGTACCTGTTAGTTTTAAAATAATTACATTATAAATAATTTGCTTGTATATCTGGTTGTACCCCTTTATTTCCCAAAACTTAACATATTGTTCCCTTATACCTACACGGAGGTACACTTTAATTACAGAAACGTACACCGTAATTTTGCTTTACTTACACTCTAAAAAGAGATCTGTTAAAAATAACACATGTTGTGTCAGTTAACCACGTTTGCACTTTGAATTAGATTAAAATGTAGCAACTGACAAAACTTTTATTTACAGAGGCCTGTTTGTTTGCGAAAAATAGCAAACACTGCGTACCATTCACAGTGATGGTGAGTGTCGACGCACTCTTATAAAATGATGTGTTGAAAACAACACAACCTGTAAAAAGAGATGTTAAAGGTGACACATGCTGTGTAGATTTTAACACATGTAGTGTGTGTGCTCAGGGACAACACATGTTGTGTAGATTTTAACACATGTAGTGTATGTGCTCAGGGACAACACATGTTGTGTAGATTTTAACACATGTAGTGTGTGTGCTCGGACAACACATGTTGTGTAGATTTTAACACATGTTGTGTAGATTTTAACACATGTAGTGTGTGTGCTCAGGGACAACACATGTTGTGTAGATTTTAACACATGTAGTGTATGTGCTCAGGGACAACACATGTTGTGTAGATTTTAACACATGTAGTGTATGTGCTCAGGGACAACACATGTTGTGTAGAGTTGATCACATGTTGTGTAGATTTTAACACATGTAGTGTGTGTGCTCAGGGACAACACATGTTGTGTAGAGTTGATCACATGTTGTGTAGATTTTAACACATGTAGTGTGTTTGCTCAGGGACAACACATGTTGTGTATATTTTAACACATGTTGTGTAGATTTTAACACATATAATGTGTGTGCTCAGGGACAACACATGTTGTGTAGATTTTAACACGTTGTGTTGATTTTAACACATGTAGTGTGTGTGCTCAGGGACAACACATGTTGTGTCAAATTTAACACACAACCTGTGTCGTTTCTTAACACATCTCTGTGTTTATAAGGACTACACGTTTTGTGTTACCTTTAACACAACTAATGTGTTATTCCTCTTACACATCAGTGTTTTGAAACCTGTAAGGAGCTGATTCAGTTCTGTTCTGTTCTGTTCAGTTTGATTAGGAAAAGTTGGAAAATGTGTAGTGTTGATGTGGCTCCAGGATCAGAGTTGCACAGTTAAAATTACCCTACAGCACCACATAGTGTCCAACCAATGCTAATAATGGTACAATCAGTTTGAACACGGAAACAGGGGCGTAAAACTGTCTGGGTCGTAAAACTGCAAGGGCCGTATATCTACCGGCTCCAGGTCTGCAGCCTCCCATTATGTGGGATCTGTTGACATAAAAAAGTTAATTAAAGCCACCATATCATTTTTTTGAGTGTACATTTTGCTCTATTTGTAGTATCGTGGCTGCCTGTATTAAGAAGAATGACAACTTAACCTGATGTATTATTTATATTTTTATTTCAGAGATGTCAGCAATCAGCATCTCCAGTTCAGATGATCCAGTGGTCGGGATTCTTCTGATGGGCAGGAAGGGTTCTGGGAAAAGCTCATCAGGAAACACTATACTGGGACAAAACAAGTTTCAAGTACACAAATGTAATAAGACGCATAACGCTGAAGTTTGCGAGAGTAAAGCACAGATCTGCAGAAAACAGGTGCATGTGATTGATTGTTCAGCTCTACTGGATCCAGATCTGTCTGAAGAGAACCTGGAGGAACTGAAAGAAACTTTTCATGGAAAAAAGTGAAAAGGAGATCAAGCAAAGATGAGCCTGATGCCAAATGTAAGTTTTTTAAAAAGAACAATCAAAAAGTATTGACAGCAAGGAGACAGTTATTATTGTTTTGTTTTAAATTACTTCAACAGATTTGTCATGCTAAAATTAATTAAGGGCATTTGAAAATGTCTAAAAAAATGTAAAAAAAATAATAATAAACTCTAAAAACGGGTACGACTGACCTAAAAAGAGAGTTTATAGAGAATATTAAGCTTTAAATGAACAGCACATTGATGTTGATGAGTGTTTTGATCATTCTGTTGTAGTTTCAGGAGAGTCTCCATCAGGTGTGATTCCTGAAAGGAAAGACGAGATCAGGCTGGTTCTGCTGTGAAAAACTGGATGTGGTTAAAGTGCCACTGGATACACCATCATCGGCAGAAACGTTTTTGAATCTTTAGCCAGTTCAAACTCTCAGACGAAACAGTGTCAGTCAGAAACTACAGTGAGGATCGGTAAACAGATCTCAGTGATCGACATGCCTGGACTTTATGATACTGAACTTAATGAAAAGGAGGTTAAACATGAAATATTTAAATGCATAACATACTCATCACCTGGACCGCACGCTTTTATTATCGTGATTAGAGTGGGTCGGAAAATGGAGCAGTGTAAACAGAAGAACAAACACGTCACTCAAACAGAATGGCAGGAAATATACTGCCGTTTAGCAGAGGAGTCACGACATGAAGCTAAGAAATCTTTATCTGACACGTTTATGGCAGAACTTCTTATGAATCCTCTTGTAAATGTATCAGATATACGCAGAGCACTGGAGAAGATGGTGACCCTTGAGGAGAAGGAGAGCACCATAAAGGAGGCTGAGAGGAAAGGATTCAACTTTCAATTGGTGCCACGCGGGAACTAGCAAAACAGAAAAGGTGTACAGATCAGTGAGGAACTCAGTAGTGATCAGACAACGGATGACAAACTTTGAATTACCCCAGTGTGAATGAAATGAGCTATATCAGTGGTTTTCAACCTTTTTTACTCCAAGGCCCCCCTGCTCTCTGAATTAATAATGCTATTTTTTTTATTCCCAAAAACATTTGTACTTTACAAACCAATGTTATTATTTTTAAACAAAAGAAATTCAAGACAGATGTAAACCTTCCCTAATGAAAAAATAGTATACCCCTGAAAGCAGACCAACATTGAATCAAGGTTGAAACTTAACCAGAGGTGTATAGTCCAGGCAGAGTGCGAATTACCCCACCATAATTGGGGGGTACTGCTCCTTCACTTCTTCTATGACCATCATGCTCCACTACCATATCAATTTTTTTCTACCAATATTTACTGCTTACTCTTTTAGTACAAAACAGTGCCTGATGTCTGTGTGCCCTTTCCTTTTCCTCATAGTGTCTCTGTGAATAAAATCAAAGTTTCATTAAGATTAAGATAGATTAGGGTTCTCAGATGAAACTACATTTATCAAACTAAAAATATGAAATAATAGAATGTAAAAACAATACTAACCAATTAAAAACAAATTCAAAAATTCAAAAACAAAAAACAAAAAGCCTGTTGAATTGCACTACTTGAAAAAAAATATGCATTGCGTTAACCGTGCTTGTATTTTAATGCATTGTATTTTTAGGGCTTGCATTTTTATAGGCTGCAATTTTGCATGCTTGAAATATTTAAGCTGTGAATATTTAAATTCAGAACATTTCAAACACATTTTCATTAGTAAAATTTCAATAATTCATATTCACCTTTCATATTTCACTTCCAAAATATTCAAACTGATTAAAAATACAACCTATAATATTCAACAGGCGGTTTTCGGTCCATTTTATTTCGCTTTGCAAATTCACTTCCACAAATTCAGTGGTTTAAATTCGACAGTAAATTCAACGTTGATGTCCAGGAACTGCAGGAAAAGCAGTAGATTACCGAGCATAATCTCCATCTGCTGTTAGTCGACCTCACCAGCCTGCAAGCGCAAGCGCGTGTTGTTGACGAAGACCAGAGCAACAGTTAGAGCAAGCCATTCATGCCTGACACCTATAATTGTTTCATTTTCTGAGAGTGGAAACATGATGTCGAACCAACATCACATTGTAACATTGATTCAATGCTATTACCATTGATTTTTGGATGAAAAAAATAATAATAATAATCAACATTAATTGTGGGAGCAAAAGTGATGTTGAGTCAATGCAGTTAAAATTGACACATTAACACTGATTTATCATTGTTTAGATAGTTGCTATCTATCTGGAACTCTGATCAAACACACATGAACCAGCTCATCAATGTCTTCAGCAGGGCCGGCCCAAGCCTTTATGGGGCCCTAAGCAGAATTTTATTTGTGGGCCCATGTTGCCGTCAATATGATTGACTATTGTCAATACTTAATTATTTGCAGACTACAAAACACACCCATTATCAATTTTATTAGTTGTAGCTGTGTTGCTAACATCAATGTCTGCCTGACATGTTTTTACCCTTATACAGTTTCAAATTGTAACAGTAGCAAACCCACAAGTATTCAAAGTCTTACAGTACTAAGTGGTGTACTAAATAAACCAGCAAACCTGCTTTTGGTTAAAAAAAAAGAAAATGCGTGCAAATGTGCAGAACAGTTAACGAAAAACCTTAGATAAACAGCATCTTCTTATATAAAAAAAAAATTTAATTACAAAACGGAAAATATTAAATTAAATACTTAAGACGGTCTTCGTTTTTGGGTCACCTCCTGGGGCTACCCGGTCAGAAGTGACCGGACACCTAAAAATGAAACTTCCTCCATCCCAGTGAAACCAATGCAATTTATTTGCCATTAAAAATAATAAATAAATAATATGTTTTTTTTAAATTTTATTCAGTATTTTATTTTAATATAGAGTCTAGGCCTTAAAAAAAATGTTTTAAGCAGATTAGCACCATCCGGTGGGAGTATGGAGAGAAAGAGTAGGACCATGGTGTAACCACTAGATGACATCTACTGCTCTCTATGGAGAGGCATGTGAATTCCCCAGCTGTTTATGGACACATTTACTTTTTTTTTTTTTTTTTTTGATGGAATTGAATATATATTTAAACAATCTCAAAAACTATTTCTTATCAAGTTTTAGATATATATTTTTTGAGAAATAGTGATTTAAAGTGTTGTCCGGTCCTGGCGCTGGTGTTAGAACGTAAGCTCCGCCCCTTACTTCCGGTTCTGGTGCTGGGGTTCTGAAACTGGTGGTGCTGCAGGTCTGCAGCTGGATACTATAGGAAGTAACAGAAATAAGCACAAATGTCAGAGCATGTCAGAACACCTCCAGGAAACACCTCAGACCATTCAACTTTTGTGATTGCGAATAAGTGCAGTGTCTGCCTTGAGTAACTCTACCGCTCGATGTGTGAATATAGCCGCTTAGTTCGCATATAAGGAGGGCTGGCTCTGGTCTTCAGGATTGCTAAGATACAGGCAGGAGAGTTTATCAGGGTTGGAGCTAAACTCTGCAGAGCTGTGGCCCTCCAGGACCGAGTTTACCCATCCCTGCCCCATACCCTCATTCACTGTTCCCTACATTAGCTCTCTAATATGTCCACTTGAATGAAATAAAGTGAGTCAATTCAGACACTAATGAAAACCTGATATGCAGAATCACTGAAGGACAGAGAAACAATAACAGAAAAAAGAGAAACACAAGAACTACAACTGACTTCCAGCAACACTGAGTGTGAAACCAGTTTACAAACCAGTTTACAATTATTTCTTTCATGCATGTACAAAAGTTCTTGTTGAAAATTAACAGATATTTAGTTGTTGATAGTTCATTCAAAATAATAAAGTTTGCAGTCACCATGATGGAGATCAGTATTTGCTTTAGTTGGTCTCTTGACCCTTATTACACTAATAGACTGTTTTCTCGCTGCTTAAACTGTGAGTTTATAAAACACATTTGTTATGACAAGTCATAGTCACGAGGACGATGATAAGGTGTTTATGGCTGTTGTGATGATGTTATAATCATTCTGGACATGTCTGATCTCATCCTGTATATAAGCTTTGAATGTATGGGTATTTAATATTTAACATATATCTGTTAATTTACAACATGAAATCCAGCAATGTTTCTTTAACCCTCTATGGCATGGTGTTGCCCTCAGGCAACAAACTACCTTTATGGACCTCACACCGCCCCTTTAATTTTTTTATATATATTTTTTAAATATATATAAATAAATATATATAATATCACCTGACATGTCTGTTCAATGAAATGAGGGGCTGAAGTGGTTGTGACCTTTTGTTTGGGGGTGGAGCAGTCCTTTAATGAAGCAAAGTCAAAGTTTAGGCAGAGGGTAAAGCTAGGTATAAAAATAGATCCCCTAAACTTTTTAACCTAAAGTTAGATTTGGCGAAATTAAACAAAACAGCTTTCAACTACAGATAGGCCTATTGCTTATTTATCGTCTCAACCCTGGCTCACTAACAGTAACGTTATACCAGTCGACACCAAAGTTAAACTGTCATAGCTAAGCCAGTGTAACGTTAGTTCTCTTACAAGAGTATCTCTCGTACTGCGTAATATCTTACGCTATGGGGAAAACCTCTTTTCCACGAGATATTGAAGCCAAAAATTATCCTTAATTTTTAATCAATGTAAAACGCTTTGCGACAGCATGCAGACATAGGCAAGGCAGCTTGCGTGCCTATTGGCTGACCTGTGGCAAAAGCAGCAGCCTATAGACAGAGGCCCTGCGAGACATGACACCCAATGGGGCACTTCACGCCCATATACGTCACGTCCCGCCAGAATAGGCGTGGCCTTGACCTATAAATACAGATCGATAGGCTGATACAAACTCATTTTCATCTCTTCAGCAAAGCATCTGCATCGCTGGATCCGGAGTGAGAAGCCGCGCCGTATGAGGAAAAGCATACAGCGGGACGATCCTTGAGTCTGAAGTCGCTGGCATCGCCGCCTTTAGCCGCCATACCTGCTACGCTTTCCGGCGTCATATCCTTTCCATTACAAAGTGTGTGTGTGTGTGTTCGCCGCTGCGACACACACTTTTTTCACTGTTTCTCTCCCTCCTGAAAGAGCTGCGTCTTTCTCAAGATGCATAGGTCCTGCGGCTCGTGTCGAGCCATACTCAGTGAAGAGTATCGCCATGTCATCTGCGTTTCCTGCCTGGGTGAGGATCATGCGGCTCTCACTCTCGTCGACGGCGGATGCCATCACTGTGAGCTACTGCCTATGGTGACTCTGAGGACTCGCCTGGCATCTTTCTCAGAGCCTGCACTTCAACCGGCTGCAGCGCCGCGCCGTAAAAAGCGCCGTGCACAGGGCGGCCCCGAGCCTTCTCCTGCCCCCTAAAGCTCGCCGGTTCGCCCACCAGCTTCGCCGGCATCGCTCGAGTCCCTCACCGACGGACAGCGGCCGCCGTCCGCCGCCGCTTCCGCCATCGAGGTTGACGAAACAGCCGAGGTCTGCTCTATCCTGGCATCAGATAGTGAGGATTGGGCGAGCTCTTTGGACCTCCCCCCTGTAAGAATGCCCACGTCCCAGTGCCCATTCCCACACGCAGACACAGCCCGCCACAGCGAATCGGCCCAGGTCGATTGTGCAAACAATGTAGTGAATGTGCCCACAACACAGTGCCCACAAACACTTCTTGTTCGTCCATCAAAAATTGATGATGACCATGGCACGTTTGTCATTTTGTTGGGTTTTGATGAGTGCGCAGATGGCTAAAGAGGCCAATCCGAGCCCGGAATTCCCTGTGGCACACTGGACAGGTCAGGAAGGATGTAGAACTCTGAGGTGCATCCACTTGTTCTTTCTTGGTAACTTTGCGCTGCTGCCTCTTCAAGATAGCACAGGAGCTTCTCCTGCTCTCACAGAGGATTGCACCGTCCTGGACTTTTCTACTCCAGGCAGATCGGTCCTGTGCTAGGGATTCCCAGCTTTTCAGGTCGAGTCCAAAACTCTTCAAGGAAACTTTAAGAGTGTCCTTGTAGCGCTTTTTGGGGCCACCTTGTGCTCGCTTGCCTTTTTTCAGCTCGCCAAATAAAACTTGTTTTGGAAGTCTCACGTTAGACATTCTAGTCACGTGACCAGTCCATCTAAGCTGTTCCTTCGCAAGCATGGTGTAGATGCTGGGGATATTTGCCTTGCTGAGGACTCCGTGTCAGGAATTCTGTCTTGCCACTTGATCCTCAGCAGTTTCCTCAGACAGCTCAAGTGGATATGATTCAATTTTTTGGCATGGCGCTGGTAGACTGTCCAAGCTTCGCACCCATAAAGAAGAGTTGGCAAAACAACAGCCCGGTAGACCTTCAATTTTGTCTCCTGCTTGATGCCAGTCCTTTCCCATACTGAGTCACGTAGACGTCCAAAGGCTGCACTGGCCTTGACAATCCTGATGTTAACTTCATCATCTATGTGCACAGCACGAGACAGTGTACTACCAAGGTAAGTAAACTTGTCAACGGCTGAAAGCTTTTGCCCATTCACAAAGATGGTTGGCTCAGTATAGGGTTTACCAGGAGCAGGTTGGTATAAGACTTCAGTCTTCTTTGTGCTAATTGTTAGGCCGAAGTTGTTGCAAGCTGAGGAGAGGTGGTCCATACTGTCCTGTAGATCTTTATTTGAGCCAGCAGCCAGAGCACAGTCATCAGCAAACAAGAGTTCCCGAACAGTGACTTCCTCCACTCTAGTTTTGGCTTGCATCCTCCGTAGATTGAATAGCCCGTCATCAAAACGGTAGATGGTGTTAATCCCAGTGTTGTGATTGTGGAATGAGTCTTGCAGCATGGCAGAAAACACCATGCTGAAGAGCGTTGGCGCTAAAACGCAGCCTTGCTTCACCCCGCTTGTGATTGGGAACGGATCAGAGAGTTCTTGCTGATCTCTGACGCTGGCCATCATGCCATCATGGAGATTGCGCACAATGCCAATGAACTTGTCTGGACACCCATACTTGGACATGATTTTCCATAGGCCCTCCCGGCTGACTGTGTCGAATGCTTTTGTTAGATCAACGAAAGCCATATATAGATCAACATTTTGTTCTTGGCATTTCTCCTGTAACTGCCGAGCAGTAAATACCATGTCAGTGGTTCCGCGGTCTTTTCTGAAGCCACACTGACTCTCAGGTAGCAGACCCTGGTCTAGGTGAACAATTAGGCGGTTCAGAAGGATTCTTGCCAAGATTTTGCCAGCGACTGATAGTATGGAAATGCCTCTATGGTTGTCACAGTCCTGCCGATTGCCTTTCCTTTTATATAGATTGATTATAGTAGTATCCTTGAACTCCTTAGGAACAGCTTCTAATTTCCACATGGCCTGGAAGAGATCGGTCAGTTTCTCGACTAAGCGAGGCCCTCCAGCCTTGTAGATTTCTGCTGGAATGGCATCGGACCCTGGAGCTTTGCCTGATGAAAGAAGTGTTATGGCTCTGCTGGTTTCCTCAGTGGATGGTAGAACAGCCAAGGACTGGTTTATTTCAACTTGAGGCAATCTCGCAATTGCCTCCTCATTTATGCATGATGGCCGATTGAGGACCGCGCTGTAGTGTTCGACCCACCTTTCAAGTATTTTGTCCTTCTCCGTAAGGAGTGTTGTTCCATCTAAGTTCAGGAGAGATGAAGTTCCTGAGTGTTGCGGACCATAGACCTGCTTGAGTGCATAATAGAGGCACTTGGTGTTGTTACTGTCAGCGTAAGATTGAATCTCCTCAGCTTTTGCGCACAGCCAGGCATCTTGCATGACTCTGAGTCTCTGCTGAACAATCCTGCGAATGTTGAGGAAGGCAGTTTTCTTTAAACTTGAGCTGCTGTCATTCAGATATGCTTTATGCAGGCGATGTTTTTCGTCAAGGAGTGCTCGGATTTCTGCATCGTTCTCATCAAACCAGTCTTGATGTGTACGTAATGGAACACCAAGTGATTCAAGGGCTGTAGAATGCAGTACGGTCTTGAGAGCAGTCCAACCTGCCTCAGCGTCTGTATGCTCAAAGCTTAGAGACTCCAGGTGATGGTCTAAAGCCTCAACAAAGGCCAGTCTGGTATGTTCCTGTTGTAGGCGAGTAATGTTAAGACGCTTAACACGTCTTTGTCCTTGTGGGCGTCTGCTAGGCTTAATCCGGATGTTTAATTTGGAGATAATGAGACGATGGTCAGTCCAACATTCAGCACCACACATTGCCTTGGTCACTCTGACATCGTGCCGATCGCTTCTCCTCACGATGACATAGTCAGTCAAGTGCCAGTGGTGTGAACGAGGATGCATCCATGAAGTTTTCTTGCGCTTTGGTAGCTGGAATATCGTGTTGGTGATGAGCAGGTCAAATTCAGAGCATGTTTGCAGCAGTAGAAGACCGTTGCTGTTACATTTTCCAATACCATGTGCACCAATGACTCCATTCCATGATTGATGGTCACTTCCAACTCTGGCGTTGAAATCACCCAGTATCAGGAGTTTGTCCGAGCTGGCTGTAGCAGCAATAATGACTTCCAGGTCATTATAGAACTTGGTTTTGATCTCGTCAGAGTTCGTCATGGTAGGGGCATAGGCACTGATGATGGTGGCCGCCTTTTTACCAAATAGGTGGAGCTGTAAAGTCATTAAACGGTCGTTTATCCCCTTGGGTTGGCTTGCCAGTTGGTTGACCAGGTGATTTTTTACTGCAAAACCAACACCAGCATCACGTCTCTCCTCCTGGCCTCGTCCACTCCAAAAGAATGTATAACCTGCACCCACTTCAGTCACTTGTCCAGTATCGGCCAGTCGGGTCTCACTAAGGGCAGCAACATCCACATTATATCTGGCTAGCTCTCTGCCCACGAGGGCGGTGCGTCTCTCAGGTCTTTTTGATCCGAATGTATCCATCAGTGTGCGCACATTCCAGGCGCCAACAATGAGTGGTATCACTTTGGTCTTTTTCATTTTATTTGTTTTTCGACCGCAAGTATGGGATCCCGCCAGCTGCGGTAGGCTGGCCAGGATGTTTTGAAGCAGACAATGTTTAGGGTACCTTTTCTAACCCTTTCCTCACGACGGAGGTGAGCAGTGCGATCCTGAATAGGGCTGCTCAGTCACTCAGGGTGCTGCCGGACTTCACTGCTGCTTCGGTCCAGTGCGAGAACGACCAATATCCTGAGCCGCCTGCGTGCAGGTTTGCGGCTACAGCTTCCAGCATATCCGTGCCTGCTGCTTCGTCGCTCACCCATCGCCACAGGACTTAGATAATGACGATGGTAAGAAAAAGTGCCATGACTTGCGCAGAGAACTTGGATTTAAGTGAGGGTGATTTGCGCAGCATTCAACCTCACGCTCTCGACCAGCCTCATCTGTACCCAGTGGCAAGACGTAGTCAAGACGACTGGAGATGATTCTGGTTGCAGTGGAAGGTCAAAAGACCCATTTTTGTGGGACCCAAAGACCCACAAACACTACACAGTGCGTGTCCCTCGGTTTCTGTAAAAACGAAACCGACACACATTTAGTCAGCACAACCCGACGTTGTTATAAGTGCAGTGAATATGCCCGCTGTACCGCGCCCACATTCCCTCACAGACACGCTCATCCCCACGGGGTTTGTCCCACTCGCTTTCTCTCCACAACCGGTCATAGAGAATTTGAGCGCGACCAGGCTGCCCGCCGTGATCGGCGCGCCTCCCGCCTCGCACGTTGTAAACACAGTGTTTATGTCCATATTCGCTACAGTTCGCTCAACGTCCCCGCCGTTACACGGCGCGAGTCGAAAACCTCGGTGAACAACGAAGTATCTCAGCTACTTCGAGCCGAAATAGCGAAACTGCTGAGAAAAGGGGCCATAGAACCTTTATCTCAGGCTCACAGCGAAGGGGGGCTATACAGCAGATATTTTCTGGTACCGAAGAAAGACGGGGGTTTCAGACCCATTCTAGATCTGCAACAGCTGAACAGAGTGCTTATGAAGCGCCAGTTCAGAATGCTGACAACCAGGAAAATCCTCGCACAAGTGCGCCAAAGAGACTGGTTTATGTCAATAGATCTGAAGCGGGACTACAGAGCGCGGCGGAAGGATTTTGCGGCGCGCTGAATGTCCAGTTCTCGCTCTGGCGATAGACGTGCTGTCATAGACAGCGAGTTCAGCACTGTTCCCAATAAAGAGATTTTCTGGATGGGAACAGCGAACTTTTCCAAATACAAATAGCGTCACGTCACAAGCGATTCTTGAGATTCGCCTTCGAGGGCCAGGCTTATCAATACACAGTCCTACCGTTCGGCCTGTCTTTGGCACCTCGTACATTTACGAAGTGCATGGACGCAGCTCTCGCACCCCTGAGACTTCGGGGCATGCGAGTGTTGAACTACTTGGACGATTGGCTGATTCTAGCTCGATCACATTCAGAGCTCATAGAACACAGGACCACATTGCTCGAGCATCTCGAGAATCTGGGTCTCACAGTCAATTGGAGCGAAAAGTTCGCTGTTCCCATCCAGAAAATCTCTTTATTGGGAACAGTGCTGGACTCGCTGTCTATGACAGCACGTCTTTCGCCAGAGCGAGAACTGGAAATTCAGCGCGCCGCGAAATCCTTCCGCAGCGGCTCTGTAGTCCCGCTCAAAAGGTTTCAGAAGATGCTGGGCCTTATGGCTTCGGCATCGTCAGTGCTCCAGCTGGGCTTGCTTCGCATGCGCCCACTGCAGTTATGGCTGAAAGTGCGAGTTCCACCCCGGGCATGGACCTCTGGTCTGTTTCGCCTCAGGGTCGACATGAAATGCGCTTCGGCTCTGGAACCTTGGAAAATAGCCGACTGGTATCAGTCAGGCGTGAGTCTGGGGACTCCCTCGAGTGTGACGGTGGTGTCCACGGATGCCTCCACCTCGGGATGGGGAGCGCTGCTCGAGGGCAGACCGTTCTTCGGCCAGTGGTCAGAACTTCTCGTGGCTCCGCTCTGGACAAACCAGAACTGGTTCCCAGTCTTGATGCGGCTCACCAGCACTGCCCCGTGGCCGATACCGGTGAGGAGAGACCTCCTCTCTCAGGCAAAAGGCTCGATTTGGCATCCTCGCCCGGATTTATGGTTCCTACATGCATGGGCCATCAACGGGTACCCGCTAACCTCCCAGAGGGAGTGTTAAATACAATCACGCAGGCTAGAGCCCCGTCTACTAGACGGCTCTATTCCTCGAAGTGGTCAGTATTCTCTGCCTGGTGTCAAGCTCAGGGCTTTTCACCCGCAGACTGCAGGGTTACGGAAGTGCTCTCCTTCCTTCAGGAGCTGCTGGATAAGGGCAGGACCCCATCCATGCTCAATGTGTACGTGGCGGCCATAGCGGCGTTTGCAAAACCGACATCTGGCCAGTCACTGGGGAAAAACGACCTGGTCGTGCGATTCCTCAGGGGAGCTCAGAGGCTGAATCCTCCCAGACCCCCCTCAGTCCCTGTTTGGGACCTTTCTACGGTTTTGGAAGCCATGAAAGGTGCCCCGTTCGAGCCAATCCATTTGTCAGACATGAAACATCTGTCTCTCAAAACGGTATTCCTTATGGCTCTCGCTTCAGTGAAGCGTGTAGGGGACTTGCAAGCGCTTTCAGTAAGCGCGTCATGCATGGAGTTTGGGCCTAATGACTCGAAAGTCATACTCAAACCAAGGCACGGGTACGTGGCCAAATCTCTCAACACACCGTTCAGGGCCCAGGTTATATTCCTGTGCGCCCTCCCGGCTCGTGATGAGGAGGAGGATGCGAGTCTCCTCTGCCCTGTCAGGGCACTGAAAGCTTATGTGTCCCGCTCGTCGGCCTTCAGACAGACAGAGCAGCTCTTCGTTTTGTTTGGCGGACGCTCCAAGGGACTGGCCGCATCAAAACAGAGCCTATCCAGATGGATAGTTGATGCCATAGTGCTGGCTTACACTTCTAAGGGCCTGCAGTGTCCTTTGGGTGTCAGAGCGCACTCCACGAGAAGTATGACCTCGTCGTGGCGTGGTCTAGCGGGATCTCATTGCAAGATATCTGTATGGCGGCAGGCTGGGCCTCGCCGTCTACATTTATAAGGTTTTATAACCTAGAGGTTCCCGCCTTATAGGCTAAGCTGCTGTCGGTCTAGAATTCAGTATTATCTGTCCCGCTGCGCCGGCGCAGACTACTGAGTCATTGCTTATGCACACTGATCGAGAGAACAGCTCCATGGGTGCTGAATAACCCGTACTGTTACCCAGTTCAGGCTGAACAAGTTCACCCTGTCTGTGTGGAACACTGTTAATATAACTAGCTCCTGTAGGATGCTATTTCATGGGGAATGATGCTTGCAGCCTCTTTTCCCCGACTCTCTGTGAGTCTATGGTGATTATTCACTATATGGGCCCCGGGCTACTGCCCTTGGGACTTTAGTGTCGGATCCCAGTACGCAAGGCGTGTTGCATTGTGTTCCCCATAGCGTAAGATATTACGCAGTACGAGAGATACTCTCGTAAGAGAACGTACTCGGTTACTAATGTAACCTCGGTTCTCTCTAGAGAGGGAACGAGTACTGCGTATCTTGCCGTGCATACTACAGCTTGGTTCGCTTCAGTGATGAAAACCAGTTTGTATCAGCCTATCGATCTGTATTTATAGGCCAAGGCCACGCCTATTCTGGCGGGACGTGACGTATATGGGCGTGAAGTGCCCCATTGGGTGTCATGTCTCGCAGGGCCTCTGTCGATAGGCTGCTGCTTTTGCCACAGGTCAGCCAATAGGCACGCAAGCTGCCTTGCCTATGTCTGCATGCTGTCGCAAAGCGTTTTACATTGATTAAAAATTAAGGATAATTTTTGGCTTCAATATCTCGTGGAAAAGAGGTTTTCCCCATAGCGTAAGATATTACGCAGTACTCGTTCCCTCTCTAGAGAGAACCGAGGTTACGTTAGTAACCGAGTACGTTATGCTACGTAACGTTAGGTAGCTATATTAGGTATTTACGTGTGCTAGTGATACATGCTTCATGAAAAAATAAATCAAAATGAAAACAGCAAGATTAACTGTCCAGCAGAAATAAAGCCATCATGGAGTCACTTTTCAGCCCCTTGAGATCCCTCAGTTGTCACCACCGCTGGAAAGCCACGCTGATATTGACTCTCGTATGATTTCTTGATTTATACAAAGACTTTTTGTTCATAGCCTTTTCAAATACTGTCTTCCTTTTTTTAACTTGTTTGACTTCGCTGCCTCTATATGCAGGTACTGAGAATTTTGACTGTTCTTTCTCTGCCATAATTGTTATTACTAGCTTCCGTGCCTCTTCAAACGGGTGCGCGCATTTGGGCTGCTCCTGTATCAGCAGAGGTAGTATCCATGGTAGCGAGGGAGAGTGACAGTCGCCCCAGCCAATCATTTCTTTCGTCCCGAATGGAATAATGAGCTGTGTTTATTTCAGTCCTGAGAGGAGAGGACTACAGACACTCGATTTTCATAATTTCTTTTCCAGAGTACTTACATTTTAATTATGCATTGATATATAAAGACAGTTTAAACAAATTTTGAAAAAAAGTATTTTTGTGGAATTCTACCTACACTGCCTTTAAGTTAAAATAACTTTATATTAAAAATATATGCATGTGCATCAGTATGTAAAGAATATTTATTTAAAAAAAATATTTATTTTATTTTTATTCATATCCTAAAACAGTTTTTTTGTTCGTTGCCTGAGGGCAACACTGTGCAGTTAGACCACTTTTGTTCAGGCAATATCATAGGATTAGGACCATATGGTGCATTCGAGTTCTCTTGGGAAGTTTGTTTTTACAAATTTACAAATTACAAATTGTTGCCCTGAGGCAACAAACTAGTTATGGGGTGGGGGGGCTCACATTTTATGATGGATACATTTTATGATGGATATATCACTTCCTGCTCAGCTACTGTTCGGACGCTCTCGCTTACTGCTCCGCGCTTTGCTCTATCGCTTTTATATTTCTATATTTTATCTCCTTTTATCACCTAATTTTAACCTCAGCAAATCAGCACAGTGCTCAAACGCTTGGATTACTACAAAAAAAAAGCAGAATTATTTTATTCGACCAGCCTCCCACTGAAAGCTTACATTCCGGGGAAGAGAAAACACAACTGCCTACATTCATAAGGATAAGAAAATGCCTCCTCTGGAATCTACTTGCTGCTCCAACTGCCACAGACTTTTACAAAGGATTGCAATTCTTGAAACAAATTTAATTGCGGGACCACCAAACCAGACGGAACACACAACAGATCTTCGTCATGGACGTCCTCAGCATACAGCCGGTGAGTCACATGAATCTAGTGCTTCTCGACAGGCCATACTGAGTGTAGAGAAACAAGCCGAGCGTTTTACTAATCGATGGCACAAACAGGGTGCAAGACCCAAAGGCACTAGAGACATCAGATTGTCACGAGCATCACATATTACTGCAGTAGCCTCCTCTACCCCAGATACGGCTCTGACAAGGACTGCAAACACTGGTCTCCTACCACCGCCTATACATCTTGAGAACAGATTTGAAGTATTAATGAATGAGGAATCCCCAAATTTGATGAATGTGATCGCACACAGACAGAATCAGCCAGTAGGTAACACTGATGCTAACTGGGGGTCAAGGTCGAGCAGACAGCGGCACTCAGCTCACAGTGCAGCCGAGCCCAGGACTCTGATAGTGGGCGACTAGAAACATTAGAAACATTAATAGCAGGGATACAACAACGTGCTGCCTTCCACAAGCAACAACATCTGATGTAAACAGGGAACTTCAGAACATTCTGATGAAACATAAGACTGCTAATCGACTTCATGTGGGGAAGAATGATATTCATAAAGAGCAGTCGGAACTTCTTAAAAAGAATTTCAATTAACTTTTTGAAACACTTAAAAGACTGAAAGTTCAAACATTCATCAGTGGACCACTCCCAGCAAGAGGAACAAACAGGTTTTCACAGTTGCTTGGGCTTAATACATGGCTGCAAAAAACCTGCAATATAAAAGGAGTGAACTTTATTGACAACTTCAATCTTTTCTGGAGTCAGAGGCAACTGTTTCAACAGGATGGCCACCACCCAAACAAACTTGGTTCAAGAGTGCTAAAGGACAATATCTACTTCTCCCTCCGTCATCCTTCTGCAATGTGTGCCAATCCACTCAACCTGAATGGCACACGCACACCTGGATACAGTATGAATGACCAGAGGATTTCACTTCAGCCCCTGAATGGACATGCGGTTGACACACCACACAAGGACAGTGATAACACCACTCAGCTACAACAACCTCTGCTCACGGACACAATCTCAGCTGAGCCCTGCCCACAGAGCTCACCACAGACAGACTGTGACATACCAGCAATGCTCCAAGATACAGCACCCAAGGACGACTTTCTGGAAAACAGCCAGGGAAACCAGGACAGCATATTACAGCCTCCAATAACACCGGAGCAAAATTCACTCTCACCGGAAACATTATCACTCTCTCCAGCATCTCCACTTCTGTGCTTCTCAGAGAAAATGGAACAACTGGTGCATGCTGGAACTAGACTATCCCACTCTTTTGCTGCGAGCCCCCAGATACCAACCAAAAAACGCCAGGCCCCACAACCACCAAAGCCTGCGGGCCCAGCTCGCCCTCCCCCTCCTCCTGTGAGAGCTCTTCGGCCTCTGCCACAGCGCCAGGGCCCACACCCCCCTCCAGCGGCTCGAGGTGAACCAAAAACAACTGATACCAGCTCTCAGTGATATGTGTCGGGTCCCCGCTATGATAACAATAACTTTCTCAAATGTTTACAGAACAAGCGGGAACCCAGTGTGCCTGTATCTTTTTCTATTGCTGTTCGATTACATGATAGAAAGTCTAAGGCCTTCAAAAGCCGTACAGCAAACCCATCTAATCTGGTGCCTATTACACGACATACCAAGATTGCTGTGGGGACAAAAAGTAAGACTGTTAAGTTAGCACTTTTAAACATCCGTTCACTTAAAAATAAATCACTTTTAGTCAACGACTTAATAACCACATACAACCTGGATTTTATGTTGCTAAATGAAACTTGGCTAGAAGAAAGTTGCAGTGCAACAGTCCTCAATGAAACAGCCCCTCCTAGCTTTACTTTTATGAGTGTCTGCAGAGCTGTCAGAAGAGGCGGAGGTTTAGCTGCTCTTTATAAAGATGTCTATCAATGTAAGCAAACATCATTTGGGAATTACCCGTCTTTCGAGTATCTGGGTATTGTGTTAAAAGGTGCTCCACGCATTTTACTTATCATTGTTTACAGGCCTCCAAAATACTCTCCAGCTTTTGCTGAAAACTTAACAGAACTGTTATCAACAATTTCCTCAGAGTTTGACTGCTTTGCTATTGCTGGAGATTTTAACATTCACATAGATAATGCAGAAAACAATATGGCAAAAGAAATCAAAACTGTTTTAAAAACTTTTGATCTGACTCAGCATATACATGGACCCACACATAATCATGGACACACTCTAGATTTACTTATCAGTAAGGGTCTAAACATTTCATCGATTGTTATTAAGGATGTAGCACTGTCTGATCATTTTTGTATTTTCTTTGATATATTGATCTCTCCTGCCATTGAAGCTAGATCTGTGTCTGTCAAGAAGAAATGCTTAAATGAGAACACTAGTGTACTATTTATGAAGGCTATATCTTTAACACCAAGCATATCTGCTGACTCTGTTGATTTTCTCCTTGATTCTTTTAACTCAAAAGTTAAGAGTGTAATTGATGATATTGCTCCTGTGAAAGTCAGGAAGAAGAGTGGCAGACAAAAAGCACCTTGGAGAAACTCAACAGCAGTGCAAAATATGAAAAGACAATGCCGAAAAGCAGAGCGCATGTGGCGGAAGACAAAACTTGTAGTCCATTATAACATCTACAAAGACAGCATCCATGCTTTCAATAAGGAACTAAGCAAAGCTAGACAGACTTTTTTCTTGAATATTATAAACAGCAATATAAACAACACGCGCACTCTTTTTGCTACTGTAGAGAGACTGACAAACCCCTCAAGCCAGATTCCCAGTGAAATGCTCTCAGTGAGAAAGTGCTGTGAGTTTGCTTCTTTCTTCTCTGAGAAAATCAATAATATCAGGTGATCAGCTCATCCTTGAGTTGCGCTGGGGTCAGGCAGATCAGACAACAGCACGAGAAAGTAGTCACTATGTCTGATTTCGAAGAAATTGATGGCAAAATTTTGGAAGAAACCATACAGCAACTAAAAACATCAACCTGCGCCCTTGACGCACTTCCCACATCTTTTTCAAAAATGTGTTACACAGCTTAGAAGCAGATCTCCTAGAAGTGGTAAATGCCTCACTTCTCTCTGGGAGTTTTCCGACCTCCCTGAAAACTGCTGTTGTCAAGCCCCTCCTGAAAAAGAGCAATCTGGATAAGACCATATTAAACAACTATAGACCGATCTCAAATCTTCCTTTCATAGGCAAGATCATTGAAAAAGTTGTCTTCAATCAGCTGAACAAATTCTTAAGCTCGAATGAATACTTTGACCATTTTCAATCTGGTTTCCGACTGCACCACAGCACAGAGACCGCGCTCATAAAGATAATAAATGATATTCGCTTAAATACTGATACAGGCAAATTATCAGTGCTGGTACTACTCGACCTCAGTGCTGCATTTGACACTGTCGATCACAAAATACTTCTTGACAGGCTGGAAAACTGGGTCGGGCTTTCTGGGATAGTCCTAAAATGGTTCAGGTCATACTTAGGAGGCAGAGGTTATTATGTGAGCATAGGAGACCATAAGTCTGAGTGGACATCCATGACATGCGGAGTCCCTCAAGGCTCAATTCTTGCGCCACTCCTATTCAACCTGTACATGCTCCCAATGAGCCAAATAATGAGAAAGAAGCAAATCGCTTACCATAGCTATGCAGACGATATGCAGCTCTACTTAGCCCTATCGCCTAACGACTACAGCCCCATTGACTCCCTTTGCCAATGCATTGATGAAGTAAAAAATTGGATGTGCCAAAACTTTCTTCAGTTAAACAAAGACAAAACTGAAGTCATTGCGTTTGGAAACAAAGATGAAGTTCTCAAGGTGAACGCATACCTTCAGTCTAGGGGTCAAACAACTAAAAATCAAGTCAGGAATCTGGGTGTGTCTCTGGAGTCAGACCTTAGTTTCAGTAGTCATGTCAAAGCAATAACTAAATCAGCATATTATCACCTGAAAAATATTGCAAGAATTAGATGCTTTGTTTCCAGTCAAGACTTAGAAAAACTTGTGCATGCTTTCATCACCAGTAGGGTGGATTATTGTAATGGACTTCTCACTGGCCTTCCCAAAAAGACCATAAGACAGTTGCAGCTCATACAGAACGCTGCTGCTAGGATTCTGAGCAGAACCAGAAAATATGAACACATCACACCAGTCCTCAGGTCTTTACACTGGCTGCCAGTTACATTTAGGATTGATTTTAAAGTATTATTACTGGTTTATAAATCATTCAATGGCCTAGGACCTCAATACATTGCAGATATGCTCAGTGAATATAAACCCAACAGATCACTCAGATCATTAGGATCACATCGGCTAGAAATACCAAGGGTTCCCTCTAAGCATGGCGAGTCTGCTTTTAGCTACTATGCCAGCCGCAGCTGGAACCAGCTTCCAGAAGAGATCAGATGTGCTCCTACAGTAGTCACATTCAAATCCAGACTCAAAACACATCTGTTTAGCTGTGCATTTACTGAATGAGCACTGTGCCACTGTTCGTCCGACTGTTTGCACTATTTTATTTTATGTTTTAATTTTTCTGATTTCATTTGATTATTTCTGTATTTTATCTTTTATTCTAAACTGTTTTAATTATTCTGATTTCTTTTGATTATTTTAATTTCTTCTATGTAAAGCACTTTGAATTACCATTGTGTATGAAATGTGCTATATAAATAAACTTGCCTTGCCTTGCCTTGCCTATTATAAGGCACCCCCACGCTCCCAAAAAATTGGGTGAAAGTCATGCCATAGAGGGTTAACCAGCTATTCTGAAAAATATTGAAGCATATAGTCCATTATTACATCTTGAACTCAGGCACACACAGACATCAACAATCAGAATCTCAACAATGGTGACAATAAAAAGTTTCATGTCACAATGCATGCTGGGTTCCAGGATAGTATAAAAACTCCTAGCATGCACTGCTGTATGAATGAATAAATAAAACAATTATTGACACAATTGTTGAGAGATGCGCTGATTTTTTTATATTTCTGTGTTTCTACAAGACAGTGTAGCTCTGTTTCTTTGGTTGTGCATTATGTGTAGGCTAGGCTAGGGATACAAATTGTGCAGGACAGTCGAGCTGTGTAGCCTGCTTTGAATGGATCACAGGTTGACTCGTAAACTGGTTGAGTCAGGTTGACTCGTAAACTGACTCATAACGTGTGTAATATCTCTTCAAAAACAGAAGACTAGGAAAGCCTCAGGCCCAGACGGCATCTCATCTGCTTGTTTAAAAGCCTGCGCTGACCAACTGGCCCCGGTCTTCACGCAGATCTTCAATAGATCATTGGAGCAGTGTGAAGTTCCCTGCTGCTTCAAAAGCTCCACTATCATTCCTGTCCCCAAAAAAACCCAAATCACTGGACTGAATGACTACAGACCTGTCGCTCTCACGTCTGTGGTCATGAAGTCATTTGAAAGACTGGTGTTGGCCCACCTGAAGGACATCACTGGACCCCTGCTGGATCCCTTTCAGTTTGCTTACAGAGCAAACAGGTCTGTGGATGATGCAGTCAACATGGGACTGCATTATATCCTGCAACATCTCGACAGACCAGGGACTTATGCAAGGATTCTCTTTGTGGACTTCAGTTCGGCCTTCAGTACCATCATGCCTGGTCTTCTCACAGAAAAACTGACCCAGCTCTCCATACCACCCTCGATCTGTCAGTGGATCTCCAGCTTCCTGACGGACCGGCAGCAACGAGTGAGACTGGGAAAACTCACATCCAGGACTCTCACCACCAGCACTGGCGCCCCCCAAGGGTGCGTTCTCTCCCCACTGCTCTTCTCCCTGTACACTAATGACTGCACTTCTAAAGACCCCTCTGTCAAGCTCCTGAAATTTGCAGACGACACCACTGTCGTCGGTCTCATCCGAAATGGTGACGAGTCTGCTTACAGACTGGATGTTGAACAGCTGGCTGTCTGGTGCAGTTATAACAACCTTGAGCTGAACACGCACAAAACAGTGGAGATGATCGTGGACTTCAGGAGGAAAAGCCCAGCACTCCCCCCACTCACCATCATGAACAGCACTGTGGAAGCAGTGGAGTCATTCAGGTTCCTGGGCACTACCATCTCTCAGGACCTGAAGTGGGACAATCACATTGACTCCATTGTGAAAAAAGCACAGCAGAGACTATACTTCCTTCGCCAGCTTGGGGAGTTCAACTTGCCACAGTAGCTGCTGATTCAGTTCTACTCAGCTGTTATTGAGTCTGTCTTATGCACATCCATCACTGTCTGGTTTGGTTCAGCTACCAAATCAGACATCAGGAGACTACAACGGACAGTCTGGACTGCGTAGAGGATCAATGGTGCCCCCCTGCCAAACCTCCAGGACCTGTACTCTTCCAGAGTGAGGAAGAGAGTAGGTAAAATCACCACAGACTCCACTCACCCTGGTCACCACCTGTTTGAACTGTTACCGTCAAGACGGAGACTCAGATCACTGGCCACAAGAACATCTCGGCACAAGAACAGTTTCTTCCCACAGGCCATTTCCCTCCTGAACAGTTAACACACCTCCCAAGGCATATGCCTTTAAGTGCAATACTCCCACTGTTTAGTGCTTTTATTCTCATATACTTTTATTCTCATATATTTATATATTTCTTTTTTTTCTTATAATTTGTAGTATTATGTTTCTTGTTGTATTTGTATTTGTATATGTCCAAGGGAAGCCTCAGTACCAAAACAAATTCCTTGTGTGTGCAAGCACACTTGGCAATAAAGCTCTTTCTGATTCTGATTCTGACTACGCCTCTACTGTGTGCTGTTGGTTCTCCAGACTATGAAACTTTCAAGCTGATTTTTTCATGAAGTGATTTTATCTGGATAGTGTTTAATACGGCAAATAAAGGACACCATTATTTTACATTACAGAACATTACAGAAAACTGTCAGATCTACTGATTTTTTTTGCATTTCAACATGCTCAAAGCTGGGTAAAGTAATAATAAAAACAAATAAATAATTAAAGCTGCAAGCAGCATTTAGCAGTGTTCAAGCAGTTAAGGCCTTTAAGGCCGTTAAGCACAAAGGCATCAAAAGACATTAATTTTTATTTAGCATTAATTTAGCCACTGACATACTAGATGGAAAAGACCATTTACAGCCAATACAGGCAATTTACCATAGGAAATATATGGTTTTAAAGCTTTTTAACAGTTATAGCGCCACCTATTGTCCGAACTCCATAAAATTGTGCGTGCTTGTTAATGATGTTATGTCACATATGCGCACCAATTATTGTTTTTTTTTATGATTTATAGGCATTTGAATGAATTTTGCCACGCCAATATTCTAAATTACCCTGTTAAAGTGAACCAAAGGGCAAATTTAAACTTTTTTTTGATAAGTTTTGATCTAGAGAGTCCAGAGAATTGTCCTAGACTGGTCTGGTTCTGATCGGGCGAAAAACCAGGGACTAGTTTGCAAAAATAGGTTTTTAACATATTCGTGAATATTTAATGAACGATTTGATTGACAGCAATGGTTCAAGAGGCAAAGTTGTTCAGCATGAGGAGGTCTATCAAATGATATGCATTTTGTGGGGATGTGTGCTACACCACGTGATTACAGAGCCATAAAACTCGTTAGCGCCAACTAGTGGCCGATTTCTTTCAAATCTCTTACAGACCTCTTGGGCCATGAGTTGAACATGCCCATCAAGTTTCGTTCTGATTGGCCTCCGTTAACCTTGTCTAATAGGTGCTCAAAGTCATTGGCCAATGGCGGCCATGTTTTTTGAGATACACCAATGTCCTCTTTTACCCCTTTTCCACCAAAGCGTTTTGAGAGCCGGTTCGGAGCCGGTGCCAGCGCGCGAACCAGTTCTTTGTGTTTCGACAGCCAAAGAACCGGTTCTCGGCCAGGAAAACTGGTTCCAAAGCGGCACCAACTCTTTGCTGGACTAGAACCAGAGAACCGTTCTTTTACCACGTCAGGCTTACGTCGGGGGCTGGGGGCGGGTTTAGATGTGTCCTAAACATCTTTTCTGACCGCAAAGCCAGGAGAAACATTTGCAGAAACACGATGTAGTCCGCCATTGTAATTGTTATGCTTGAAGTTGGCGCAAGCGTTTCTAGCTTTTTTTTTATTTTTTTTATTGAAAACATTATGTAAGCAAAGAAGAAAACAGTCACAAAATAGAACAAATAAACGGAGAGAAAAAAAAGACAAGACAGGTGTACATAACTAATCAGAAAAGATTACATATCAAAGGAAAAGATTAAAAGACTTACATATTTCAATTGTTTTTAAAGCCTTCTTGGTTCACGAGTTAGAGATAATCCCAAAGTAATGTTGTACTTGCAAGCGTTTCTAGCTGAGACGTAAAGCGACGTACACAGTGACGTAACGACGTCGTTCGCTGGGCGCTCTAGAAGTGGAAAAACAAACAGGTTCTGAGGAGGTTCGCAAGTTGAACCAACTCCGAACCAACTTTGAACCAGCACCAGTTCCGAACCCGTTCTTTTTTGGTGGAAAAGGGGTAATAGACATACATGGCACCTTGGACCAGGACACTGCATACCAATTTTAAAGTCAATCGGACTAACGGTCAGGTGGCCACACCCCCTTTTATGTTTTTTTAATGTTATAGCGCCACCTAGTGTTAGATCGACGCGATTTTTTTAATGTAACATCAGAATGAACTCATTCACATGTGTACCGAGTTTGGTGAAGCTATCTCATTTACTTCTGGAGTTATAGCCATTTTAGTAAAATAGGCTCCGCCCACAACGTTCATTTTGCACCCCTAGCGATCCTGAATCAAAATTTATACATTTTTTCAATAGTTATTGATATTCAGACTCCAGAGAACATTTCTGCACTGGTTTGGTTCCGATCGGGCGAAAAACCAGGGACTAGTTTGCAAATGTAGTTTTTTGACAAAATTCAAAATGGCGGAAAATCCATAATGGCGGAAATGAAATCGGAGATATAAGTTTTGTTCGTCAGGCGTCCAGCTTTCCAAAGATATAAGACACTTGAGTCTACGACATACAGTCTAGGAGTTATGAGCAGTTTCGCACTTTTGGTTGCTATAGCGCCACCTATGGGCCAATCGGGGTCATACTCTGATAATTTCTCCCCAAAAGTATGGCCTACCATCTGGCCTAGTTTCAAGTCTCTAGGCTTACGGTTTGGGCTGCACGATGCGTTTTAGGGTTGTTTTTTCTTTTCAAATAGCAATTACAATAGGTTGAACACCTATTAAGTGCTTGAACACCTTATAAGAATGAGACCTTTTTGACAGTTATAGCGCCACCTATGGTCCGATCTCCATGAAACTTTGCATGCTTCTTCGCCATGTTATGGCACATATGCTCATCATTTTTTGTGAAGTTCTGAGTTTTTATTTATGATTTATAGGCTTTTGAGTGTATTTTGCCCCGCCCCTTTTTCTAAATGACCCTGTTACAGCCACCCAATTGCAAAATTTCAACTTTTTTTCGATAATTATTGATCTAGAGAGTCCAGAGAATTGTCCTAGACTGGTCTGGTTCCGATCGGGCGAAAAAACAGGGACTAGTTCGCAAAATTAGGTTTTGTACAAAATTGGACGTAAACATTTTTTTTTTAGGCCCAAATTGAAATCTGAGACATACATCTTGTTTGTCTTGAGCCAAGGATCACAGTGGTGTAAAAAGCCAGGGCCAACGGTCCTGGAGGCCAGGGCCAACGGTCTAGGAGTTATTAGCAATTTAGTACTTTTGGTTGCTGTAGCGCCACCTATGGGCCAATCGGGGTCATACTCTGATAGGTTCTCCCCAAAAGTATGGCCTACCATCTGGCCAAGTTTCAAGTCTCTAGGCCTTACGGTTTGGGCTGCACGATGCGTTTTAGGGCAATTTTTTTTTTTCAAATAGCAAATACAATAGGTTTTCAGCCCTAAAGTGCTTGAACACCTAATTAAAAAAGCTTCTTGGTTCCAGAAGCTGGGGGAAAAAAACCCTTTCTCAGTCTCCACATCCATTAGACTCAACCCTGCTCCTGAAGGTCCCCCAACACTGCACATTTTCTTTGTCTCCCTAATCAAACACACCTGATTCAACTCATCAGCTCATTATCACATATATCTGATTATGAGCTGATGAGTTGAATAAAGTGTGTTTGATTAGGGAGACAAAAAAAACGTGCAGTGTTGGGGGTCCTTCAGGAGCAGGGTTGAGAAACACTGCATTAGACTGTGTTAGTTCATAATTACATAGAAAATCCTCTCATTCAGCTCTACTACACAGCAAAATCCACAGTGTTAAATTAACACTGCTCAGTGTTTATATGATTCCACACTCAGAGTGTTATAAGTAAAGCCTGGTTCACACGGGACGATTTTAAAATTGTCGGCCGATTTTCTAAACCTGAGAGACCCCACACACGGCGATAAAAAATAAGGGGTCTAACTGTTTTGGTCATACCGTGTGTGGTGCGCAGCCACACGGCAAAATCAACACATCACACACGAACCGATTTGACTCCCGAGCATTCCCAGGTCAGAGGGAAAATCTCGCAAAATCCCTCGAGATCAAACGTGACTTCAGAGTAAACAATCATGGCGGACGAAGAGGATGCAGTGGCGATAGTTTGTAGTTTCTTTTTAAATGAATCCATCTCCGACCACCGGACTTTCTGGTGCGCCATAACGCCGGCTGTTTTGATTTTGTTTCCCAGTGCTTCCTCTGCGTCTCGTCACCTCGCTTTCTGATTGGCTACACGCCACAGTCCACAGGCTGCGTGCTCGTTTGTCCCTGGGGGACACCACACATGAGGAGAAATCGGGCCAAAATAATCCAACATGTTGGATATCCCCGATTTGAGATCGGAGCGGTCCTGACGTCCTTCCGAGCAGCGAGAGCACTCTTAACACACCACACACGGCAGGAATATCTGATCAGATTATTTTACGATAATCGGAGCATCCTTAAGATTGTCGGAAGGGGTAAATCGGGGCTAAAATCGGCCTAATTATCCTGCCGCGTGAACCAGGCTTAACACTCAAGACTCAAGAGTGTTAAATTTGATGAGATAATTAAGTGATTAATTGAGTGATGATTTAGCATTGAGATGTTAGGTGTTAGCCTGATGTTAACAAGCAGAATCACTGGAGAAAATCACAAATTTGAATTCACCATTATGGTGATCTGTGTTTACAAATTACAGGACCATTTTTACAGTAAAAAATTGTAAAAACAACAGTACCATGCAGGTGAAGCTGCTGTCAGTTACTGCAAATTTACACTGCAAAGTTTTAGTGGGTTTAAGCTCTGGTATTTTGCAATCATGAAAACTTTTTTACAAGGAAATGGATCAGGGTCCATCAACATTTTCAATGTCTTCGTGGCAGATCACAAACGCGTTCAAAACATAAAAAAGAACTCAAGATATGTTGTTAATCATTACTAATAATACCAATAAATCAATGCATTAGCATAAAACATTGTTGCAAGAAATACACTCACCTCGGGCTGATATATAAGGTTGTTCAAATGTACAGGAAACGCTCCTTCCTGTTGTGTTATACGGTAAGAATCTGTATTTTGTTTCTCTACACACTGCTCTTGCTCTACACACACAATGATCATCTTACCACGATGTATAGACATCAGTATTCAACCAAACAACTGTAGGAACATAACAATTCATGTCACATACATAAAGTTTCATATATTGTTTTGTGTGAATTACCACAAAGGGGTAAAAAGAAAGCATCTCAAGAATCACACAACGCGTGCAAATAGAGCAGTGAGAAGTTAATTTAGAACAAAAAAAAAAAAAAAAAAAAGTGTAAACAAAGTGTTAAAGCTGCAGTTGGCAAGATTTTTTTTTATCATATTCACTGAAACCGACACCCTATGCTCTGACAGAACAACATAAATCAGCCGGTTTTAGAAAAAAAACGTGCGCCTCTGTTATTGGCTTTGCAAAAATCCATCGCTCCCGGATCTTCTGATCCAATCAGTGGAGGGCTGTGTGAGATCAGACTGTCAATCACAGTTTGTGCACACGCCATAGATCCCCCCTCCCCCCTTGCGCACGTTACAATATACACACACTGAGGATTGTTAATTTAACACTGGGGATTTTGCTGTGTTGTTTGCCGTGCCATCATTGCCACACACGGCTCAGCTCCGGCTGACAGGAGATATGCCATTACCGACAGGAGGCCAGCAGTGCCAGATAGAGGACACATTCGAGACAAGATCGCTTGCTATATGGGTAGAAGTGTATGAATCTATAAACAATGTGTGAATTGCTGATACCATTGACGCAAACAGGAAATATGTTAACAGCTAGAAGCAACATGTGCGTAAATGTGGAGATAGTGTGCATCATTGGTGGTTATAAAATGGGGCTTTTAGAGCACTCTGTGTGGAAGATATTTTGGAGAGACAGAGAGAGAGACCTTACAGGCAAGCGGAAGCTGAAGCCACCAAACCACAACCTTAGAGGATCTGCCATCACCTGCCATTCTTAGTGAGAACAAACACACTGAGTAGAGAAGAGGGTAAGCTTTCAAATGTAATTGTGTATCTGGCCTATGGACCTACAGTGGTGTATTTAGCTTTTGCCTCTGCAAGAAACAATAAAATGAGAATGAGGAATGCCCTCAAACTCTGATTGTATTGTCCCAGTCTATTTATTGATGTAGAGTAAGAATCCATTCGGGGTATCATGAGATGACTGTCTGAACAAGATAGATTTTATAGCGATATCCCGATAGACTTAACAAAGTCAGTCAAGGTTGCCAACCAGTCGCAACCGAGTGGGCCGTGGGAGTGTATGAGCAGGCATAAGTTTCCTCTGAGGGCGGAGAGAGAGAGAAAACACATAATACGAGAATTTAACAGATGTTGTGGAGACTAGGATGGTTTCAACTTTATTTGCTTTAACATATGAAATTCTGTTATTTTTATGTTTCCTAACACTACGAGACTACTACCCACATCTTTTCATATATTCTCTAATGTTATTTTATTTTCTCTCAAGGTCTAGTCATTAGTGGGTGTGGTTGTGAGCGTTGTTGGTCAATCAGGCTCCTCCTATAACAGAAAAAATCTGCAGGGGGAATATTAGGTGAAAGCTGCCGTTCTCTCCGTTTTTCTTCTGACCAAATCCTTGACAGGTTTCATTCTTTAACGTTTTAACAAACTAGTTTGAAGCGTTATTCTTGTGATCTATCTGGAGTCTCATTCACTAAAGATGGCAGAGGTACCTTCCGCACCTACAGGTAGGAATTAATTTCAGACAGACTCAACGACTGTACATGTTGTTGCCAAATCGATTATATTTCATAACTATCTGAGATTGGTTTTTGTTTTTGCTATTTTTTTTTTTTTTTCATTTAAAAAAAAGTTTCAGTCATCATTGTCATGTAACCTTATAATTGTGTTCTTATCTTAAAGTTCCTTCACACCAAATATAAAACAAAAAGAATATAAAATATAAAAAATAAATAAACAAAAGACCAATGATCATTTTGCGACAAAAACCCAAATAATATCCAAGGAAATGCAAATTCACAGCAACAATCAGCCTTAAAATAAATAAATTCGGCCGTTATGTTTACCTAATATTTATTTATTGATTCGGATGTTATAATTTAACCATCGTAGATCAGCAGGAGGGAAACTTTTAAGATTAAGTCCATAACTACATTTGTATTATATAAGGTACATCATTATTTTATTGCAAGAGATCAATGTTTGTATTTCATTGGCCATATTAATTCTGAGAAATATGGAATCTATTTTTCTGTGCAAGTGAAAAAAGAGCTGCTGCAGAAATTCGCCTTTGTGTAATCTCACAGGCCTTGTTTTAATAATGTCGAAGATGTAGCAAATGTGTACCTGATGGTCCTAGGGGACAGATATTAATAAGGCTTATTTAACAACAAATACATTTTATAATAAGTATATGTGTATATTTACTACATACAGTAATACAGTTTTCACATACTGTATATAATTGAAAAGCCAAGTTTTAAATATTACAGTCGGGGTAAGTATTTAGGAATTTGAATTGTTTTTCATAATAAATCCTCTCATTTAGTCCTTGTTCTTTTACTTTATTTTATTTTAGCTTAGCTTAGTTTAGTTTACTAATAATTTAGGCTTGTCTGACCAGGCCAGTAGAAGAATATAATGATGAAGATGACAATATTCTAGTCAATCTAGTGTGTGTGTGTGTGTGTGTGTGTGTGTGTGTGTGTGTGTGTGTGTGTGTGTGTGTGTGTGTGTGTGTGTGTGTGTGTGTGTGTGTGTGTGTGTGTGTGTGTGTGTGTGTGTGTGTGTGTGTGTGTGAAATTTCGCCATTTTGAATTGAAGGTATATCATTTACGTACAAATATTAAACATTAATGGTTTAAGTTGAAGAGTGAATGTATTCATATTGTGAATGAAATTATCCAACGTGGTCTCCTGGCTTTCCTGATAGCCTTTCACCAAAATAAAAATATTATTTGCAAATAGCTGAAATGCCCATTAATTAACAATTTTTTATTTTTCTGTATTTCCTTAAATCTCTTCTAATCATTTAAAAGGATGACTCACCTTAAAACACATCCTCCGCCCTATTTAATACTTTTCAATAATCACTCACAAAACAACAATAACACTAGGAAACAAACGCAAGAGGTGTAAAAAAATCTGTTCGATTTCTGTGTACTCCCCTTATGGACCGGGTCAAATTGACCCAGATTGGATTCAATACAATTCCTCAAAAATCACACTATGAAAAACAACAAAGATTTAGATACAAACTGTAAACTTTGAACAACATAAACATTTGTCAAACATTACAAAAACATTATATCTGAAAATATGATTTATGAAAATGTTTTTAAACAATTTTTTAAAACAGTTTTGTTTTGACAAAATTGGAAAATAAATAGTATACTGATTTTTTTTTTGTTGCATATATATATTTTTTTTTTTACTTTTTTTTTTTTTACATTTTATGCTTTGAACATCGTAACTGAACAAAAAATAATTGCTGTATAATGAAAATTTTTCATTTTCCTACGTTAACTTTCCCTAGTTCATTATTCACTCACTGGGAAGTGAGAAACCAAACATAACAAAAACATACATCAAATAAATGTTTTTTATTTATTTTTTTGGCTCTGTGAAGCTGCCTTTGAAAATGCTACATAAAGGTTTTGGTTAAAAGCTAGGTATTTTAGATATCTTGAATATTGACATGAGAGCTTATTTTACTATCTGTGTCTGACAAAGATTTTCATCTGTAATTTGCAAGTAATTTTGAACACTGTAATTTTAGCTTTTTCAAGTGTGTTTGGATAGGGTTAGAACACTTTTAGATGCACTTGCACGTTAGAACTGGAGTTGAAGTGCCCTGACATACAGAAAATAAATGTTTTTAATTTGTGTCTGTACAGTTGCTTTTGAATGGCTGTCTATGATGGGTCAAATTGGCCCGCGAACATCACAAACATAACAGTAATTTTGTTTGTATATGTCAAAAAATATCAGCATGTTGAAACTTTACATGCATGCTCATCATGATAAATGAGAAAAAGTCACAAAATATCAAGAAAAAAACAAAGGTTAACCAGTATTTCCAACAACTTACAAAGTATTTGTCTTAGTGACAGAAGCTACCAGTGCAGAAAAATTAGGGATACAAAGATATACATACATTTGGATAAAACACAGGTATCAGTCAATTATCTGTTTCTTCGTTTTTAGGAGCGAAATTTGGAATATAGTTATTATTTTTTTCCTTATATCTCATTATTTTCTTGACACAATTGAAAAGTTTTTTTTGTTCCTTTTTTTGACCCACTGTGGTGAAAATCAAGTTTTTAATGTCAAATCAAAGTATGAGCCGAGTCCATAATAGACGTTTGCTTTCTAATATTGTTCTATCATTCTTCATAGATCAGCTTATTTACTGTCCATTAAGAGAGTACATTTGTTGATTTTATTGTGCTGTTTGTTTTATTTGCATTTATAGATGAGTCGTGGCCTTTGGCTCTTGTCATGATCGTTCTTGTTATGATGGTCTTGATCGGTTTCAAGCTGCGGAAAACGAAACCTCGGTGAGTGAGAGAGAGTTTGAAATTATCATGATTTTATGATTGTTAGAAACCAACTAACATTATACATTTAAAAAAAGATTTTTGAGCCAATATAACAGCTCTTGTATTTCTTTCATTGAAATTGCTTGCATTTGCAAGCAATTTCATTATGTTCAGTTTATCTAAATTTGTAAAATGGATGTTCATCTTTTTGTTTTTAGGGTGAATGCCTTTTGCATGAACTGAAACTAGACAGTTGATGTAGTTGAGAAATGTTTTTGTGAATATGTGGCTAGATAAAAAGTACAGTGAGTTATTAAGTATGTTGTTGTTGTTGAATGAGACACTAATTGAGATGTTGCATTAACATGTCACTCACTTATGAGGCGGTTTGATTTAAAGTCTGAGGTAAAATTATAGATCCTTTATATATAAAATATTTCATATTTTCTAAACTTTAAATGTTGTAACGTTTTTGTCAGACTTTGCGCTTGCGAAACCTGGGCGCTCACGTGACTGATCATTTGAATTTTAAAACCTCATTTACACTTGTGAAAACTGTTCACCTGATTAAATTTCTGCTCGGTAGAACTTTCTGCATACATGTTCACCACCGAGGCAAGAACCAGCATTTTAAATGTAAGAGCCTCGCGTTATATTTATTATAATCGTTGTATTATTTATATTTAATTGTGGGTGGTGATGGCACAATGGATAAGACACATGCCTTTGGTGTGAGAGACCTGGGTTCAAATCCACTGTGAGACACCAATGTGTCCCTGAGCTAGACACTTAACCCCTAGTTGCTCCAGAGGTGTGTGACCTCTGACATATATATATATATATATATATATATATATATATATATATATATATATATATATATATATATATATATATATATATATATATATATATATATATATATATATATATATATAGCAATTGTAAGTTGCTTTGGATAAAAAGCGTCAGCTAAATGTTAATAGTAATCGTTGTATATCATTTTATTTCAGGGAAGTTGGTGACGACAGATAAAAAATAAGAGACGTTGTGACAACCTGTACAGAAGTCATTCAGGTCCACCTTCCACACCAGACTCTCTACTGGCTGTCTGTCTACTATAGCTATTGTGTTCTCTTCAGGAGTGCATGCAGATATTACTCAAGGACATGTACACCTGAATCATTTGCAAGAATAGAAAATGTTTTATTTAACAAATGAATGTTCAGTGCACTTAAATTAAAAATAAAAATGCATTTTTAATTTTTTTTGGTTAAAGTGGCTACACAGTAAAAAACGCAGTGTCAAATTAACACTTAAAGTGTTAATTTTAACACTACTCTGGATCATATATGGTCCCACTCTATCTAGAGTAAAAAGTACACTGTTTGTAGTGTTGAATTTAGAGTGTTAATATAGCACCTTACAGTGTAGAAAAAATACACTGCAAGTGTAAAGTGTTACACTTACAATCTTTACACTATGGGGTTTTAACACCCCTGGTGTTGATTTAAATCCATTGGATTACACTATAAGTGCCATTTATAAAGTATTCTGTTTAGTGCAAAAACAATTTACACTATTATAGTGTTAATGTACAAGATCAGACATAAAATCAAGAGTCTTCAGACAGATGTACAAATCCATAGTTTATTCAAAAAATGGGCAAAGTGGCTCCTTTAAAACATATGCCAGATGTGAAAAGGTTAAATTATCACATTCATGAGGAGTTGCAAAGAAAAAGCAAAAAAACAAAACAAAAAAATTAAAAAAGCATAACATCATCCAATTTGCCAAGACATGACCAAATATGACAGGTATATTTGAACAAGATTGCAGAAAACTACACTGTTAAAAATATTATAGCAATTTAGTTATTTCAACTTATTTTTTTGAGTAGAGATAACTAGATTGTCCAGACAACAAGAAATTTTAAGTTTTCTTGTTCTCAACGAGAGTGAAAGTTGAATGAACACGTCAAATTGTTATTTTAACTCAAAAATGTATGTTTAAACAACTGCACTAGATTTTTTTTTAATTAACAAGTATACTTGTTATTTTAACTTATAAATGTAAGTTGAAACAACTGCACTACATTTTCTGCAGGTTTTACTTCAATTATACTCTAATGCTTTTATATTAAACTAAACTTAATGTATCTATCTATCTTGCTGTCTGGTAGACTGAATGGTCTTAAAACCTAAACTTCTAAACCTAAGCTTTTAAAACCACTTCAAAATTAAATCCTCAACTTCAACAATGTTTTTACAATTATGAGCACAGATTCATTAAATTACACACAAAAAAAAATTCTAGCTCCTTTAGTTTTTATTCATACTCAGATTCAATCCATCATGGGCGGATTTGAGCGATTCATTAAAATGAACCACTCAAGATTATATTCGCTATATATTTTTTTTCACTGAGAATTTTCGAGAGAAGCCATTGGAAACCGGATGATTTTCCATGTTGGACCTTACACGTGTCTTCAGAAGAAATAGACTGATACAGAGTAAGTGTGACATTTTATATTGTGAAAGTGATTGTTGCAAGTTTTTAGTTCGTAATAAGCGTGTTATAGTCTTGTGTTAACAAATAGTATAAAAATAAATCATCCATTAAATTCATAAGTGCAAATGAACATTAGTAAAATTATTTTTTTCAGAATTATTCACAGCAAAAACTCCAGCGTTAAATGAACCCTCCTGGGAGTTTATATGGCTTGTTAAAGTTGGGAGTGTTAAAGTTAAAGAGCTAATTAAGTGATTCATTGAGTGATGATTTACCATTATTGAAAACACCTGATGTTAACAAGCAGAATCACCAAAGGAGAAAATCAAATTTTTTAAGCCACCATTATGGTGATTAGTGTTTGCTTTAGTTGGTCTCGTGACCCTTAACTTGTTAAGATTATATTTTGTTTCGGCTGTTGTATTTGAGTTATAATTTCCAGATGATCAAAGAGAAAAGATGATCTGACGGTGTTGGTTGTGTTTTGACATAATCATCACTTGACTTGCATCACAAAACTTATTTAGAGCCTAATCTCTGACTTTAAATGCATAATGTTGATTACAACATCAAGTGATTATGCAGTACAAAATCTAGAAATTTCTAAACAGTCCAAAAGATTTTGTAAAAGTTTTTCTAATAAAAAAAAAATAAATTTTAGGCACAGATATAAAGAATCAGTGTATGACACTCAACAATGGTGACAAACAGAATATTCAATTAGGAAAAGGATATTACTAAGGCATTTCAGATCATAATTTATTCATACCGCAATGCATGATGGGAGTCATGAATGAGTTTTGATTGGTGGCACCCAAAATGCACTGCAACATGCTTTATTATTGTCACCATTGTTGAGATTCACAGGCTGATTATTGATGTCAGTGTGTCTAAATAAAATATTTTAAATTTTATAGTGTTTTGATCAGAAAAACTTTTAAGAAATATTTTGGACTATATTGAAAATGCTGAAAAACGTTTGCTATAGAATCACTAAAAAAAACTCTCAAGTGATGATTATGTAAGAATCCGTCAGAATCACCTTTTAGCTTTGAACATCTGGCAGTTATAACTCAAATACATATTACTCAAATATTGGTAACTTTTACAATGTAATCCAAGTAATTTCTTAAAACTTAATCACATACAACGTTTTTTTGTGTTTGTTTTTTTAAACAGACATCAAGAATCAGCCTGTGAATCTCAACAATGGTGACAATTATAAAGCATTTTGCAGTGTGTTCTGGATGCCACCAATCAAATCTCATTCATGGTTCCCATCATGCATTGCTGCATGAATAAATAATGAGCTTATGTTCAGAGGTGATCTGTTTGTCACCATTGTTGAGATTCATACGCTAATTCTTGATGTCTGTATGTGCCTACCTGAAATACTTTTGAGAAGGTTTTTTTGTAATTGATTTGATCACTTGGATTTAATTGAAAGGGCTAAAAAAATGCATACTCTACGAGGACAATGCTGCTATAATCCATAAGGTAAACTTAACTCTGAAATTGTGCTCTCAATGAATTCTGTGATTCAGGCCAACTATTGATTATGTTAAAACACAACCAACACCATTATATCTCCTTTTCTCTTTGTTCATCTGGGAGGTATAACTCAGGTACAGCAGCCAAACAAAATCTAAAGTTAATGACTTAAGGGTCAACAGCCCAACTTAAGCAAACACTGATCTCCATAATGGTAACATACCAATTACGATTTTCTCCTTCAGTGATTCTGCTTGTTAACATCAGGTGTCTTTGATAATACTCAATTATCACTCAATTAATCACTTAATTATCTCATTAAATTTAGCACTGCTTCAGTGTTCATTTAACACTCTCTGAGTGTTGACTCATATAAACACTGAGGAGTGTTAATTTAACACTTTGGGATTTTGCTGTGTATTAATGGATCAACACAATTGTTAGATTCCAAAGTCACCAGTGAATCAAGTTATTTCATGATCATTATAAAACCATCAACAGATAACCATTATAACATGATCTCATTTCACTTTAGCTTTCTTTGCTGCTGCAAATTTGTTTGACTAAACACACTGCCACAACGGCCAAAAAAAAGACTAAAGATATAAAAGAGTTAAGAGCCCAACTGAACACTAATCACTGTTATGGTGACTTAAAATGAAAAACAGAGTTAACCCTCTGTTAATTCTCAATAAAAACTTCTGTAGAATTCTGACAGAAATAAAGTCAGTCTGGTTAGTAATAAGTGAAGCTGGTAATGCTGTTTGTGGAGTTGTTTAATCCTCCTCTGCTGAGATCTTCACAGATTTAATATCTTCTTTTATCTTCAGGTGATTTCATCTAAGGCTGTGTCTGAAGTCAGTTGTAGTTCTTGTGTTTCTGCTCATCTCTTTTTCTATTCTCTTATTTCCTTCAGTGATTCTGCTTGTTAACATGCTTATTAAGGTTGAGATGACTCCATATTTAATATACACAGATGTTGTGGCTCAGATAAAGTCCCGTTCTGGTTTATTTCTTTGCTCTTGGCTGACATGTGGCATTGCTATGGCCTGCTTGTGGCCCAGATCTGGCAAACAGGAGTGGGCCACCCAAGGGCCGTCAGTCCAAGCTGCATGTGGGCCAGATCCGCATCCCACAAGTGCCAGATGTGGGCCGGATCTGGGCCGAAACAATATTGCTATCTGGGATGTGATCAGTGTGCGAAAAGATTCACATACAAACATTAGCTTGATGCTCACATCAGAGTTCACACTGGAAAAAGCCGTTCTTATGTGATCAGTGTGGGAAGAGTTTGACACAATCAGCACACGTTAAAGAACACATGAGTATCCACATGGTAGAGAAGCAGTGATCAGTGTGAAAAGAGATTTTAAAGCAAACAAAGTTTACATCAGATAATTCATACTGGTGTTCAAGCTTTTATGTGCTTTGAGTGTGAGAAGACTTTTACTTCAGCGAACGATTTAAAACTGCACCAGAGAATTTACACTGGAGAAAGATCTTACAAGTGTTCACACTGTAACAAGAGATTCAGTCAGTCATCATCTCTGAAAACACATGAGTGGATCCACACCAGAATACGGGACGAGTTTCGCTATTAAACGCTACCTGGAAAAACACATAAGGATCCATGTAGTGGAGAAACCACATCAACACCGTCTGAAATCTGAATCTTTATGTGTTGAGCAACAAAGTCTCTTCTTTTTAATTGCTTTCCCAACAGCAACAATGAGCGACAGAAGATTTTGTTGGTTGATTGGTGAACAATTTTCACATGTCTGTTCAGAGCCATGAAAAAAAAAAAAAAAAAAAAAAAAAAAAGCTAAAAATTCCAATTCACTCTCTGACAGTAGGTGGCGCTCTTGGAAAAGCAGAAGTGTGGAACTACACATAGCAAAGCTGTGCAACCTTCTGTGACAAAAATGTGGAAATTTCCTGTAGCTCAAACAGTAGAGCAAGGTTTTAAGTTTGATTCCTATAAGGAAAAACTGATAAGAATGTAAATGTGTACCTTGAAATGCAATGTAAGTCACTTTGGATAAAAGCGTCTGCCAAATGCATTAATGTAAATACATTTTCAAGTTTCATCAGCAACCTTGCTGCACAAGGTTTGTTTTGCACTAATCAATTGTTCCACAATGTGGCAACACTGGCCCAGGCCGCCGTTGTCTAAAGAGAAAAAAATTTGAACTAAATTAAACAACAACAAAACACCGGAGACTGCAACAACAACAGTCTCCACATTGACAAGCGCTTGTGTGAGGGGAGTTGAGACACCTGCAACATTAGATTAAAATAATACAAAGACATTTTAGAACATGGGTGAGTGTGATTCCCGAATCTGATCATATTTGTACAGACCATAGACTGTAAAAAATATCGATGTAGTATCCGTTACGTCACCCGAAGGTTTCTGAAAAGCATTTTTGAAGCCTAAAGTGCCGTCTTGGCAGCACGACACACCCGGAAAACAGAAAGGTGGAGCTGAGGCGCCTGGTTGCTGAAACCACCCCTGCCTAGCTGGACGTGATCGAGTTTGCTCAGGCTACAGCCTGGTTCACACGGCAGGATAATTAGGCCGATTTTAGCCCCGATTTACCCCTTCCGACAATCATAAGGATGCTCCGATTATCGTAAAATAATCTGATCCGATATTCCTGCCGTGTGTGGTGTGTTAAGAGTGCTCTCGTCTGCTCGGAAGGACGTCGGGACCGCTCCGATCTCAAATCGGGGATATCCAACATGTTGTATTTTTTGGGCCCGATTTCTCCTCGTGTGTGGTGTCCACCGGTGACAAACGAGCACGCAGCCTGTGGACTGTGGCGTGTAGCCAATCAGAAAGCGAGGCGCAGAGGAAGCACCGGGAAACAAAATCAAAACAGCCGTCCATGCTCGTGTTGTCTCCACTTCTTTGACCATCCCCTTTTCTTTTGATAACGTTTTTTTTTTCGGTTAAAAACAAACTACAAACTATCGCCACTGCATCCTCTTCGTCCGCCATGATTGTTTACTCTGAAGTCACGTTTGACCTCGAGGGATTTTGCGAGATTTTCCGTCTGACCTGGGAATGCTCTGGAGTCATATCGGTTCGTGTGTTCGTGTGGATTTTGCCGTGTGGCTGTGCACCACACACTGTATGACCAAAACTGTTAGCCCGTGATTTTTTATCGCCGTGTGTGGGGTCTCTCAGGTTTGGAAAATCGTCCGACAATTTTAAAATCGTCCCGTGTGAACCAGGCTTAAGAGAGTAGCCCCAGAGTGCAGTCTGGACGATGGGATGGGGCGAGACTTTTAGGTGGGGCGACACGTGTCGCTCCGCCCACACCCGATTTTATTGGTTTATAATACAGCAATCTTATTGGCATAGACGGTTGAGGCATGAGCATGCGCATTCCTTTATGTACGAGTTTATGAATTATCTACGACGCTGTTTGGCCATACTATATTAAGTGATAACCATGGCGATTTCAGTAACGATCAATTGGATAATGTTTTGATGAACTTACGAATCAAGTTAGATGAAGTTACTGTCAAAATGTATTCGCAATTCACATCGTTTCAAAGCAGCTTTACAAAAAGTCATATTGTAAGCTATATTGAGCAGTTTTATGGCTTGGCGATATCACAAAATATGTTGCTGATAAGTAATACACTGTTTGAGATTTAGCCTAGCTATTCTATATTAATTTACCCTGCAGATAAGTCAGTGCCACTTTTGGTGGGCAATGAGCATGACTGCATGAAATTACTGGCATATCAAAGGAGAGATAATTTCTATGTGGGCTGATTTAGACAATATTTTTCCGCATGTCATGCAGAGCTCCTTAATTTTACATCATTCGTTTATGCTTCTTCGTTTTTCCATTAGGATCAGTGAATAAACACAAACTTGGGATTTTACACAAATTATGATAATTTCCTGTATTTCAGTGAAACAAAGGATAAATCCGAAAGTGTGTTTCATTTTATTTTAAAGCAAAACCGCGGTGACAAATACGACAGGCTACCAAATAGCAAGCCCTGGCCATTGGGTTATGTGCGTACAATGGGAATAAAATCCGTGCAGCGCTGCAATGTGAAAATAAATTTACATTTTTCAGAATTATTATTATTATTTTTTTTACTAAAACAGATGTTATGTCGATCTATAGCAAATATTATAATGTATAATGTGCAAGAAAGAGCGTATTTAAGCAATTGGCCTACATGTTCATATCACTTCTCTGCTGAGTGTTTTATTTATTTTATTATAGCCTATTATAATTGCACAGATTTATAGCAGTGGGTTTTTTTTATGGTTATGCAGCTAGCCTATATGTGAGTGTTAATATTTGTAACCATTTTTATCCCGTAGCCTACATGAACATGAACACGCAATGCGATGGTGGATGAATAAACAATTGGATTTTTTGTATACCTGATGTCACAGTCACAGATAGACAGTCGTACATAACCGGTTGACACTTATTAGAAAACATGAATCTTTAAAAACTATAACATAGGGCTTTACAGAACCAATAGGCCCTCATATTGTATGAACAGGTAAACGTCTCGGTTACGTATGTAACCCTCGTTCCCTGAGTAGGGAACGGAGACGTCTCGTCGGAGGAGTTTCCAACGAATTGGGATCACGCTAGGGAGACCAACTGCCTTCGAGTGAACTAAAACGAGCCAATAAACATTGGCATGCAAGATTTGCATTCCGCGCGCCGCCTACCAGTGCGGGTATAAAGCGGAACCAAGCGCATACACATTTGCTTTTTGCTGAGGAGCCGGACGGTGTCCAGTCCTCCGCGAAGGTACAGCAGCATGGCGACGGGACGAGACATCTCCGTTCCCTACTCAGGGAACGAGGGTTACATACGTAACCGAGACGTTCCCTTTCGTGGGAACTCCTACGTCTCGTCGGAGGAGTTTCCAATGAATTGAAATCCATAACAAAACGCCATGGTGCATACGGCGCAAGAAGCAGGACCTGCTCCTCGTCCTCCCTGACCTTGCAGAAAATCTGTGCGAGAAGGCTCACTGGGGGAAACGCATATTTGCGAAGGCCCCGGGGCCAGCTGTGTGCCAGTGCATCCGTGCCGAGGGATCCTTCGGTCAGGGAATAAAACAGCCGGCAGTGGGTCGTGTCCGGAGAGGCAAACAGATCTATCTGAGTGGCTCCGAAGATTCCCCAAATCAGCTGGACCACCTGGGGATGGAGTCGCCATTCTCCCGGAAGAGGCGGCTGCCGTGAGAGCTCGTCGGCTACACGGTTGAGCGCACCAGGGATGTGAATGGCCCGAAGCGACCTCAGATGCTTCTGACTCTATAGGAGGAGATGGCGGGCGAGTCGCGACATACTACGGGAGCGTAGACCACCTTGACGGTTGATGTACGCAACGGTCGCAGTGCTGTCCGTACGGACAAGTACATGCTTGTGTAGAAGCAGCCCCTTGAGGCGGCACAAGGCTAAGCGTACTGCTTGCAACTCTAGGCAGTTGATGTGCCAATGCAGTTGAGGCCCCGTCCACAGACCTGAAACTGCATGCCCGTTGTACGTGGCCCCCCACCCGTTGGCAGAGGCATCTGTGAAAACCACAGCATGCCTGGAAACCTGGACTAAGGGAACTCCGGCCCGTAGAAACACAGGGTCCGACCAAGGAATAAAGGTTTGGCGACAGTGCGGGGTAATGTTGACCCGGAACGTGCCGCTCTGCCACGCCCATCTCGAGACTCGATCGTGAAGCCAGCGCTGAAGCGGTCTCATATGAAGCAGGCCGGGCGGCGTTACTGCGGCTGCGGCTGCCATATGCCCCAGGAGCCTCTGAAACTGTTTCAGTGGGACCGCAGACTTGCCTTGAAAAGACTTGAGGCAATTGAGCACTGACTGGACGCGCTCCTCGGTGCGGCGCACAGTCTGACTGACCGAGTGGTCAGTGGCCGCCTCCATGACTTTCGTGAAGACACGGGGCGACAGGGCCAAGCCCAAGGGTAGGACCTTGTACTGATATGCTCGACCCTCGAACGCAAACCGAAGAAAGGGTCTGTGACGAGGAAGAATCGAGACATGAAAGTACGCGTCCTTCAGGTCGATCGCTGCAAACCAATCCTGGGGACGGATGCATTCGAAAATGCGTTTCTGCGTGAGCATTTTGAACGGGAGCTTGTGTAGGGCCCGATTCAAAACTCGCAGGTCCAGGATCGGCCGTAACCCACCGCCTTTCTTGGGTACAATGAAGTAAGGGCTGTAGAACCCAGACCTCATCTCGGCTGGAGGGACCGGCTCGATAGCGTCCTTCGCCAGCAGGACGTCGATCTCCTTCCTCAAAACAGGGGCATCGACACTCCGCACACAGGTGAAGCAGATGCCCACTAACTTGGGAGGCTGGCGGGCAAACTGAATTGCATAGCCGAGCCGAATGGTACCAATGAGCCATCGGGACGGTCTCGGAAGCGCTAGCCAGGCTTCGAGAGACCGTACCAACGAGCCCACGCGAACCACTGGCGTACCTGCGGAGGGGCAGCGAGGTGGAAGGCAGGGGCCGGACTCCGGAGGCATTACTGCGGCAGAGAGAGGGGTCTGGGTGTGCGGGGCAACACCTACCTTCTTCCACCGGGGGCAGGCAACAGGGAAGGCCAGGAGGCGTTCAGCTGCTGGCTGTCCCGAGGCGAAGGAAGGAGGGGGAACGGGGAGGGAGGCCCGGAGGCGTCGAATCCCGATTTCCACACCTCCTTGCCCAGCAGGAAACGAGAGTGACGAGGCCGTAGCGGCGTCACTGGCGTCCGAGCGCTGGGGTGAGGGGAATGAGAGCGGTGAGGCAACGTGGCGGCGCACACTGTCATTCTGACCCTCTTAGACTGAGGAGACTGGGAGGGGCGAGTTACTTGGGCGACCTCGGCTGCCAGACTCGACCGTGAGTGACCCAGAGGAAGTAGAAACTGCTCTTTTATTGAAACTTTGGGTTCTGCTGACCGCGTGGTCAGCGGCAGAACAGAAAGAAAAGGAAAAAAAAAGATTCTCCGCCCGGCCCTCCTCCGGGGGAGGGAGAGGAACAGAGGTTCCCTCCCGATGAGCAGCCACTGCGTCCTCTGGGTTGCCCGTCTCAGGGTCACTTGCCTCTCCTCTTCCCGGGAGGTTTAGACGACTCCCGAGCGGGCTGGGCGGCTCTCTTGCGGCCGGCACCCTGCTGCCTAGGGGGCTGCTGCCTAGGCTGGGCAGGGGCGGAGGCGACGGCAGGAGGGCTCCCTCGGCGACGAGCAGCCGGAGGCGCAGGCGAAGGGGACGGGGCAGCAGCAGGCCATCTCCGAGGCATGATGTTCTTGATAACCTCCGACTGCTTCTGAGCGGCGGAGAACTGTTGGGCATAGCTCTCCACCGAAGAGGCCACCCTGGGATATGGGCGAGTTCAGGAACCTGGACTTGTCCGACTCACGCATATCGGCCAGGATGAGCCAGAGGTGTCGCTCCTGGACCACCAGCGTGGACATCGCCCGACCCAGGGAACGTGCAGTGACTTTCGACGCCAGGAGGGTGAGGTCCGTCGCCGTACGCAGCTCTTGGAGCACCCCTGGGTCGGTACCACCATCCTGCATGTCAGAGAGCGCTTTGGCCTGGTGGACCTGGAGAAGCGCCATGGCATGCAGGGCAGAAGCAGCTTCTCCGCACGCGCTGTAGGCCTTTCCAGTCAGACTGGAAGAGAACCTACAGCCGCGGGAGGGGAGTGTGGGGGTACCCCGCCAGGTGGACGCAGTCTTAGGACACAACTGCATCGCTACTGACCGTTCCACTGGGGGGATGTCCACGTATCCCTTCACTGCCCCGCCATCGAGAGTGGTGAGGGAGGAGGAGGGAGTCGATCTGTGTCTGGCCGCCAGAGGTGCCATCCACGACCTCGTCACCTCGTCATGCACTTCCGGAAAGAAAGGAACCGGGGCGGGGCGCTGAGAACCAGCACGAGCCGCCCCGAGATACCAATCGTCGAGCCGCGAGGGTTCGGGACGCGGTGGAGGGTTCCACTCGAGCCAGACACCCGCAGCCGCCCGGGAAAGCATAGCGGCCATTTCCGGATCAGGCTCGGCTAATGCTACCACACCAGAAGGGGGCAACGCAGTCGGGTCGTCATCTCCAGAAGATGACCGCTTTCCCTCCGATGCAGCAATCGACATCTGGTCCTCCGGCGGAGCCCCGAAGGAAACGACTGGGACCACACGAGATGGCCCAGTGCGCTCCTCCGGAGGCTCCAATGGCAGCGATGCGGAAGAGTGAGGAGCCTGCGGGGGTCTTTCACCCGGCTGGACATTCCTCACTGTAACCCTCAGACCACCATTGGGATTAGCCGAACTAGCCTTCTTCTGAAGTGAACCAGAAGAAGAACTAGATCGGGGAATCTCCAAAGGGACTCCCCCTCGTTTGAGGGATCTTAGTCTTGATCTAAGCATCGCGACAGTCATGTTCCCGCAGTGAGAACATGACTCGTTCACGAACGCTGCCTCAGCGTGCGTGAGGCCCAAGCACGAGAGACAGCGATCGTGACCATCAACCGGTGGCAGATATCGACCGCATCCAGAAACACACGGATGAAACGTCATCCTGAAAAGGACGCGATCTTCACCCGTGTTACTCTTTTAGAGAATGCTCTCTTATTGTGCTGAAGCACGCAGGGATCAACGTGGCAGCACAGCGGGGAAACTGCAAGCCCGCTGTGTGCACTCAACCGAATACCAGCTGTGAAAACAGCTCTTTTGAAAGATGTAGATAGCGTGTAATCACAACCGGCAGCCGGGAGCTCGCGAAGATCGCTGAAGCGCCGTCACACCAACACAGAGAGATCCAGAAAAAGAGCAGACTCGTTGAGCACAAAGAAAACACTTTCTTGGAACTCATTCACTCAGAGGACAAAACCTGTCGGCTCCGAAGCAAAAAGCAAATGTGTATGCGCTTGCTTCCGCTTTATACCCGCACTGGTAGGCGGTGCGCGGAATGCAAATCTTGCATGCCAATGTTTATTGGCTCGTTTTAGTTCACTCGAAGGCAGTTGGTCTCCCTAGCGTGATCCCAATTAGTTGGAAACTCCTCCGACGAGACGCAGGAGTACCCACGAAAGGGAACAACCAGGAAACGTGTTTGCCATTAAACATTTTAATTTGCACTTTGTACCAAATAATGCAAGCATTGGACAACAAATCTCGTTAAAAAAAATGCCAACAAAAAAGGTCATGCTTTAGAATTTAAAATCAGCTGCTTACATTACAGTGAATTATCATAATTTGCGTAAAATCCCGAGTTTGTGCTGATCCACCGATCCTGATAGAAATATGAAGAAGCCTATGGCAAGCCGTTTTAGCTTAAATTGTACTCAGCCTTACTCGTCGTAATTGCAGAATGTTTATCTTTGGCAAAAAATATATATTGATGGTAAAATTCTGTTAATAACAAGTAACCTCTTTTGGTCAGTGATGAAATTCGTCAACCATTTTTCTTGATAATGATTCAATATTTATTACCTTATCATCTTTGTTTATATTTTCCTTTGCAATAAATTATGTGTCTGAGAGATAAAATAAAAATAGTCTCAAACTTCCCAACTAAAGGAAACACTGTTTACCATAATGGTGACAAACTATTTTCAATAAAACATCATCTAAAACTCTGTTGATTCTCAAAAAGAACTTCTGTAGATGAATTACATAAATAAGGTCAAACTGGTTTGTAATAAGAGAGATTTCTTGTCTTTTCAGTTGATTCCATCTAAAGGCTGATTTATACTTATGCGTCGGAACTACGCCAGAGCCTCTATGCTATACACTACGAGTTGGTTTTCATGTATACTTCTGCGTCGTTGTCCGCTTTGACGAGTAATTACACATGCAGAAGGAGCATCTGAAACTCGAGGGAGGGGTTCTAGCGAACCAATCACAGCGCTTGCGTCCACGTAGAATTGACGCGTTGTTACATTTTTGGCGAGGTGCACGTCAGGGTACGCCGAAGGGTACGCGCGCTACACACAGCCTACGACGTAGCTACGGCGTTAGTTTGACGCAGAAGTATAAATTGGCCTTTAGGCTGTGTCTGGAAGTCAGTGATTTTGCTTGTTATCATCAGATGTCTTTAATGATCAAACAATCATCACTCAATGAATCACTTAATTATCTAATTAACTGCATCAGTGTTACTTTTAACACCCTGTTGGTGGTTCCCATATAAACACCAGGGAATTTACTGTGTGTATAATATATTATGTCTAAGTAATTACAGTTTCCAGTTCCAAAGAATACTTTAGAAGTTTGTTTGAATTGTAATCTATAAACATTTGAATTCAATGCAGATAGTTTTTTGTAAATTCACAGTTTCACAGAACAGATATGTTCAAATGGGCACAAAGTATGGACTTGAAATTCGCAGCCTACACTCAAATTTGCAATACAGGCAGGGGACTTCATGATGGCCACCATCATTCTGCTGTCGGGAAATAACTACTACAAAGTGTCACACCTGTTTAATTACATGAACATGAGCTTTCTAGGGAAGGACACTTTTTTAATAGTCAGGATACCTACTGCTTAGGAGCAATAAAGGACATGTGGGAGGACAAGAGATGTGCTTGCCATTCAACGTATGAAGACTAAGGATGGTGTAGTTGTATTAGGGAAGTCCTATGGCTTTTTAAAAAATGTAAATAATCAATGCAATACCTACATATCATTCTATGTGCTGAAGAGTGTGATAGCCTTGAGAGTTTTAGCCTGTTGATAATACTTTGTTTGATTGTTCTGCCTTTTTCTTGAATATTAAATCAAATCTCATTTATTGTGCCCTATACAGCAGATGGACGAATGTATAGCCCCGGATACTGTGCCCAGTATTGCTCTGTAAGTGTGGATTTCCTGCTGGGCTTCAGGCTGCAAGACTGCCGAATGACTAAAGAAATGTTATTAGCATGATGGTAGAAAAATGTACATTTCTTGTCTATTACCGCCCACTGCTACTTATACCAACAACGGAAATAAGCACAGTTACAATAGCTTAATATGTGGGAGAGCGATGCTATAGAGAGCGACAATATAGTATACACTGTAAAAAAAAATCCCGTAAAAAACGGTAAAAGTCTGGCAGCAGAGTTTCCAGACGGATTCCGTTAAATTACACCAAATATCCATTTCACAAAATTACATGCAAAAACTGTAAAAATACATAATTGACTTTATGGTCAAAATTAATTAAATTGCAGTATATTAGTTGATAATGGCTTATTAAACCGTGGAAAAATGGATAAATGATGTATAGGCCCTTCAATGTATAGCATAGGGAAACTTCACCATTCGAACACAGAGGTCCTTCCTAATGATCAACAGATGTTGGCAGTACATTCATACTCAGCAAAATCCCCAGTGTTAAATTAACACTCCTCAGTGTACATATGTGTCCACACTACAGGGTGTTAAAATTAACACTGAAGCAGTGTTGAAGTTAATCAGATAATTAAGTGATTAATTAAGTGATAATTGAGCATTATTGAAGATACCTGATGTTAATAAGCAGAATCAATCACTACGTTTACAAGCAGCCAATATTCGGGTTATGGACGGGTTAAGGTCACTATTCGGGTTTCTGAAACATTAGGAATAACCCGTTTACATGCGTGAGCAGAGAGAGTTAATCCTGTATACATGGAATTGCAATATTCCGATGTAAACGGCGACGCACGGTTAGCGTCTGGACGTACGGACAACCTTAAGACGCAATTCACACTAGTGAACTGACTCGAGGCCCAGAGAAGGAAATGAATAGTTGAAATGAAGTCGTTATTTTTGTGTTTTTTTTCGCACAAAAAGTATTCTCGTCATTTGATAAATTTAGGATTGAGCCACTGTTGTCACTTGGACTATTTTAACAATGTCTTTAATAACTTTCGGGGAACAAGTGTCAATCCCTTAAGAAGCCTATGGAGGAGTGATCCAGCTCTCAGATATAATCAAAAATATCTTAATTCGTGTTCCGAAGATGAATGAAGTTCTTACGGGGTTGGAACAACATGAGGGTGAGTAAATACTGAGGGGGCTTTTACACTGGGCTCGTTTGCTGCGGTCCGAGCCCGGACGTGATTGTTCCTGGTGCCCCCCGCAGTGTTGGTCTGGTTTCACACTCAACTTGATTCTATCGAACTCTGGTGCGTTTGCGTGCATCTTACATCATTGCAAACGTGCACGGCGCATGATAGAAAACACGACGCAGGTCAATATATTGTGTTTTTTATTAATTTGGTGCCATTATGCATAGCTGAGTAAACAACGCAGGTTAACGTGTGTGGGTGTGCGTGTGTGTGTCGCATAAGCTGTCTTTCCGCTGCTTGCAAATGGCTATTTTGAGGAGACAGTGGATTTCCATTAATTTGTTGCCCTGATTGCACACACTATGCGCGAATACACTGCAGACTCACTCTTGCTCGTATCCAAGGCAAATCTTCATCCCTTACGTGGGTTTTATTTAACTAAATACATCATAATCGGCTAAAACGCATGTTCAGGATACTTTTCTTCCTGAACGAGTGCGCATCCGTGTTGCTTTTACATACACGCGAACCGGGAGCAACCGAACTCAGACCACCTCCTCCAGGTAGTCTCGGGTTCGGTACCCCAGTGCGCTCCCGGGTCCACATGACAGCATTCACATTAGCGATTTTTCATGCGAACCGTGCCCCGTTCCAAACTAAACTGCCAGTGTGAAAAGCCCCCTGACAGAATTTTCATTTTTGGGTGAACTATCCCTTTAACATTGGGTGAACACCACTAATGGCCAATCATCACTTAATTCATCACTTAATTATCTCATTAACTTCAACACTGCTTCAGTGTTAATTTTAACACCCTGTAGTGTGGACACATGTACACTGAGTAGTGTTAATTTAACACTGGGGATTTTGCTGTGTACAGGACAAAGGAATCCTATACTACATGCTTACACTGGATACATTTTGAATATGCTGAGACTTAAGACAGTTAAACTAGAACTTCTTATAGCTGCCAGGAGAGCATTGCAATAGTCCAGGATAGAGCAGACAAGGAGTTGTGTAGCACCGATAGGAAGGGCCTGGTCCTCAATTATGTATAAGGCAAATCAGCAGGATCACACAGCAAGGTTTGGCTAATAGCCTATAGCATTTAATAACATCAATTTACTATATTAAATACAAAATATAATATATATTAATGTTTAATTCACTTACCATATATAAACATTTATGGGGGGGGGGGCATTAAAAACATGTTAAGGAATACATAAAGGATCTGCAATATATGTAATTAATTTACTCTTGCAATATTAATTAATAAGGAATATTAATAATTATATACAAATACCTTTTTTATGTAACTTTGCAGATGTTGTTTAAACAGCAACAATACACACAAACTAAAATTAGAAAATTGAAATCATATTCAACCAGCCCTTTAAGAAATTAAAGCATTCTTGATAAATGATAAAAGACAATTTGTATTAAACTTATTGTTTCAGAACTGTTGTTCCCAACTATAAAGCAAACAAACTCAAACGAAACATTTTAAATAAGACAACAACCTCTAAACCTCTGTTAATTCTCAATAAGATCTTCTGTAGACGTGTGCCATAGTCAGTCTGGTTAGTAATACGTGAGGCTGGTAATGCTGTTTGTGGAGTTGTTTAATGAGATCTTGAGAGAGTTAATGTCTAATATCTTCAGTTCATCTAAGCTTGTGTCAGAATAAAGTTGTAGTTTGTGTTCTTATTTCTCTTTCTTTCAGTGCTTGTTCACAGCAGGTGTTTCAATGATTGAAAGAATGTTTCAGGAACATCACACTAACCTTTAAATAACATTCTAATAACATTCAGGAAACATTTTTGTGTTCTTGAAATGTTACAAATTTTAAATCAAAATTTAGTTAGAGAAAAATTAAGAACGTTTGAAGAACATAACTTTTTTTAAAAAAAAGTTCCTCTAAAGTCAAGAAAATTGAGAATTTTTACGTTCCCAGAACCAACAGTGCATATTTGGAGAACATTCGTATAACAAAATTCTGTTAGCTGGGGATAAACCTCTCATCTGGCAAAACACATTTTTCTCAACTCCCAGTTTTACTCTGAGATTTTCCCATTGTGATTGGCACCAAACTGTGTCTGTGGTGTTCTTTCAGCGCCTAAGAAATCTATTCGACGTCTCCGATGGACCCGGTTTTTTCCTAAAATCGGACAGGAGGAGCTCTAGGACTGACTCACGGGGTAACCTCGGTGTTCACTGCCCCATCAGTCCAAACCCAAAAAAACGCATTTGTTTGGAAGCTCTAGGAATGGAGTCGATCCAGTCCGCACCCCACAGAACCTCGAGTTTAATCATACATCAAACTCACTACTCCACCACAGACCCAGGCCATCATTATGGTTTCATCTCTCAATTTCCCAGTGTCAATTCTCAGTTCCACAATTGACTCTTTCCACATTGACTCCACCACAGACCCAGGTCATCAGCATGGTTTCATCTCTCAAATTCCCCAATGAAGTAATTTATGTTTGTCTCTTACCCAATTCTCATTGCCATTTGAGTTCAGTTTAGAATCAAAAGGAGGAATACAGTGCAGTCAGTCGGACATACAGTGGATACAGTTATAAAAAGAATTAAAAGATTAATACGATTATACATCAACTTCTCATTTGGCGAAACACTGGTGTATCATATTTTGTACAGCTGCTTGTTTTACTGTTTATGGATTGGACACATGTAAGAGAATACGAGAATACGGCCATTCAATAGTATCTTATCAACAGTTTCTTAAATAATTATTGTAACAAAATGTAAAGAATAACCTATAGCCTTCTTTTAAGTAACATCAATTTTGTATTTTAAATACAAAATATAATACATTGAACATGAGAATTCATGTTTAATTCACTGACCATATATAAACATTTAAGGGGGCATTAAAAACATGTTAAGGAATACATAAATGATATACAAATTTATGGAAGTTAATTTACTCTTAAAATATTAATAAGGTTATTAATGTGATCATGTACAAATAACTGTTTTTATGTACTTATAGGACGGAATAATAAGTGCATTTTAAAATGTTTTGTCTTATTCAGCATCCAATAAAAGGTAACAGACAAATACTTGTATTTATCCATTAAATAAGTTGTTTTTGTTTTACCAAGTTCAGTCCAAACTGGGTTCAGAGATGATCAGTTCTGTGTGGTTTAAGATTCAGTTCCTCTTCTTTCTTTCTTCTTTAACCACATGTGTTTCTTTAAAAACATGTGTGGTTAAAATAACTCAGCAGTAACATGTTTCCAAACCTCAACAGTTAGTGTCAGCGAAATTACAGTGTAAATGAGAAGGAAGCTAGCTCTGTCACAGTAAAAACTCCAGTGTTAAATGAACTCTCCTGGGAGTTTATATGGCTCCAGACTCATGAGTGTTAAAGTTGAACGCCCGGAGATCGCCTGGATCTCACAACTCCGAAAACGTCAGATACATTTTTCAAATTGGCACTATCTTTATAAATGTGGTGATGGGATCAATCATTATACTGATTGGGGGCGGATACGGTACATTCAAGGGATATAAAAGGTGATGAGTTTGACATCATTAAGCACGTCGTCCTGGGAGTGATGTCATTTCATAAAAACTTAACTCAAAATTTGGCTTCTGTATGAGTTCAGTGATCCAGGTCAAATGATTGTGATATAATGATTATGTTAAAACACAACTATGGGTAAATATAAAGTTAATAATGTGGGGGTCAAGAGTCCAACTAAAACAAACACTGATCGTCATAATGGTGACCTGAAATTCCGGTTTTCTCCTTCAGTGATTCTGCTTGTTAACATCAGGTGTCTTCAATAATGCTCAATCATCACTCAATTATTCACTTAATTATCTCATTAACTTTAACACTGCTTCAGTGTTCATTTAACACTCAGCTCAGAGTTTAATTGGGTTGCTTAAAATGACTTCCATGATGTTGAAGTTACATGAACAAATTATGTTTGTTTAACGAAGGCCAGTTATGTGGAACCGGTGGAACCTTTTTACATAAAAAAGTTTAGTAAAGCCAACACATCATTTTTGTAGTGTTTTATTGGATCTAGGCATCCACTGTCGATCCGTTCCTTTACTCTAATCACTTGAAGATCTCATTCCAGTGAACAAGGGTCTTCTTGCTGACCATAACAACGCATGTGTTGCCGATCTGTACTGTATATTTATTGTTTGACGATCTCATTCCAGCGAACGAGGGTCTCCTTGGCGACCGGGTCCCTAGCGCGTTCCCAGCTTTTGGTGACGCATCTAAATTTAGTCGTTAATAGAATTGATATTAAGACTTGAGTACAGTAGCGAGAAGCTACTGGTTTTGTCACTACTATTGTGTTTCATTGTTTGTATATTAAAAGACACCAGTTTTGTATTTTATATGTATTGAGGAATAAAATCTGCGAAGCGATTATCCTTGTCTGATACCTGACTCAGCCACTACGAATCTGTGTGTCTTTTCAATTTACCTGTGGGTCCCCGGCCAATTTCCGGGGTGGCGTAATCGGTTTAGTGCCATAACTGGCATTGTAAGTAAACTTCTGATCGCATATTGCCACATAAATAAACCACAGATGTAAGCTGTGAACAACTACATTCTGAAATTATGGTCTGAAACACTGTTAAAATTACATTTTGTGACACAATAAGTAGTATTTTGATATTACACGGGTATTCTCCTCTCCTATTGACGCTTGCTGGTTGGTGGGAGATGCATTCTGGGATACCTGGCTGTCTCAAGTCCGCTCAAGTCACCTCTCAATGCATCCTTGGTAAAAGGGTTACAAAAGAACACATCCGGGGATTTGAACTGGACTTGGCTAGATGTGAACTCAGAATTGGAACAGTACTTGGGCAGCGACTGATGACATTTCACAAGTCCACAAGAACGCATATTGAGAAACGGCCCTTGTCTCCCTTCGTAGGATAAATGGTTTCCACCTGATGCCAATAATCAATGCCCTGCTATGATTAGATGCTAGGAGGGAAGTAGAGTATTTAAACTGCAACCATCATTAGAGCTGTGTTGGTGGTGGCTTGCCTGTGTGCAACAGCTTTGAGGGCTCATCTTCAAACCCAGACCTGATGTTTTGTTGAAGCAAGTAGTTGACAGCGTTGTGTATCTCTATCTCGTTTTGTGTTCTACTTATTGTAGTGGAGTTTTCTCTCCATAGTCTCTTTTTGATCACACTCTATGATTGAGACTTAAAAGGTAGAAGTGAGTGTTAATTTCAATGATTATTTATTGTATGGTTTAATTCATCTATTTTTCTCATGGTTTATTTGAAATGTGCTAGTTAATCATTTATTTCTTTATTTGTGGGGTTAGTAGGGAGGTGGGTGCCATTTATTTTGAACTTAACTTTTTCTCCTGTTTATGTTAGCAAGGGAGTTAGCTTATTTTGCTGTACTCTAGTTTTTTTTTTTTTTTTTAGTTTAAGTAGTTTGGTTAATAAGGAGATAGACTGATTATGTTTGTTGTTTTGGCAATACCACCTTCTGAATCTGATAGCCCTCTTTTTCTTTTGACTAATTTGTAAATATTGTTTCATTACTTTCTTTAATGAAATAATTATGTGGTTACTGTGAAACAATTCTGGGTCTGGAGACGGGGTGACTTCATGCTGTTTCACATTCATTTCACCACCATCCATTTTTGCTGTTGCTTTCCTCCCCTAGACCAACCAGGAAAGCATATCACCGCTCTGAAAATATGTAGTCACACACAACAATAAGTTATGATGCTTTTTATTGTGCAGCGGTATAGAAGCTGATCAACAATCTGGGGTTGTGTCTGATACAAGTATAGCAATTGTAGACATTTGAAAAGTACTGTATTACAAAATAGAAACTGATTTGTAAAGGCCCACTGCATCATTAGGCTTCCAGATAGTATGGGGTTATGCATTGCCATAAACCTCTATATGACTTGAAGACTTATTTACATGCCAAGTCAAAAAGTATGTTGTGCAGTCGAGAGAGAGGGAGAGGGAGAGGGAGAGAGAGGGAGAGGGAGAGGGAGAGAGAGGAAGAGAGAGAGAGAGGGAGAGAATTTGAATTTAAATACACCTTTATTTTAAACAATAAAGTGTTCAAAATAATATTACAAACTCAAACAAGAACCATAATAATACTATTCATGTTACAATGAGAAACATTTTAAAAAGCAAGCATTAAATCACTATCATAATCTACTGTGCAAAGGACTTCATTTATCCCCCAAATGTACATGAAAGATCCTACACAATTTACCATTTTATAATAGGCATGCTCTATTCTAAGCCGAGCCGCCACCAAGCCTTTGAAGGTCATCAACACATCCAGAGAACCCTGTCCTAACAACTTATTCTTTCTGGATTTCCATATAGCAAGTTTTGCTGTACCAGACCAAAAATTGAGTAAAATCAACGGACTTTTCCTTTTTTTTGTATACCTTGGACCATATATAAACATTTCGTAAGAGAAAGCTTCACCAATTTCAATGAACCATTGAGATAAAAATGAAAACAAATCGTTTAGCCGAGTACACTGTACAAACAAATGAAAAAACGTTTCAACCTCTTTACAGAAGGGACAGCCCACCCCTACCGAAGGATCAATGTGCACCACGTATCTGTTTGTGGCTATCGCCCCATGACGATCCTCCACTGAAGGTCTCCTCAGCATTAGATGCCTTCACACAGGAGATATAGAGGGCCTTTTTTCCCCACTTCCTCAAAAACTCCAAGCTGAGGGGTTTCAAAAGACAAAAGACAGTTCTCATCATCTTGCCATTCTCCCACAGCAATATTCACATTCAGAGAAGGAAAAACATAAGGAACCCCCTTTCTCCATTGATCAATTGCTATAGAGTCATTTGTAAAAATCTTATGGTCCACATGCAAAGACTTTAAAATTCCAGTTTTAGCTTGTTTCAGCAGCCTCAGAGATCTCACTCCAGTCCTTTCACTCAATTCCTCTAAGCTCTTGGTCAAAATGTGTCCCAGCTTTGTGCATCCCGCAGCAGTGAAACATGCACGCAAACTGGGTCCAGACACAAGTCTTGATGGTAAAAAATCATTAAGAAAAATTGGCTCTTCAAAAAGCCATAATCCAGCATGTGTATTCGTTGTACGTGAAATGGTAAACACCTTCCATGCCTCCAGAACGGACTTATAGAAAACAGTCAAACTCACACGGTCCTCATTCTGGAGCTCCATTAAGAACAGATGTTTGTCCAATCCCATACCTCTGACCCGCCCAAGAAGAGCAGAAGCCGTCTTTTGCCATGAAACATCAGTGCGATATAACAGTCTCTGAGCTGCTTGCAACCGGAAAGCCATGATTCTGGATCTGATATCAATCAAACCTTGACCTCCCTCTTGAACCGGAAGGTATAAAGCAGCAGCATGAATCCAGTGTTGTCCAGACCAAAAAAAACCTACAAGTTGCCTTTGAATCTCCTCAATAAGTCCAACAGGTGGCTGTAACAGTTATTTTATGCCACAAGGTAGAAGCAACCAAATTATTGGTCACTAAAATCCTCCCCCTATAGGACAACTGCGGCAGCAACCATTTCCATTTAGACAACTTGCTGCACACTTTCTCCACTAGCCCCTCCCAATTTTTCTTTTGATAATCATTTGACCCAAAAAAAACTCCCAATAATTTAAGTCCCTCTCTGCCCCACTTTAGGTCTCCAGGTAACTTTGGGAGACTCTCAAACTCCCCTTTACCAGCCCAAAAAGCTTCACTTTTTGCCCAGTTCACTTTAGCTGATGAAGCTTTCTCATAAAGACTGAGTACCTCAGTTAGACAGTTAATATCTCCAGCATTCTTTACAAAAACTGTAATATCATCAGCATAGGCAGAGAGATACATTCTTGAGTCTAAAGAAAGACCAGGCGCATTAAAACCCGACAGTCTATCTCGAAGTCTAAAAAGCAGCGGCTCAATTGCTAAACTGTATAGTTGACCAGACAATGGACAGCCTTGCCTAATACCCCTTAAATAGGAATTGGCCTACTCAAAGTGCCCTCTATCTTAACCATACATGATGCACCATTATATAATACCTGTATCAAATTTAAAAAAGTTTCGCCAAAACCAAAAGCCTTCAATACATTAAAAAGATAATTGTGATCCACACGATCAAAAGCCTTTTCTTGATCCAAGGCAATTAACCCAACATTCACATTGAAACCATTACAAATAACCACGATGTCTCGGACTAAAAACAAATTATCCATAATGGACCGTTTTGGAATGCAATATGACTGATCTCTATGTACAACCGAACCCAAAAATTGTTTCAATCTATTTGCCAGACATTTTGAAAATATTTTATATTCTGTTGTAAGAAGGGCAACAGGACGCCAGTTCTTGAAAAGAGCTAAATCACCCTTCTTTGGTAACAGTGATAAGACCGCATATTGACAGGAAGTTGGTAAAACACCTTCTCTTCAAGATTCACATAAAACATCAAAATAATCGTGCCCAATGCAGTTCCAAAAACTTTTATAAAAGTCTGCTGGCAGTCCATCTATTCCAGGAGATCGTCCTGAATTCAGTTGTCCCACAGCGGCAGTAACTTCCTCAAATGTTATACCAGCATCCAAGGCAGTTTTATCATCAGAGTCCAGCTGAGTAAGACCCTGAAGAAGCTGTGTCATACAGTCACTATTTTCACAGTTCTCTGCAGCATAAAGGCTTGAATAGAACTCCACAGCATGGTTTCTCATTTCTACAGTCTTAGACGTTATCCTCCCATCAGGGAGTTTAAGACATGGCATTTGTTTTTGTTGAGCCGCCTTATATTCCAGGTTAAAGAAGAAAGCAGTTGGGGCATCCATTTCTGCTAATGACATGAAACGGGACCATATCCAGGCTCTTTTAACCTTCTCATTTAAAACTAGACCAAGCTCTCTCTTTTTTATCTGCAAATTATTTTACAATGTAGAATTATGTGCATCAACCAACTGCAATTCCATTAAATTAATTTGCTTCTCAAGTGTTTCAATCACATTCTTTATTCTACTACTACAGTTGGCTGTATACTGCTGACAGAATTTTTTTATTTGAGTCTTACCTACATCCCACCACTGTTTCAAGTTTTCAAAATAACTCTTTTCCTTTTTCCAATCATCCCAAAAGAAAACAAAATTTTCACAAAACATAGCATCCTGCAGCAATTTCACATTAAAATGCCAGTAAACAGATTTTCTAGGTGTGTTTGACATGTTCATTGTCATAATAATTAAATGATGATCAGAAAAACCCACAGGACAAATGCAACACTCAATTACTCTACTGTTAAAAGATTTTGACACATAGAATCTATCTAGTCGGGCAGCACTAACTCGATTATTAAAAGCCTTAATCCAGGCTAACTCGATTATTAAAAGCCTTAATCCAGGTATACTGTCTATCATTTGGGTGTTTAATTCTCCACATATCCAAAAGCTGAGTTTTGACAATGCACTTGAGGACTGAATATGAGGTTCCTCAGTATTACGATCTATAGTAAAATGAATAGTGCAATTCCAATCTCCACCAATAACAACACATCCTTCACTAAGGCACTTTTTAAGACTCTCACTAAGTATATTTAAAAACTGTAGGGGCTCCTGTCCCACAGTTGGTGCATAAATATTTATCAGAAAAACAAGCATATCTTGAACTTGAGCTTTAA